>NW_027507764.1:43775653-44237064 GCF_037356315.1 Lithobates pipiens
ATATATATATATATAAGTATTTCTCTCTTTTTAAATATGCCTGTTTAATAAAATTTTAATTTTTGTAATATCAATTTTCAATGATTGTTTGCAGCTTTAAACTCCAATCTTGTCTTGGTAATTTAACCGCTTCAGCCCTGGAAGATTTTACCCCCTTCCTGACCAGAGCCTTTTTGCGAATTCGGCACTGCCTCGCTTTTTTTAACTGACAATTGCGCGGTCGTGCGACGTGGCTCCCAAACAAAATTGACGTCCTTTTTTTCCTACAAATAGAGCTTTCTTTTGGTGGTATTTGATCACCCCTGCGGGTTTTATTTTTTGCTTTTTTTTAAAAAAAATCAACAATTTTGAAAAAAAAGCTATATTTTTTACTTTTTGCTATAATAAATATCCCCAAAATATATAAAAAAAACAAATTTTTTCCTCAGTTTAGGCCGATGTGTATTATACATATTTTTGGTTAAAAAAAATCTCAGTAAGCGTATATTGATTGGTTTGCGCAAAAGTTATAGCATCTACAAAATAGGGGATAGTTTTATGGCATTTTTATTTATTTTTATTAGTAATGGTGGGACTGAGACATTATGGCGGACACATCGGACATTTTTGACACTATTTTGGGACCATTGTCATTTATATAGCGATCAGTGCTATAAAAATGCACTGATTACTGTGTAAATTACACTGGCAGTGAAGGGGTTAACCACTAGGGGGCGATGAAGGGGTTAAGTATGTCCTAGGGAGTGATTCTAACTGTGGGGGGAGGATGGGCTTCAAGTCGCATGACGGCGATCACCGCTCTCGATGACAGAGCAGTGATCTCTGTCATGTCACAAGCCAGAACGGGGAAATGCCTTGTTTACTTAGGCATCTCCCTGTTCTGCGGCTCCGTGATACCATCGCTGGAACACTGGCGGACATCAAGTCTGCGGGTCCTGTGGGCACGGTCATGCTGTATGCGGCGGGCACGCTCGCTAGCCCCGCCACTTAAAGGGGACGTGCAGTTACGGCCATTTACCCACTGATGCCATTGTTCTGAAGTATATCGGTGTGCGGTGGTCGGCAAGTGGGGAAGTGGTGCAAATGGTGAACTCTCCGACCTCAAATACTAAATTTACCCTTTGCAAAATACACCGTGTATTTGCCTTTAGTGATCCAACCCCCAGTGCTATTCTTGTCTGTGCTTTCTTGTCCCAGTGACAACTACTCCACCCATATCTTGTATGGGTGTCACAGGGACAGGAAATGAGAGGAAATCTCCCCAACAAGGTCAAAAGACAGAAATAAGATTAGGTGATAAGCAGTGTGAGCTGACACTAGAGGTAAACACACGGAGACACATTGCAGATGACTATATTGTTCTACACATCCCTGTACAGCTTAGCAGCGCGTTTCATCTCATTATGTAGACAAGCCTCTTGACACACTCCTCAGAATCTGAATTAGCGCTAATTGTGTGTTTGCTTTTGTCTGTTCCTGGTAGAGCCAAGGCATCCAGTTTTCCATTTTCCTTTCCATTGTATATGCGAATTACGTCATTTTAATCTATGAAATCTGTAAACATTTCCCCCGACAGCCTGAATGATTTAAAACCCGCCACGTGTAATGATGTTGGATAATTCTCGCTATGACGGGTGTCACGTTGGTTTAAGAGTTACTCTAGGCATCTAGGAAGGGACTAAATCCACTGTTATCCACCGTTCCCGAGTTCCTGGGGCATTCTCCAATAGGGGGTTGAACAACACAGGATCATGTGACAAGAGGCTGCAATTCCATGCAAAAGTCTGCAGTAAATGGCAGTTATAGAATACGTATAAAGCATTATATCCAACTAGCAGGATGTTTACATGCGAACGAGCGTTTACCCACTTCCCGCCCATCCGCCCCAATGGGCACCCAGTGTAGGCAAAGCGACATACCCGTACACCGCTGCCTACTTACTGACTTTAGTGCGTGTGCATGAGCGCCCCCGCCCGGGACCCATTGTGATGGTTCAAAACGCGAGCCTGTCAGCAAACCCCGGCCAATGATTCAGGGCCAGGACCTGCTGATGGGCTGTGTCCAATCACAGCCCAGAGCTCTGTGTTGATAAACAACCCAGAGCTCTGTACAGAGAGAGCGATCTGTCAGTTTCTGAAATTGAGAGTAAATGCAGCACTCTTTACGCATATTACACATTGTTGGGTACACATTTAACACTGTGATCACCCCTGATGTTAACCCCTTCCCAGCCAGTGTCATTAGTACAGTGGCAGTGTACAGTATTAGCACTGATCACTGTATTAGCCTCCTTAGTGGTATTCCCGAGTGTGGCTCAAGGTGAATGTTCAGTACCAAAAGCGGTAACCCCCGAGCCACAATCTGGATCGCATCGCAGGATCCAGGCAAAGTTACTTACCTTGTCCCCAGGATCCTGCGATGTTTCACCGCTGTGTGTGCGAGCCGTGTCTCCGGCGCAAAAAATGTATCACAGTGCCGAGCTCCGCTCCCTGCCGGTGTTGTGACACACGGGGGCGGAGCACGGCGCCAAATTCAGAAAGTAAAAAACACATAATACATATTCAGTACACTGCAATCTTACAGATTACATTACTGTATCACATGATTTCACATCCCTTTTGTCCTTAATGGTCTGTCCTGTGTCCTGCATGCAGTTTTATATTATATATACTGTTCTTTCTGCCTGGAAACTGGAGATTGTCCATAGCAACCAAAAAACATTCCTTTACATCAAAAGTGGTTTTAGACCAGATAGAAAACAGCGATAATAAATTAGAATCACTAACAGCAGAATTGAGTGATAGCGATTTGTGGGGAAATCCGTCATCAAACACTGAAAGTAACGACAGCGACAATTCTGCAACTGAGCAAATTTCTGTGTTTTTGATTTGATTACATTATTGAATAATTTTTATTATTATTATTTGTCAGAATTATTTATAGTTATTTATTATATTATATCAAAAATCTGACATAATCATACCGCCAGGGAGGTTAATGTCACTGGTGATGCCGGTGTCAGTTAGTTCTCCCCCAGCATCAGTTATGCCCCATACACACGATCGGACATTCGATGAGAGTCAGTTGAGAGCTTTTGGTTAGAAAATGCGATCGTGTGTACGCTCCATCAGAATTTTGCTAGCAGAATTTCGGCCAGCAAAAGATCGAGAGCAGGTTCTCAACTTTTCGGTCGGAAAAAGTTCCAATCGGAAGTTCTGATCGTCTGTACAAATTCCGACGCGCAAAATTCCTATGCATGCTCGGAAACAATTCGATGCATGCTTGGAAGCATTGAACTTCATTTTCTGCCTAACCAGCGGGTTTCGTCTGCAGCGGGCAGGTGGGCTGCATGAGAGAGGCGGATGAGAGGCAAGAAGTGTGCAGGCAGACGAGCAGAGATGGCATAATCTCTCTTCACCCTCTCTGCATCGCCGTTCTTCCGCCCTCACTGCCGGGCCTATTCAATGTGGAAGCAAGGATTTTTGACACCCTAGGTGAAAATCTAATTTTGCCGCCCCTCCCCCCCATTGGCTTGACCCCCCCCCCCCCACTCCACCCCCATTTGCACAGGCCTCCGCCGCCGCTGCACCTCTGACACTATGTGCAAATGGAGCAGTGGCTGCCGGCTGATGCTGACAATTAGTTACTTACTGCAGAGAGAAGAGAGTAGGAACACCACTGGTCGGGCCCTAGGCAGCAGTGCTGCGTGGTTCGCCTAGTGGTAGCACCAGGCCTGTGTGGGAGTAAGGTACGGCGGGGAGCAGAAAGATGACCCCATCTCTTATTGCCTGCCCTGCATCACTGCACTCCTGCCCTCCAATCCACATCAGTTGGCAAGTGACAATCCACATCTGGTGCCAGGTGACGTGGCAAGTCACAACCCACATCTGGTGACAGGTGACGTGGCAAGTGACAATCTGCAAATGGTGGCAGGAGACGTGGCAAGTGACAATCTGCAAATGGTGGCAGGAGACGTGGCAAGTGACAATCTGCAAATGGTGGCAGGTGACGTTTCAAGTGACAATCCACATCTGGTGACAGGAAACGTGGCAAGTGACAATCTGCAAATGGTGGCAGGTGACGTGGCAAGTGACAATCTGCAAATGGTGGCCGGGGACGTTTCAAGTGACAACCCACATCTGGTGACAGGTGACGTGGCAAGTGACAATCTGCAAATGGTGGCAAGTGACGATCTGCAAATGGTGGCAAGTGACGTTTCAAATGACAACCCACATCTTATGACAGGTGACGTGGCAAGTGATAATCTGCAAATAGTGGCAGGTGAAGTGGCAAGTGCTAACCCACATTTGGTGGCAGGTGACAATCTGAAAATAGTGGCAGGTGATGTGGCAAGTGACAATCCACGTCTAGTGGCAGGTGACGGTGGCAAGTAACAAGCTGCATCTGGCGGCCAGAGATGTGGCAAGTGACACGCTCAGAGTTCCCACTGATGCTGCATTATGGAGAGTTGAACCACTTCATTATATATTAGAATGTAACAATAGAAACAATTCGCTTCAATCACCCTGATACCATATCAACCACGGTGACATGATGATTGAAGCGGCAACACCAGCCTTTGCTCGCGAAAAACTGCTTACCACCGGCGTTTTTTTTTTTCTTTGTTTGAAAAAAGCCTGGACATTCTTTTCTTTTTTTCTGGAATCTGGCTTTAAATATCATTATAGATATTACAATGCACCAGTACAACAAACACTGACTTACTCATGTTAATCGGGGTAAGACTAATTCAGCGTTTGTGTTAGATATGCCAAATATGCAGGTAGGAAAACCGTGTGTAATCCCGAGAAAATCACAGCGATGATCTGTGCCACGCGGGTGGTCTGTTCTACACTGCACCGTCATGACTTTGTATTAAATAAAGAGGATGCATCCCTTCCATAGTCACAGGTTTACCTCTACAAATCTTGTGTTTATTAGAAAACAGCGGAATATATTTCATCCGTATTTCCACTTTACATCACATTTTTAATCCTGTTTTAAGACCCTTCAGTGTGAAGCTTCCTGTCTTCACTGCACAGTGAGGACGATTATTTATAATAAACCCAAAAGCTGCCAATATATGTGAATGGAATAGTGAGTGGGGAAAAGAGAGCTACACTCACTCACTCTTCTTCTTTGTCATCTTTCTTGTTTTGTCTAAAGTGGGGTACACACTAGACATGTGCATTCGTTTTCGTCCAAATGCATTTTTGTCCGAATTTCAGGTATTTTCGTTTTTGTTTTGATAAACGATAACGAAAGTGCAGAATCCGAAAAATGAAAGATCCGACATAAATAAATGCCTTCTTTTCGTTTTCGTTGTTATAACAGTTCGATATAGAATAGGAGATTCGACGTGACTCTGACAATAACAATCTGTGTCTATAGAACCTGTGGTCGAATGTGCCTAACCTTACCTCTATTAGTCCAAGATTATATAGAGAAAATATTCGACAGAGAGAAAAGATTCTAAAGTGCTAATTTTAAAGGCTAATATGCAAGTTACTGTCCTAAAAAGTGTCTGGGGACCCGGGTCCTGCCCCAGGGGACATGGATCAATGCAAAAAAACGTTTTAAAAACTGAAGTTTTTTCAGGAGAAGTGATTTTAATAATGCTTAAAGTGAAACAATAAAAGTGTAATATTCCTTTAAATTTCATACCTGGGGGGTGTCTATAGTATGCCTGTGAAGGGGCGCATGTTTCCCGTGCTTAGAACTGTCCCTGCACAAAGTGTCATTTCTGCAGGAAAAAAGTAATTTAACCTCTAGAGATCCGCACTATAGCCAAATGACGGCTACAGCGCGGACCTGCTTTGCCGGGACTATGTCTATTGACGTCGTCCCGTGCACGAGCGGCTTGCACGCTCTGTGATCAGCAAGTATATGAGACTCACCTGATCACAGATCGGAGCAAGGGGTCGATCCCGACCCCTTACCACGCGATCAGTTGTCAGCCAATGACAGCTGATCATGTGATCACAACAGATCCAGTAATCGGCTATTTTTCCTCCTCGCGCTGACAGCTGAGAAGAAAAAAAAAGAGCTGATCACCGGCGGCCATGAGAGGGACTTCAGTCCCGATCACGGCGAGCTGGAGTCAGCTCATCGGTGCCCACCTGCCCCCTGCCAGTGCCACCTATGTATAAGAAAAAGTGCCACTCATCAGTGCCACCCATTAGTGCCCATAGTGCCACCCATTAGTGCCACCCATCAGTGCCCATAGTGCCACCTATCAGTGCCCACAGTGCCAGCTATCAGTGCCCACAATCTGCCGCAACAACAGTGCTGCACCTCAGTGCCACATATCCATGCCCATCAGTGTCATCTACCAGTGGCCATCATTGCCCATCAGTGCCGGCCATCAGTCCCATCTATCAGTGGTACCTATCAGTGCCCATCCGTGCCACCCATCTGTGCCATCCATCAGTGCCATCTTATCTGTGCCCAACTGTGCCCATCAGTACCGCCTTATCTGTGCCCATCAGTGCAGCCTATCAGTGCCCACCAGTGCAGCCTATCAGTGCCCACCAGTGCCGCCTCATCAGCGCATTTCAATGAAGGAGAAAAATTACCTGTTTGCAAAATTTTATAACAAACTATTAAACATGATTTTTTATTTTTTTTATCTTTTTTTGTTTGTTTACCAAAAAATAAAACTCCCAGCTGTAATTAAATACCACTGAAAGAAAGCTCTATTTGTGGGGAAAAAAATGATAAAAATTTAATTTGGGTACAGTGTTGTATGACCGCGTAATTGTCATTCAAACTGCATCAGCGCTGAAAGCTGAAAATTGGTCTGGGCAGGAGGGGGGTTTAAGTGCCCAGTAAGCAAGTGGTTAAAATCACTTGTGGCTATAATGAATTGTCAGCCAAAGGCATCATGACCTGGAACTGTGACGCAAGCTCAAATCCTTTGAGTTTATATCTACTTTTTTACCCATTTTACCCATTCTGATAGGGATCCATGAGGCCATTGCCAGACAGGCATTGCTGATAATAGTTATGTGTGTGTGTATATGTGTATATATATATAATATATTAATTTTGATGAATTATGAAATTGTAACCTTGTGATATCCATTCCTACCTGTGTCAGTATCATGTTAATTGTTTTAAACTAGACATCGAGATCATGTTTGTACACTATTTTATATGAATTAACATCCTATATGCATCAAGTTATTCTTTTGGCATCACGTGCTTCATTGAGGATTGACCACACGTTCTCAATGGGATTAAGGTCTGGGGAATTTCCTGCCCATGGACCCAAAATTTCGATGTTTTGTTCCCCAAGCTACTTGGTTATCACTTTTGCCTTATGGCAAGGTGCTCCATCATGCTGGAAAAGGCATTGTTCCTCACCAAACTGTTCTTGGCATGTTGGGAGAAGTTGCTCTCGGAGGATGTTTTTGTACCATTCTTTATTCATGGCGGTGGTCTTAGGCAAAGTGAATGAGCCCACTCCCTTGGCTGAGAAGCAACCCCACACATGAATGGTCTAGGGATGTTTTACTCTTGGCATGACACAGGACTGATGATAGCGCTCACCTTTTCTTCTCCGGACAAGGTATTTTCAAGATGCCCCAAACAATCAGAAAGGGGATTCATCAGAGAAAATGACTTTACCCCCCAGTCCTCAGCAGTCCAATCCCTGTACCATTTGCAGAATATCAGTCTGTCCCTGATGTTTTTCCTGGAGAGAAGTGGCTTCTTTGCTTCCCTTCTTGACACCAGGCGATCCTCCAAAAGTCTTCTCACTGTGCGTGCCGATGTACTCCCACCTGCCTGCTGCCATTCCTGAGCAAGCTCTGCACTGGTGGTGCCTCGATCCCGCAGTTAAATCAACTATAGCGGATGGTCCTGGCACTTGCTGGGCACCCTGAAGCCTTCTTCACAACAATTGAACCTCTCTCCTTGAAGTACTTGATGATTCTATAAATGGTTGATTTTGATGCAATCTTAGTAGCCGCAATATCCTTGCCTGTGAATCCCTTTTTTGTGCAAAGCAATGATGACTACACGTGTTTCCTTGCAAGTAACCATGGTTAACAGAGGAAGAACAATGATTTCAAGCACCACCCTCCTTTTAAAGATTCCAGTTTGGTATTCTAACTATTTCCAGCCTTGTCCTCATCAACACTGACGCCTATGGTAACGAGCGGTGTGGTCTCAGGGATCCTCTGTCCCTTTAAGGTGCTCAGTAACAGCAGGTATAGGCTGCTTTCACACTGAGGAGTTTTTCAAGCGCTTTTATGTTAAAAAAGCGCC
Organism: Lithobates pipiens; assembly: GCF_037356315.1. Taxonomy (NCBI): domain Eukaryota; kingdom Metazoa; phylum Chordata; class Amphibia; order Anura; family Ranidae; genus Lithobates; species Lithobates pipiens. Next base: position 43,783,925 of record NW_027507764.1, read on the forward strand.
TGAAAAGCTAAAGTCAAATGCTTCCCAAATGCAATCTATGAATGTGTTCACAGCGGGGCGGTGCACATCCGTTGCGGTCTAAAAAATCACGCTTGCAGCATTTTTAGAGCATGTTTGGGGAGTTAAAGAAAAAAACACACCAAAAATGCGCCTCCCCATTGAAATGAATGGGAACTGCATCAAAAACATTCCCCCCCTCCCCCCCCCCAAAAAAAAAAAAACCCCTGCTAAGCATTTTTGGAGCAGTTTTTGAGTCACATGTCCTTTAAAAAAAGCGCACCGCAAACGATGAAAAAGCGCAGCAAAAACACTCCATTAACACAGAGACATTTTTACTTTCAGTTTTGAGGTGAGCCAGGGTGAAAGTGCCCTAATGTGGCACAACCATCAAAACAGAAATAGGGAAGCCTCTCGTAGTGTATTATTTTTATTAAACCAACTTAAAAATTGTAATGCCCTGAAATAAAAAAGCTTGAGCTAAAAACAGAATGGAACTGAAACTGCCACTATGCTCTCTAGCACGCGTTCCAGGAAGCAGAAAGGAAGGTCACCGGAAGCCCCACCCTACGCGTTTCGTCATCTGAATGCAACATCATCAGAAACGTAACATTATATCAGTTCACAAATATTTTAGATCTGTTGTATAATCTCATTTAGATCTAGCAACAAGATTTAATGTTGGTGCTTACCTAGGGTGACCAGACATCCCCGATTTCCGGGGACAGTCCCCGGATTGAGGACACTGTCCCCGGAGCCAGTCTGTCCCTGGATTTGTCCCCGGATTGCAGTAGTATGGAGGGGGGGCATCTGTTACTCTCGCCCTGGGTGAAACATGGTGCTAGGGAGAGCCCTGCTCTTATTATCATGGAGGCCATGGAGAAGTGAGCAAAATTAACCAATCTATGCTGTTCATGTAGGGGGGGGGGTGTGAGTAGTGCAGGAATCAGGTAGGTCAGTGTAGTGCTCAATATAGGAATCGAGTAGGTCATTGTAGGAATCAGGTAGGTTAGTGTAGAGAATAGTGTAGGAATCAGGTAGGTTAGTGTAGTGGTCAGTGTAGGAATCAGGTAGGTCAATGTAGGGATAAAGTAGGCCAGTGTAAGCATAAGGTAGGTCAGTGTAGTGGTCAGGGTAGGAAACCAGGTAGGTTAGTTCAGTGGGCAGGTAGGTCAGTGTAGGAATCAAGTTGTTCAGTACTACTGTACTAGTGGAAGGGACTCAGGGAGTGCTAAAAGTCTGGCGGGGTGCATATTTCTTGCCTTGTCCCGGGCGCTGACAACCCACGCTACACTTCTGACTGCATATATAATTTGAGGAAAATATGCGTATAAAATAGTTTACCATTTGGCAATAAAAAAAAATAACAATATGTCCCAGGATTTCGTTTTAAAAATCTGGTCACCTTATGCTTACCTGCTCCAGTCCAGTGACTTTGCCTAGACTGAGATGTCATCAGTCTGCTGCAGACAGGAGGAAACATTTCCTAAGTCTTTTTTCCCCCTAGTGATCAGACTGCAACATTGTAACTTTTCACTATGTCACAGAGTAAGTGCCCGTTCACACAGGGGCGACGCGACTTGCAGCGCGACTCACAGACGCGACCTGCACACGACTTCAGCGGCGACTTGCAAAATGACTTCTGTATAGAAGTCAATGCAAGTCGCCTGAAGTCGCCCCAAAAATAGTACAGGAACCTTTTTCTAAGTCGGAGCGACTTGAGTCGCTCCTATTAGAACGGTTCCATAGTACAGAATGGAACGCGACTTGTCAGGCGGCTAAGTCGCCTGACAAGTCGCGGTAGTGTGAACGGGCACTAAGAGGCTTCAGTGGGGGCTGATCTGTATCAAACAGCCAAGATCTTTACAGGAACCTGGATTTACACGATTGTGTCGTCTCTGAGCCAGCATCTCAGTCCAGTAAATATATGGTGACCCTGGATGATGCCTGAACAAAGATAGAGAGAAAAGCAGATGAAGGCATTGTCAGGGGGAGTACTGTGATCCAGGAATGTGTAATAAATACCTAGAAGTGTAATGGCCGGTTCACACTGCGACGCGAGGCGAGGCGACACGGCTCGCCTCGCCTCGCTCCCGCAAGTCGCCCCCATTCTGTACAATGGAACCGTTCTGAGAGGAGCGACTCGAGTCGCTCCGACTCAGAAAAAAGGTTCCTGTACTACTTCGGGGCGACTTCGGGGGCGACTTGCATTGACTTCTATACAGAAGTCCTCTGCAAGTCGCCGCTGAGGTCCGTGCAGGTCGCGGCGAGGCAAGTCGGAGACGCCTCGCCGCGCATCGCTGTGTGAACCGGCCCTTACACTTACATATTCCTTTGGTTGCATGTACTTAGCATGAACAGTTATATTTGACCCCAGGTCCACTTCAACTGCTAAGAGAAGTCTAAACAACTCAGAAATGTGCACAGCTCTGCTAAACCGCGCAGTCCTGTCTGGCAGGTTAGGAGCCCTGACTTCACTTTAGACCCCGGCCTGTGAGTGGACAGTGAAAAAAGGAATGCACTTATGAGCTCATCACTCTGTCACTTATCTACTATCAACATTTTCCTTCTTAGCACATAAGCACTGCAGCCACAACTACTGGGCCTTGAAAAAGTATTCATACCCCTTGAAATTTTCCACTTTTTGTCACAATACAACCAAAAACTTAAATGTATTTTATTGAGGTTTTATGTGATCGACCAACACAAAGTGGCACATAATTGTGAAGTGGAAGGAAATCATAAATGGTTTTCAATTTTTTTTTACAAATAAATATGTGAAAAGTGTGGGGGGCATTTGTATGGCGCCCCCCTGAGTCAATACTTTGTAGAACCGCCTTTCACTGCAATTACAGCTGCAAGTCTTTTTGGGGATGTCTCTACCAGCTTTGCACATCTAGAGAGGGACATTTTTGCCCATTCTTCTTTGTAAAATATCTCAAGCTCTGTCAGATTGGATGGAGAATGTCTGTGAACAGCAATTTTCAAGTCTTGCCACCAGGGGCGGACTGAACCATTCGGGCTCTCGGGCACTGCCCGAGGGCCCCATGCCACCAAGGGGCATCATCAGGATTGCCAGCCTCATTAAAACCAGGGAGAGTATGTAAAAATCTGTGTTTTTAAAAAAAAAATCCCAAGATTATAGCTACCCCACCTCTCGAGTACTTTTTCAGTGTGTATATGTGTATTCTGTGTGTGTATATTGTATGTCTGTGTGTGTGTGTATACTGTATGTGTATGTGTGTGTGTGTATACTGTGTGGCCCCATAATCTCCTATTGCCCGAGGGCCCCATAATCTCCTATTGCCCGGGGGCCCCATGAGTTATCAGTCCGCCCCTGCTTGCCACAGATTCTCAAATGGATTTAGGTCTAGACTTTGACTGGGCCATTCTAACACATGAATATGCTTTGATCTAAACCAGGATTAGGCAACCTCGGCCCTCCAGCTCTGGTGAAACTAAAAAATCCCATCATGCCTCTGCCTCTAGGAGTCATGCCTGTGATTGTCAGGCTCTTGCAATGTCTCCTGGGACTTGTCGTTTCACCACAGCTGGAGGGCCGAGGTTGCCTACCCCTGATCTAAACCATTGTAGCTCTGGCTGTATGTTTAGGGTCATCTCAAGTCTTTTGCAGACTCTAAAAGGTTTTCTTCTAAGATTGCCCTGTATTTGGTTCCATCCGTCTTCCCATCAACTCTGACCAGATTCCCTGTCCCTGCAGAAGAAAAGCATCCCCACAACATGAAGTTGCCACGACCAATCTTCTTGGTGGGGATGGTGTGTTCAGGGTGATGTGCAGTTTTAGTTTTCTGCCCCACACAGCGTTTTGCTTTTAGGCCAAAAAGTTCAATTTTGGTCTCATCTGACCAGAGCACCTTCTTCCTCATGTTTTCTGTGTCCCCCACATGGCTTCTCACAAACTGCAAACTGACTTCTTATGGCTTTCTTTCACCAATGTCTTTCTTCTTGCCACTCTTCCATAGTCCAGATTTGTGGAGAGCACGACTAATAGTTGTCCTGTGGACAGATTCTCCCACCTGCGCTGTGGATCTCTGCAGCTCCTCCAGAGTTACCATGGACCTCTTGGCTGCTTTTCTGATGAATGCTCTCCTTGCCCGGCCGGTCAGTTTAGGTGGACGGCCATGTCTTGGTAGGTTTGCAGTTGTGCCATACTCTTTCCATTTTCAGATGATGGATTGAACAGAACTCTGTGAGATGTTCAAAGCTTGGGATATTTTTTTATAACCTAACCCTGCTTTATACTTCTCCACAGCTTTATCCCTGACCTGTCTGGTGTGTTCCTTGGCCTTCATGATGCTGTTTGTTCACTAAAGGTTCTCCAACAAACCTCTGAGGGCGTCACAGAACAGCTGTATTTATACTGATATTAAATTACACGCAGATGGACTCTATTTACTAATTAGGCGACTTCTGAAAGCAACTGGTTCCAGTAGATTTTTGTTAGGGGTATCGGAGTAAAGGGGGCTGAATACAAATGCCCCGCCACACTTTTCATATATTTATTTGTACAAAAAATGTGAAAACCATTTATCATTTTTCTTCCACTTCACAATTATGTGCCACTTTGTGTTGGTCTATGACATAAAATCCCAATAAAATATATTTACGTTTTTGGTTGTAACATGAGAAAATGTGGAAAATTTCAAGGGGTATGAATACTTTTTCAAGGCGCTGTAATTGGCTTCATTTGTTACGTCTCCCTCTCTCAGTTTGAGCTCTGCTGTACACGGGATTGCAAGAGTCTGGTATTAATAAACTTTGTGTCTTTTTCTATCTGCCTAGAGTTCAGCTTTACCTACCTTACTCTCGCCATAAAAAAAAAAAAAAAAAAATGGCGGACTAGAGAACGTCTGTTTCTGGAGTTCTGTTCAAAAACGGCACTTCAGAAATAGCCCTCGGGTGATCTGTGATCCGAGCCATCCTCCGTTCACACACACACACAATGTACAGAGCCGATCAAAACAGCTCTGTACAATTTGTTTGCTGTGATGAGCAGTTGCAGAAATTACAAATATAAATAATATAGTGTTTACATTGGAGAGGCCGCCCCTTCCTGTTACAGCTTATGAAAGGAAGGAGGAACTAATACATTTTTTTTTTCATTTTAGTTTCCGTTTAGCAGCATTAGATTGTTTTTCACCCATTTACTTGTGTATTTTTCAGCTTCACCCTGTCTCTGCAGTTAATATTAGCCCCCTCTCCTACCTTATCCTGTATATCTATACTTTGATCCCTTCATCTATATCGGGGGTGCCCAACCACTGGCCTGCGGTGCCCTCTGATGTGGCCCACCACGTCTTGCTCTGAGATGGCGAGTCGGCAAGCCCAGATTGCGGGTTCCCAACCCGCCATCTCCAAGCATCAGCGCAAAGAACTGAGCCGCTACTAGAGAAAGCAGAGCTGATGCTTCCTGTATAGCGCCGGTGTTCTGGCGTATAGAGTCCAGGCATCACATAGTGTCCACTCCGTACTGCGCATGCGCAGTCTGGAGCAGACGAAGCTTCGGAAAATCTCTGAAGCTGAACGGCGCCTGCGCCGTGAGTGGAGGAGGTAGCCCCACCATCCAAGCGGACATAGGGTTGTGAATTTTAGAGGGCCCTTCGCGGGCGAGCTTCGCTCGCCACGCTTCGGGCTCGGCCTCACTGCGCTCGGCTCTTTTTTATTCTAACTCTATGTCCACTTGGATAGTGGGGATAGAACCTGGACTCACGGCGCAGGCGCCGTTCATCCTCGGCAATTTTCGGAATCTGTGTTCCTGTGTACTGTGCATGCGCAGTACGCAGGGGACACTATCTGATGGAGGACGCTATTTGACAAGACACCGGCTCCTTCACAGGCGGAGTGATACCAAATGTACTCCGCCTGCGTCAGGAAGCATCGGCTCTGCTGTCTACTGCAGCTGCTTCTGTCACAGTTATGCACGGGAACCTGCGATCTGGGACAGCAGCCAGCAGTGCCAGCCAGCAGTGCCAGTATCAATACCAGCCACCAGTACCAGTACTCGCCAGCAGTACCCACCAGCATACCAGTACCCACCAGCAATACCAGTACCCACCAGCAGTACCAGCCAGCAGTATCAGTACTCACCAGCAGTATCAGTATCCGCCCGCAGTATCAGTATCCGCCAGCAGTACCAGTACCCGCCAGCAGTACCAGTACCCGCCAGCAGTACCAGCCAGCAGTATCAGTACCCACCAGCAATACCAGCACCAGCCAGCAGTACCAATACCAACCAGCAGTAACCGCCAGCAGTACCAGAACCAACCAGTAGTACCGGCCAGCAGTATCAATACCCACCAGCAGTACCAGCCAGCAGTACCAGTATCAGCCAGCATGACCAGTACTAGCCAGCAGTACCAGCCAGCAGGAACCTCTAGCAGTACCCGCCAGCAAGCAGTACCCAACAGCAGTACCAGCCAGCGGTCCCAGCCCTGGAGCACAGCCATAACCACCTGAGGGACAGCAGCAACCAGGAATCCTGAGGAAGAAGTGAAGATTGAGGTGAGTTGAGGAGCAGGTAAACCGCTGTGCATCAGTGTGAAAGCAGCCTTAGGCCCCTTTCACACGATCACTCCGATCAGGTCTGCCTGTTTGTTTTTCAGGCGGACCCAATTGAACCCTCCATTCACCTCTATAGAGCTGCAGATGTAAACAGACTCGTGTCCGTTTACACACCGCCTATCTGCAATCCGATCTGCTTAAAAAAACAGAAGGGGAGTTCTGTCTGGGCAGATCGGAGGGCCCTTAGGGTAGAGCAGGCTGCGTCTGTGTCTGCTCTGCATATGCAGAGCGGACACAGACCTTCCATCCGCCGCTCATTGTGGCCCGCGACCGGTTACCAAGTCGTTAAAGTGGCCCTCAAAAGGTTGGGCACCCCTGATCTACATCCTCATAACATACCAGCATGTTTCATAACCCCTTCCCACCGAGCGTACGCAGATGTGCGTACTCGGCTTCCGGGGCTTATACCGGGATGATGCCCGCACCTGCAGGCATCATCCCGGTACCGTTTTTCACAGCGGGTGATCGGCTATCCATCCATAACAACCGATGCAGCTAAAAGCCACTTGGCTGTTATGCTGGAGGAGCGGGAGGGGACGACCCCCCCCCCCTCTTGCCGCCTCCCGCCGCTCTTACCGGTGCTCCCGCTCAATCGGGAGCACCGATGCACAATCCGATGCCACCGGCTGCTGGGCAGGGACTGGAATGAAGCCGTAAGCGACGTCATGACGCCACTTCCCGTTTACTCGGCTGCCAATGGCGCTGGTTAAAAAAAAATATACAGTATTCAGAATCGCAGTTTTCGGCGATCTGAATACAATGAAGTGTAAAGGAGGGATCTTTTAGACCCCCGATCCCTCCAAAAAGAGTACCTGTCACCACCTATTACTGTCACAAGGGATGTTTACATTCCTTGTGACAGCAATAAAAGTGATCAAAAATGTTTTATTTTTTTAAAATAATTTATTAATTTTAAAATAAATAAAATAAAAAAAATTTTTTAAAGCGCCCGCCATCTCCGCGAGCTCACGAAGCAAAGAAAACGCATACGGAAGTCGCACCCGCATATGTAAACGGTGTTCAAATCACACATGTGAGGTATCGCCACGATCGTCGGAGCGAGAGCAATAATTCTAGCACTAGACCTTCTCTGTAACTCTAACCTGGTAACCGTAAAAAATTTTTTAAAGCATCGCCTATTGAGATTTTTAGGTACCGTAGTTTGTCATCATTCCACGAGTGCGTGCAATTATAAAGTGTGACATGTTTGGTATCTATTTACTCGGCGTAACATTATCTTTCAAAAAATTGGGCTAATTTTACTGTTTTGTTTTTTTTTTAATTCATGAAAGTGTCCCTTTTCCCAAAAAGTTGCGTTTAAAACACCGCTGCGCAAATACCGTTTGACATAAAATATTGCAACAATCGCCATTTTATTCTCTAGAGTCTCTGCTAAAATATATATATATATATATATATATATATATATATATATATATAATGTTTGGGGGTTCCAAGTAATTTTCTAGCAAAAAATATGGATTTTAACTTGTAAACACCAAATGCCAAAAATAGGCTTAGTCATGAAAGGGTTAAAGTGATATTAAAGTTTATTTTTTTTAAAAATAAGCATATGTTATACTTGCCTGCTCTGTGCAATGGTTATGCACAGAGCAGCCCCGATACTCCTTTTCTCAGGTTCCCCTATCGCAGTGATGGTGAACCTTCGCACCCCAGATGTTTTGGAACTACATTTCCCATGATGCTCATGCACTCTGAAGGATAGTTGAGCATTATGGGAAATGTAGTTCCAAAAAATCTGGGGTGCCAAGGTTCGCCATCACTGCCCTATCGCCACTCCTGGCTCGTCCTCTTCTCCGGGTGCCCCCAAAGCGAAAGCCGCTTGCTCTGGGGGCGCTTGTGCATGCTTGCTCCCGAGCCCTGCTCTGCGTCCATACAACACACAAAATGGGGCTTGGCAAAGCTGAGAGAACCAGAGTGGGACCAGAGAGGAGAGGAGGTTCAAGGGCCACTCTGTGCAAATGCCCTTGCACAGAGCAGGTAAGTATAGTTTTTTTTTAATTTATTTTATTAAAATAAAAAAAATAAAAAATAAAACAGACTTTACAACGACTGTAACATTTGATTAACTATAATGCAGCATATAACAACAATAATGCAACTATATAATATAACAAGTATAATAGAGCATATACAACTGTATAGTAAGGATGAGCCAGCGTTGGACTGTGGCTATCCAGGTGATGGCATTTTTGTAACCATTGATAGGGATTGCAGAATAATAGCACTAAAATAGGAGTTTTCCTTTAATTCAAGGCAGATTGAACAGCAAAAAAAAAAAAAAGTGTTCAGTGTCCTAATATAATACGACCTTGTGTCTCTTCAGAAAAGTTGGAGTGATTTGCTGAATTAAGATCTATTCATTCCCCAAGGTCAAGGACGTCAGAATCTTTAATTATGTCTCAGTCTGCAAGCTTATCACCCGCTCCGCAGGGTTTAACCTTGACACATTCCACATTTTCTATTTCAGCACGGCTATTTATGAAATTGACCCTGACTGTGATTTATGATCTACGGGGATGAGCGATTTTTTTCACCCAAGTTGACCTTTTTTATTTCTTTTTTTCTTTTGTAGTTCTTTTTTTTTTTTTGAAAAAGTATTAACTGTTGTTCTTAGTTTAAAGGTCCAGCAGACACGTGCTTCTGCTTGGTTTGTGTGGATTGTAGTTTTTATTTTAATTTGCTGAAATTAAGTCAATTTCATTTTTTGGAACCTTTGTTAGAAAATGAAAGCAAGTATATTATTGGTTGTTGGAGGTTTTCTGGTTTTGTATACGAATACAATTTCTCTTTTAAGGTGGTTGTAAACCTAGTTACACCACTTGTACCTACAGGTAAGCCTGTAATAAGCCTTACCTGTAGGTACTTTAACCCTTTAAAGCGGGAGTTCCGCCGTTTTTTTTTTTTTTTTAAAAGCCAGCAGCTACAAATACTGCAGCTGCCGACTTTTAAAATAAGGACACTTACCCGCCCAGCGCGCCCGCGATGTTGGCACCCAAAGCCGATCTCTCTATCGTCTCTCGGGTGCTGCCGCCGCCATCTTTGGTATGGGAATCAGGAAGTGGAGCCTTTCGGCTTCATTTCCCGGTTCCCTACTGCGCATGCGCGAGTCGCGCTGCGCAATAAGGATGGTCCCCGCTGTCTCTGGGATCCGTGTGTTTCCCAGCAGGCAGCGGGGGACTTTCGGAAAGGGGCGTGGATTCTGCGGAAAGGGGCGTTCCTTTCTGCAGAATCTACGCCGGAAGTGGGTGCAGATACCTGTACTGTACAGGTACCTGCACCCCCCTCCCCCCTGAAAGGTGCCAATTGTGGCGCCGGAGGGGGGGGTGGGTTCCAATGAGCGGAAGGTCCACTTTAGGGTGGACCTCCGCTTTAAAGTCCACATTTTTCAATGAGTTAGCGTGACTCAAAATGCACGCTACCAAACAGTGGAGCAGAACGTTATGGTTAACCGCTTTAACCCCCCCCCCCCACGGAAGATTTTACCCCCCTCCCAACCAGAGTACTTTTTGCGATTTGGCACTGCCTCGCTTTAACTAACAATTGCGCAGTCGTGCGACGTGGCTCTTAAAGAAAATTGGAATCCTTTTTTTCCCCACAAATAGACATTTCTTTTGGTGGTATTTGATCACCCCTGCGGTTTTTATTTTTTGCCCTATAAACAAAAAAAAGAGCGACAATTTTGAAAAAAACGCATTATTTTTTATTTTTTGCTATAATAAATATCCCCCAAAAATATATAAAAAAAAGATTTTTTTCCTCAGTTTAGGCCGATACGTATTCTTCTACATATTTTTGGTAAAAAAAATCGTAATAAGCGTTTATTGATTGGTTTGCACAAAATTTATAGCATCTACAAAATAGGGGATCGTTTTATGGCATTTTTATTAATATTTTTTTTTAAATGGCGGCGATCAGCGATTTTTTTCGTGACTGCGACATTATGGCAGACACAGCGGACATTTTTTTACACATTTTTGGGACCATTGTCATTTATACAGCAATCAGTGCTATACAAATGCACTGATTCTTGTGTAAATGACACTGGCAGTGAAGGGGTTAACCACTAGGAGGCAGTGTGGGGGATAAGTGTGTCCTAGGGAGTGTTTCTAACTGTGGGGGGCCGTGGCTGTGTGTGAGACACGTCACTGATCTCTGTTCCGATCACAGGGAGCGCTGATCAGTGACACTGTCACTAGGCAGAACGGGGAGATGCTTGTTTACATTAGCATCTCCCTGTTCTTCCTCCCCGTGAAACAATCGCGGGTATCCCCACGGCGATCAAGTTCGCGGGACTCGACTCACGGAGCTTGCCGCAGGCGCTCTCGAGCCCGCTGGCCGCCTCTTAAAGGTCAACGTACAGGTATGTGATTCTGCCTGTACGAGCCCTTCTGCCGACGTATATCGGCGTGAGGCGGTGGCAAGAGGTTAAATATCTCCTAAACCTGATGATTTAGGAGATATTTACCATAAACGCTTGCACTGACGTCATTGGCGCATGCACACTGAAGAAATAGCGTGATCGTGCCAGTGCATATGCGGAGAGGTGAAGATGGATGCACCCATCAGCAGGGACATCGCAGGCTTCATTTGCAGGTAAATGCGATGCATACTAGCCCATTATACTTTTACTTTGCAGGGAAAAAAAGAGGAAGAACAACCCATCAGGGTTTACTTCCTCTTTAGCCGCTTAAGGTCCACCCTATAGCATTTTTACTGCTACAGAGCGGCACCTCTGCACCAGATCACGTGCATATAAGTAATCCGGCTATTCTGGGCAGCGTGTGCAAATGCGTGCCGCTGCTGGCTCAATCCCGCTGTGATTAGACACAGCAGGAACTGGGCAGTGGGTACCGCAAACTCGATGTCTGCCAGCACCAGCCGATCCTTCAGTACACAGGCAGAAAGGAAGTCTACCTATGTAAACAAGGCAGATTGCTGTTCTGTAAGTAGAGAAGACATGGATCCTGTGTTCCTGTAAATCAGGGACATGGATCTATGTCTTCCCATAGTAAAAACACCTCCAATAGTACACAGAAAACACAGGCTTAGCACACAGTTAACCCTTTGCTTGTCCCCTTCCCAGCCAGTGTCATTAGTACAGTGACAGTGCGTATTTTTTTAGCACTGATCACTGTATTAGTGTCACTGGTTCCCTAAAAGCGTCAGCTAGTGTCAGAATGTCCACCGCAATATCGCAGTCCCACTATAAGTTGCTAATCACCGCTATTACTAGTAAAAACTGTGGGGGGGAAGGGAACTGACTAGGAGTACAGAGAGATTGCTGTTCCTGATCACTAGGAACAGACAATCTCTCTCTACTCTCCTGTCAGAATCTGCTTTGTTTACATTGACAGATCCCTATTCTGGCTCTCTGTGGTGCGATTGTGGAATGCGCATCGGCGCCGATGACACGTGCCTTCTATAGTTATTGCACGGAGTGCCGTACCGGTATAGAGCCGCCTTGCCGCAGTATATCTGTGACAGCTGGTCGGCAAGTGGTTGTAAAGGCGAAAGTTTTTTTTTTACCTTACTGTATTCTATGCCAAGGCTCTCTCGCCCCTCTTTGGCTCAGAGACAGCAGCAGGAGCCAAGGCTCTCTCGCCCCTCTTTGGCTCAGAGACAGCAGCAGGAGCCAAGGCTCTCTCGCCCCTCTTTGGCTCAGAGACAGCAGCAGGAGCCAAGGCTCTCTCGCCCCTCATTGGCTCAGAGACAACAGCGGAAGCCATTGGCTCCCACTGCTGTAAATCAGAGCCAGTGACGGGAGTGGGGGGAGGGTGGGACTGAGACCCACTCTGTGTCTGCAGCTACTTTCAAATGATTGGACACTGGTAAGTAGTACTGTAAGCACCCCATATAACCACTCCCACCCTCAGAAAGCCTCAGTTTTTTACTACTGTCCTTAGATGATAGATGTTCTCACTACCGAGGAAGATTTCTGGCTTTCCTGAACTACTTAATTCAAGTACTCAACTGTGCACAAGCCTTGCTGGCTTATGGCTGTGTTTGGATCAGTACCCTAGACCACCACTGGGTCCTTCCCGGACCATCTGGAAATAGGAAATGCAGGGCCAGCTTGCAACTTGTTTCAGGCAGTGGTTCCTGCTTTGGCGTTCCTCCTTGGCAGAGTTAATTATGGCAAACACAGCTGCCCAGCCCCCCTAATAAGAACTAGTAGTAGGATTTCCCAGAAAAGAACGCCTAGAAAAGGTAAGCTGCAAATTTTCAAATATTTTTGTTAACCTATATGTGAATGCACTGCAATTAAAAGCCATGGTAATAGAGGAATGATTATCTGCATCCCATCACTGGTGGCCCGTAATGCAGGGCGCAAGGGTGCCGCCCCATCATCTATGCGTCCAGTCCCCTAATCTGCAGGCAGGGCGCCAGACGCATGGATTCCAATTGTTTTTTTTTGTTTGTTTGTTTTTTAAGCACATGATCAGAGCCTAATGCCGCGTACACACGGGCGGACTGTATGGCCTACTTAGTCCGTCGAAACACATTTCAGCGGACAGTCCGCTCGTGTGTGGGCTTCAGCTGACTTTTTCAGCGTGCAGTCTGGCGTACTAAGTATTTCGGATTTTTCTAAATTCTGTCCGTCATACTTTGGTTTCAGCGGACAATCCGCTCGTCAGTATGCTAGTTCGACGGACTAAGAATGGCGCATGCTCAGAAAGGATTTACACGGCGGAAGGGTGCATTGCTGTGTATTGGACTATTTCTAGTCCCGTCGTACGTGCTGTACACGTCATCGCGCAAGCTTTTGACGGACTGTTTGTGCATCCGTGTGTGGTCAAGTCCGTTCAGTGGAAACTACGACGGATTGTATGACGGACTAAGTACGCCATACAATCCACCCGTGTGTACGCGGCATAAGTCCAAGTCTGATGCTCCATTTTGGTGCAAGCCCTGACTTTCAAGCCACCAGCCAAGACTACCTTCAATCTCAGTGAACGGAGCCTCTTCCTCCGCCCCATGCCCTCAACAGTTGCGGGATCTTCATTTCCCACTCCCTTTTCCCACAATGTAGTGGTTTCATGATTTCTACTCTAGCCTCTGTACTGTTCCAAAGGCATTGTTCATCTTATTTTGGGCCTGAAGTGCCTGAACATTTTTCTTCAGGTGCAGAAGTTCCTCATGGAATTGACCACATCTCTTAACATCTGTAACATCTCTTCAGCAGGGGCACTTTCTGGCTTACCTAGACCTCCAGAAGTTCTACCTACATTTATTTTATTTATTCCAGGTACTTATATAGCACCGTCCGTTTACACATCGCTTTACATATATATATGTAAAGCAATGTTGTACATTCACATCAGTCCCTGCCCTCAAGGAGCTTACAATCTAAGGTCCCTAACTCACATTCACATAGACACACTAGGGCCAATTTAACAGGAGGCAATTAACCTTCCAGCAGGTCTTTGGAGTGTGGGAGGAAACCCATGCAGGCAAAAGAAGAACCTGCAAACTCCATGCAGGTAGTGCCGTGATTGGGATTCGAACCAAGGACCCTAGTGCTTTTAGGTGAAAGTTCTAACCATTTAGCCACTGTGCTAACTATGTTCCCATCTTTCCTTCACACCAAAGATTTCTGTGTTTTGTGGTAGGCGAGTTTTCAGTTTGTTGCTACTGGTCTATCCATGGCTGCAAGGGTCTACACCAAGGTAATAGCTCCTGTCTTGCTCTTTGTTTACTCCTAGGGTGTCTACATCGTAAACTATTTGGACAATCTTCTGCGGAAGGACCGTTCTGTTCAGAATCTCTCTGTGATTGTGCAATTGACAGTGCAGACCCTGCAGAGATTCGGCTAGATCGGGGGTCTCCAAACCTTCTTTCTGACTTAAGGGGTTTTTGGCATTGGGAGTAGAAAAGACCCTTTATATACACTATATTACCAAAAGTATTGGGACACCTGCCTTTACACTCACATGAACTTTAATGGCATCCCAGTCTTAGTCCGTAGGGTTCAATATTGAGTTGGCACTCTCTTTGCAGCCATAACAGCTTTAACTCTTCTGGGAAGGCCATCCACAAGGTTTTGGAGTGCGTCTATAGGAATGTTTGACCATTCTTCCAGAAGCACATTTGTGAGGTCAGGAACTGATGTTTGAGAGAAGGCCTGGCTCGCAGTCTCTGTTCTAATTCATCCCAGAGGTGTTCTGTCGGGTTGAGGTCAGAACTTTGTGCAGGCCAGTCAAGTTCTTCCACCCCAAACTCACTTACATATGTCTTATGGACCTTGCTTTGTGCACTGGTCCAAATCATTAGGTGGAGGGGGGATTATGGTGTTGGGGTTGTTTTTCAGGGGTTGGCTTGGCCCTTTAGTTCCTGTGAAGGGAACTCTTAAGGCTTCAGCATGCCAAGACATTTTGGACAATTTCATGCTCCCAACTTTGTGGGAACAGTTTGGGGATGGCCCCTTCCTGTTCCAACATGACTGCACACCAGTGCATAAATCAAGGTCCATAAAGACATGGAGGAACGAGTTTGGGGTGGAGGAACTTGACTGACCGGCACAGAGTTCTGACCTCAACCCGATAGAACACCTTTGGGATGACTTAGAGTGGAGACTGTGAGCCAGGGCTTCTCGTCCAAAATCAGTGCCTGACCTCACAAATGTACTTCCCATAGACACACTCCTAAACCTTGTGGACAGCCTTCCCAGAAGAGTTGAAGCTGTTATAGCTGAAAAGGGTGGGCCAACTCAATATTGAACCCTACAGACTAAGCCCTTGTACACACGGTCAGAGATTCCGACGGTATGTGTCCGATCGGAGTGTTTTGTCGGATAATCCGACTGTGTGTGTGGTATGCATCGGACTGTTTCTGTCGGAATATCCGTCGGACCCAATTTTCCAACTTGTTGGAAATATTTTCCGACAAACTGGTCCGATCGGACATACTCCGATCATGTGTAGAGAATTCCGATCGGACAAAGTGCCACGCATGCTCAGATCAAATTCCTACACCAAAGCTATTGGCTACTAGCGTGAACGTAGTCCCGTCGTAACGAAATAACATCATCACATTCTGAACAATCGGATTTTCCGACAACTTGGTCCGACCATGTGTATGCAACAGTTTCGGACACAATCCGTCAGACAAAATCCGTCGGACAAAATCCAACGGATTTGGTTGGCAGAATGTCCGACCGTGTGTACAAGGGCTAAGACTGGAATGCCATTAAAGTTCATGTGTGTGGAATAGCTTGTGTTCTAATATTTTTGGTAATATAGTGTATAAACAACCAATGTGAGGGTGGTAGGGCTGCCCAGATTTTCTAAAAGGAAAATAGCGCTGTCACTCAATTCCAGAAGGTTAGGAAATCTGCATTTAGCTGACAGGATCAACAAGTACATTTTGGGCTTTCTGAAACAAAGAGTAAAGGTGTTGGCGCTATAAATCAAGTGGTGAATTCAACATAAAAATCAATAATTGTAAATCATGAAATAATCGCAAACCTATCCTGATGATGCCAGTACGGTCAAACGTAGGTAGGGGTGGGAATTCGTCATTTCCGGGTCCCACATGTGACTTCCTTATCACTACCGCATTCAGAACGAGACGTGGATCGCAAGCCACTGAGAGTCTGATATATCAATCCGCACATACTGTAGACACCTTGGTTCCGGGCTTGGCACAGTGACATGTAAGTGCAAGATTTTGTTACCATTTAAACCCAATTTGAATAAAAAAATACTGCACCCTAAGTGCTCTCTTTTGTATCCCTTGTGGAATACTTTCCCATATCCTCGGTTGTTGAGGGAGGGGGTTCCATAGTGGAGAGATGATCTTGCTGATTTATCTTACAAAGCACATTTTGTCCTACGTTAAAAAGTGGTCAAACACCTCTGGTGAGTTGCCATCTATCTTTTGAGCACTTGTGAAGTCTTTGAAGAACTCTCTAATCAGAAGAATCCATTCATTTTTATGCTGTTGGGATTGTCACATTTGGACTTTTCCATATGTTTGCGATTATTTCATGATTTACAATTATTGATTTCTATGTAGAATTCACCACTTTATTGATTTCACCAACACTTTTAGTCTTTAGGCCCGTACACACCATTGGAATTTCCGACATCAAAACTGTGGAATTTTGTTCGAAGGGTGTTGGCTAAAACTTGTCTTGCATACACACGGTCACACAAATGTTGGCCAACAATTACGAACGTAGTGGCGTACTAGACGTACTACGTGGTTTTTCAGCTCTTTAGCGCCACCCTTTGGGCTCCTTCTGCAAATTTTGTGTTGGCAGAAGTTTGGCGAGTGTTGATTCGCTCTTTTCAGTTTGTTTTTAAAAGCACGTTCGTCAACCAGACATGTTGCGGAATCAGAGGAGATAACGTGTTATTTATTATTGGCCTTGGAGTTATTGCTTTGACATTATTTTTTTGGTTGAATACTAATGACTTGATTTGGTATATTTTCTATATTTTTGGATGCATAGAATGCACTTTTTGGTTAAGTTCTATTGGCAAATAGCATGTCTATTTTTTTATTTTTATTTTTTTATGCAAAAAAAAAAAAAAAAAAGCATAATATTATTCTTGATATCACTAGAAAAAAAAAGCCTTTGAAAATTTGTTTGCAATAACTCCATCAGTATCACCAGCAAAGCAGCTTCATTATTATCCCATTAAAGAAGAAGAGAATTGTGCGCTGCATTTGGAGATTTCATAATTTTCCGCATCACGAATGTTAAAGAGGGATTCCACCTACAAAAAAAAATATTAAAAGCCAGCAGCTTTAAATACTACAGCTGCTGACTTTTAATAAATGGACACTCACCTGTCCCGGGGTCCAGCGATGTCGGCAGCCAAGACCGATCGATCGCTCGGCTTTCGGCTGCTGCCGCCGCCATTCTCAGTGAGGGAATCAGGAAGTGAAGCATTGCGGCTTCATTTCCCGGTTCCCTACTTCGCATGCCCGAGTCGCGCAGCGCAATGGGAACGGTTCGCACTGTCTCTGGGACCCGTGTGTGTCCCAGCAGACAGCGCGGCGGGACAGGAAGAGGCATAGACTCCCGTGGGAGTCTATGCCCAGAAGTGGGTGTAAATACCTGTCTTGGACAAGTATCTGCACCCCCCTCCCCCCTGAAAGGTGTCAACTGTGACACCGGAGGGAGGGTTCCGATGAGCGGAAGTTCCACTTTAGGGTGGAACCCCACTTTAATTCTCCATTACAAACGCTAGTTTACAAGACCGACCGCTTCTGCTTCCGAGCATGCGTGTTTGTACTTTGGACTTTTGTCCGATGGACTTGTGTATACACGATATACTGAAAGTCCGCTTGGGTGTTTGGGCAAAGCAAATAGTGCAGTAAAGCATTGAGCTGTAAAATGTAATCTTTTTTTTAACTTAAATTACTACTTTATTGTAATCTTTGTACTTATTACATATACATTGTAATCTCCTGTCTAAATCATGTTAGCTAAACATGTAGTTGAGTGCATAGCAGCGTGCAGAGGGTTAACTGATGATGGAAAACTGGCAAGTCAATAAGCAACAGATGTGTACTCATTTTACTTGGCTATTTATCATGGGGTAACGGGATGGCTGTCAGTAAGGAATACGGAGCATTTACAGGGACAGATAAATAAACTGACTGCAGCAGAAGGCATAGTAAACAGTGGAAGAGGGAAAATCCCCCGAGGGCACGTCAAGGTGTATATGACTATGAGCTTCTAAATGGCAGCAAGCAGTGGAAATGGACAGAGCACAGAAAGATCACTTTCCTAATTCTCAGCCGGCGGGGAGAAACTGTCCACCGAGTGTCAGCTTCTCGTTTAGCAGTGTTTCCTCAAACGGATCATGTGACAGATTGGCGCCATGCCTCACAGAAGGCTACTCCATTTTGTCCTGCAGCCTTGCAGCGCTGTGCGGTTCTCAGCAGGAAGCACTTGTATTACTACAATTTTTGTGTGAAGGTTCTAATTTATCATTGGTCATGGTATAGCTGGGAGTAGTTAGTCACATTTAACTGAACTTGATCTGTAATGTTGAAGGAGTTTCATAGCCTCTCCAAGCTGCTTCTTTGGAACTGACGAAGTGGCTTGGAGAAGCTACAAAAAGCCTTTAACATAACAGAACAAGTCCAGTTGAATATGACCAAGTAATATTCGCTATTAAAATTGTTTATTACTATAACACCCACATACACTCAGCGAAAACTTGATAAAGTATACCTGTCCATTAACCTTATGCTGACTCATACATTCAACGGCAATGCTTAAGCCCACCATAGATGGTTAGAATTCCCCCCTACCCTGCTGAACCAGCAGAGATTCAAACCATCTATGAGCATGCTGATTATACCCAAGTCGATCAGTCGATGGACTTGGGTACAATTAGCCTGCCAAAAAATGGTTCTAATCTCTGCCGGTTCTGCAGGGTGATGGGGGAAATTCTAACCATCTATGGTGGGCTTAAGCATTCCTGTTGTCTGTGTGAGGTCAGCATAAAGTTAATGGACCTTATCAAGAGCTGGCTGAGTGTATGTGGGTGTTATTGTAATAATCATTCCTAATAGCTTATATTACCTAATCGTATTCAACTGGACTTGACACTCAGGGGTCAGAGGAGCTCTAGCCAGGAGCCAAGAGATCTCCTCCAGTGGTCAGAGATGCCCCAGCCAGCAGACAGGAGGTCTCATCCAGGGGTCGGAGGTGCCCCAGCCAGCAGACAGGAGGTCTCATCCAGGGTCGGAGGTGCCCCAGACAGCAGACAGGAGGTCTCATCCAGGGTCGGAGGTGCCCCAGCCAGCAGACGGGAGGTCCCATCCAGGGGTCGGAGGTGCCCCAGCCAGCAGACAGGAGGTCTCATCCAGGGGTCGGAGGTGCCCCAGCCAGCAGACAGGAGGTCTTATCCAGGGATCGGAGGTGCCCCAGCCAGCAGACAGGAGGTCTTATCCAGGGATCGGAGGTGCCCCAGCCAGCAGACAGGAGGTCTCATTCAGGGGTCCGGGGTGCCCCAGCCATCGTGGGCAACTGATGTCTATGGGAACTTTCCATTTTATTCAATAAAAGTGGGCTACCGTGCCCTAAAATACAGTTGTCATCACCCAGGCAAGCCTGTTCTTCACTGGTCTCTGGGCCCCACCATCTGGCTTGTGGGAAGCAAGCTGTGACTTCCTGGTGTTTCAATCCTGACTTCCCACAGGGCATGCACGAGACACAATGCGCTTTCTGGGCCATGTGACGTTTCCCAGGAGGTTTGGGGGGGGGGGTGTGAGGCATGGGGTTGGGGGTGCAAACTTTTGTTCACAAAGTGGGAGTGGGTACCTGTCCCTTGAGCCCATTCGGCCCGCAAATAGTTAGCAAGTGGATTTGGCTATCACTTAGGAGATGAGGACCACATTGAAGTCCCCGCACAGTCACAGCGACGGCTCCTCTCACCATGTCCACCAAGCTGCAGACCATCGGCCCCGCTGTGCCTGTGCCTCGTGTTCAACATCCTCTGGACATTATCAAGATGAGACTGCTGGGAAGGGGGAGGGGTAATTCAGGGGTCTGAGGTAGGAGAGAGGTCCTGTTTAAGGATAGCAGTGGTATGGGGGAGGGGGTCCTATGTAATTTTGAGGGTAGTATGGGTGAGGGGTCCTGTGTAATTTTGAGGGTAGTATGGGTGAGGGGTCCTGTGTAATGATGGGGGTAGTATGGGGAAGAGGGTCCTGTGTAATGATGGGGGTAGTATAGGGGAGGGGTCCTCTATAATGATGGAGGAGGGAGGTCCTGTGTAAAGATCGGGGTAGTATGGGGGAGGGGACCTGTGTAGTAATGGAGGTAGTATGGGTGAGGGGGGCTTGTATAATGGTGGAGGAGGGGGTCCTGTGTAATGAAAGGGGTAGTATGGGGGAGGGAGTCCTGTGTAATGGGGGAGTAGTATGGGGTGGCGGGCTCCTGTGTAATGATGGAGGAAGGTCAAAGGGTGACATTCTGATCACCATTGTAAAGAAGGCATTCTTCGAACTTACCAGTATGGGGGGGGGGGGGGAGTCTTGTGTAATAATAGAGGTAGTATGGGGGAGGGGGCCCTGTGTAATGATGGAGGGGGGGGAGTAGTATGGGGGAGGGGTGCTGTGTAATGATGGAGGAGGAGGGGGGGTCCTGTATAGTGATGGGAGTAGTATGGGGGGGGGGGGCCCTGTGTAATGATGGAGGATGGGTTCCTGTATAATAATGGGAGTAGTATGGGGGAGGGGGGGGGGTTGTGTATTAATGAGGGTAGTATGGGGGAGGAGGTCCTGTGTATTAATGGGAGTAGTATGGGGGAGGGGGACCTGTGTAATGATGGAGGTAGTATGGGGGAGGGAGGGGGGTATTGTGTAATGATGGGGGTAGTATGGGGGAGGGGGGTCCTGTGTATTGATTGGAGTAGTATGGGGGGGTGTCCTGTGTAATGATGAGGGTGGTGTGGGGGAGGGGCTCCTGTGTAGTAATGAGGGTAGTATGGGGGAAGGATCCTGTATAATGATGGAGGAGGGGGTCCTGTGTAATGATGGGAGTAGAATTGAGGGGTCTTATTTAATAATGGGGGTAGTATGGGGAGAGGGGTCCTGTGTAATGATGGGAGTAGTGGGGGGGTCCTGTGTAATGATGGGGGTAGTATGGGGGGGTTACTGTGTAATGATGGGTAGTATAGGGGAGTTCCTGTGTAATTATGGGGGTACAATGGGGATGGGGGTCCTGTGTAATGTTGGGGGTAGTATGGGATAGGGGGGTCCTGTTAATGATGGGTTTAGCAGAAGGGAGGGGGGTCCTGTGTAATGCTGGGGGTAGTATGGGGTAGGGGGTCCTGTGTAATGATGGGTTTAGTAGAAGGGAGGGGTCCTGTGTAATGATGGGAGTAGTATGGGGGGGGGGGTCTTGTTTGTTAATGAGGGTAGTATGGGGGAGGGGTGGTCCTGTGTATTGATAGGAGTAGTATGGGGGGGGGGGGTGTCCTGTGTAATGATGAGGGTGGTGTGGGGGAGGGGCTCCTGTGTAGTAATGGGGGTAGAATGAGGGAAGGATCCTGTATAATGATGGAGGAGGAGGTCCTGTGTAATGATGGGAGTAGAATTGGGGGGTCTTGTTTAATAATGGGGGTAGTATGGGGAGGGGGGTCCTGTTCAATGATGGGAGTACTAGGGGGGTCATGTGTAATGATGGGGGTGGTATGGGGGGGTTACTGTGTACTGATGGGTAGTATAGGGGGGGTTCCTGTGTAATTATGGGGTTACAATGGGGATGGGGTCCTGTGTAATGTTGGGGGTAGTATGGGATAGGGGGGTCCTGTTAATGATGGGTTTAGCAGAAGGGAGGGGGGTCCTGTGTAATTTTGGGGGTAGTATGGGGTAGGGGGTTCCCGTGTAATGATGGGTTTAGTAGAAGGGAGGGGTCCTGTGTAATGATGGGAGTAGTATGGAGGGGGTCTTGCTTGTTAATGAGGGTAGTATGGGGGAGGGGTGATCCTGTGTATTGATGGGAGTAATATGGGGGGGGTCCTGTGTATTGATGGGAGTAGTATGGGTAGGGGAGGGGGGTCTTGTGTAATGATGGAGAAGGGGGGTCCTTTGTAATGTTGGGGGTAGTATGGGGAGGGGGGTCCTGTGTAATGATGGGAGTAGTATGGGGAGGGGACCTGTGTAATGATGGGGGTAGTATGGGGAGGGGCTCTGTGTAATGATGGGGGTAGTATAGGGGGGGGGCTCTGTGTAATGATGGGGGTAGTATGGGGGAGGGGCCCTGTGTAATGATGGGGGTAGTATGGGGAGGAGTCCTGTGTAATGATGGGGTAGTATGGGGAGGGGCTCTGTGTAATGATGGGGGTAGTATGGGGAGGTGCTCTGTGTAATGATGGGGGTAGTATGGGGAGGGGCCCTGTGTAATGATGGGGGTAGTATGGGGAGGGGCCCTGTGTAATGATGGGGGTAGTATGGGGAGGGGCCCTGTGTAATGATGGGAGTAGTATGGGGAGGGGCTCTGTGTAATGATGGGAGTAGTATGGGGAGGGGACCTGTGTAATGATGGGAGTTGTATGGGGAGGGGACCTGTGTAATGATGGGGGTAGTATGGGGAGGAGTCCTGTGTAATGATGGGGGTAGTATGGGGAGGGGACCTGTGTAATGATGGGGGTAGTATGGGGAGGGGCCCTGTGTAATGATGGGGGTAGAATGGGGAGGGGCCCTGTGTAATGATGGGAGTAGTATGGGGAGGGGACCTGTGTAATGATGGGGGTAGTATGGGGAGGAGTCCTGTGTAATGATGGGAGTAGTATGGGGAGGGGACCTGTGTAATGATGGGGGTAGTATGGGGAGGGGCCCTGTGTAATGATGGGAGTAGTATGGGGAAGGCGCCCTGTGTAATGATGGGAGTAGTATGGGGAGGGGACCTGTGTAATGATGGGAGTAGTATCGGGAAGGCGCCCTGTGTAATGATGGGAGTAGTATGGGGAAGGCGCCCTGTGTAATGATGGGAGTAGTATGGGGAAGGCGCCCTGTGTAATGATGGGGGTAGTATGGGGAGGTGCTCTGTGTAATGATGGGGGTAGTATGGGGAGGGGCCCTGTGTAATGATGGGGATAGTATGGGGAGGGGCCCTGTGTAATGATGGGGGTAGTATGGGGAGGGGCCCTGTGTAATGATGGGAGTAGTATGGGGAGGGGCTCTGTGTAATGATGGGAGTAGTATGGGGAGGGGACCTGTGTAATGATGGGAGTAGTATGGGGAGGGGACCTGTGTAATGATGGGGGTAGTATGGGGAGGAGTCCTGTGTAATGATGGGGGTAGTATGGGGAGGGGACCTGTGTAATGATGGGGGGTAGTATGGGGAGGAGTCCTGTGTAATGATGGGGGTAGTATGGGAAGGGGCTCTGTGTAATGATGGGGGTAGTATGGGGAGGGGCTCTGTGTAATGATGGGGGTAGTATGGGGAGGAGTCCTGTGTAATGATGGGAGTAGTATGGGGAGGGGACCTGTGTAATGATGGGGGTAGTATGGGGAGGGGCCCTGTGTAATGATGGGAGTAGTATGGGGAAGGCGCCCTGTGTAATGATGGGAGTAGTATGGGGAAGGCGCCCTGTGTAATGATGGGAGTAGTATGGGGAAGGCGCCCTGTGTAATGATGGGAGTAGTATGGGGAGGGGACCTGTGTAATGATGGGAGTAGTATCGGGAAGGCGCCCTGTGTAATGATGGGAGTAGTATGGGGAAGGCGCCCTGTGTAATGATGGGAGTAGTATGGGGAAGGCGCCCTGTGTAATGATGGGAGTAGTATGGGGAAGGCGCCCTGTGTAATGATGGGGGTAGTATGGGGAGGTGCTCTGTGTAATGATGGGGGTAGTATGGGGAGGGGCCCTGTGTAATGATGGGGATAGTATGGGGAGGGGCCCTGTGTAATGATGGGGGTAGTATGGGGAGGGGCTCTGTGTAATGATGGGAGTAGTATGGGGAGGGGACCTGTGTAATGATGGGAGTAGTATGGGGAGGGGACCTGTGTAATGATGGGGGTAGTATGGGGAGGAGTCCTGTGTAATGATGGGGGTAGTATGGGGAGGGGACCTGTGTAATGATGGGGGTAGTATGGGGAGGGGCCCTGTGTAATGATGGGAGTAGTATGGGGAGGGGACCTGTGTAATGATGGGGGTAGTATGGGGAGGAGTCCTGTGTAATGATGGGGGTAGTATGGGGAGGGGCTCTGTGTAATGATGGGGGTAGTATGGGGAGGGGCTCTGTGTAATGATGGGGGTAGTATGGGGAGGAGTCCTGTGTAATGATGGGGGTAGTATGGGGAAGGCGCCCTGTGTAATGATGGGAGTAGTATGGGGAGGGGCCCTGTGTAATGATGGGAGTAGTATGGGGAAGGCGCCCTGTGTAATGATGGGAGTAGTATGGGGAGGGGCCCTGTGTAATGATGGGGGTAGTATGGGGAGGGGCTCTGTGTAATGATGGGCGTAGTATGGGGAAGGCGCCCTGTGTAATGATGGGAGTAGTATGGGGAAGGCGCCCTGTGTAATGATGGGGGTAGTATGAGGAGGGGCCCTGTGTAATGATGGGAGTAGTATGGGGAAGGCGCCCTGTGTAATGATGGGAGTAGTATGGGGAAGGCGCCCTGTGTAATGATGGGAGTAGTATGGGGAAGGCGCCCTGTGTAATGATGGGAGTAGTATGGGGAGGGGCCCTGTGTAATGATGGGGGTAGTATGGGGAGGGGCTCTGTGTAATGATGGGGGTAGTATGGGGAGGGGCTCTGTGTAATGATGGGGGTAGTATGGGGAGGAGTCCTGTGTAATGATGGGGGTAGTATGGGGAGGGGCCCTGTGTAATGATGGGGGTAGTATGGGGAGGGGCCCTGTGTAATGATGGGGGTAGTATGGGGAGGGGCCCTGTGTAATGATGGGAGTAGTATGGGGAAGGCACCCTGTGTAATGATGGGAGTAGTATGGGGAGGGGCTCTGTGTAATGATGGGAGTAGTATGGGGAGGGGACCTGTGTAATGATGGGAGTAGTATGGGGAAGGAGCCTTGTGTAATGATGGGAGTAGTATGGGGAAGGCGCCCTGTGTAATGAAGGGAGTAGTATGGGGAAGGCGCCCTTTGTAATGATGGGGGTAGTATGGGGAGGAGTCCTGTGTAATGATGGGGGTAGTATGGAGAGGGGCTCTGTGTAATGATGGGGGTAGTATGGGGAGGAGTCCTGTGTAATGATGGGGGTAGTATGGGGAGGAGTCCTGTGTAATGATGGGGGTAGTATGGAGAGGGGCTCTGTGTAATGATGGGAGTAGTATGGGGAGGGGCCCTGTGTAATGATGGGGGTAGTATGGGGAGGAGTCCTGTGTTATGATGGGGGTAGTATGGGGAGGGGCTCTGTGTAATGATGGGGGTAGTATGGGGAGGAGTCCTGTGTAATGATGGGAGTAGTATGGGGAGGGGCTCTGTGTAATGATGGGAGTAGTATGGGAAGGCGCCTTGTGTAATGATGGGGGTAGTATGGGGAGGGGCTCTGTGTAATGATGGGGGTAGTATGGGGAGGAGTCCTGTGTAATGATGGGGGTAGTATGGGGAGGGGCTCTGTGTAATGATGGGGGTAGTATGGGGAGGGGCTCTGTGTAATGATGGGGGTAGTATGGGGAGGGGCTCTGTGTAATGATGGGGGTAGTATGGGGAGGAGTCCTGTGTAATGATGGGGGTAGTATGGGGAGGGGCTCTGTGTAATGATGGGGGTAGTATGGGGAAGGCGCCCTGTGTAATGATGGGAGTAGTATGGGGAGGGGACCTGTGTAATGATGGGGGTAGTATAGGGAGGGGCTCTGTGTAATGATGGGGGTAGTATGGGGAAGGCGCCCTGTGTAATGAAGGGAGTAGTATGGGGAAGGCGCCCTGTGTAACGATGGGGGGTTTCTTGAGATAAGTCTACGTGTGTGTGTGTTTGTTTTTTGGGATGTTGGAACGGAGAGTGAAATTGCATGGGGAATGGGGGGGGGGGGGCCCAAGAAAATGTTTGCCCGGGGTCCAATCAATATGAAAGACAGCCCTGCTCCTAATGATGACGGAGGGGAGGAGGAGCGGAAATCCCCTTTTTAGGTGACGTTCCCCTTTAAGGTCGTTGCTCAGGCACGTATTTCGGTAGGGTGTCGGACCCGGCTGTCCTTGTATGTGTGTTGTGATTGGGTGGATCTATATTATTGCAGACTTCACTTAGTAGGACGGCCCGGGCTGTATAACCAAACACTGCAACAATTCAAGGTCTCAGACGGTGACTCATTAGAGCAATTAATATAATTTATTTAATGAAAGCACTAAGGTAAGCCTTGTCCGTGGCATTCCGGCGAAGGCGGAATAAAAAGCTGGGATTATAATGTTGAGCAGATCCGGGTCAACACGGAGTAATCAAAGTGTTTATTGATAGAATCCTCCAGCACTCCCGGGGGCTGTGTACACAATCTTCCTGGGGGAACCGTCCCCGCTCAATGTTAATGGAAGCTTTCAATACTCGGAGTATTTACAACAAATTCCAGAGTTGTCTTACTTTACACTGGAATGTGTTCTGGGATTTTCTTAAAGGAGGACTCCGGGCAGACGCTTTCAGTTCAGCGCGCCATTAAAATGAAAGTTGCACAAATAAAAGATACAAATAATGCAGCTCTGTAATGAATAATGAAGTTCCTGAATGTGACCTGGTATCCGCCTCTTGCAGGCCCTGCACATTATGGCTCGAGTGTAAGAAGAAGCAGCAGAAGGAGCCAGTCATTTCATGCACTGATAAGAAGCATGCTGATGGCAGGAGAGAGCAGAGAGATGAGCTCTGGTGTACTGCTTCTCCTTTCACTGTCCAGTCACAGGGTTGGGGGCAGGTCCAGGGCAAGCTGAGTTCAGAAGATGTGAGTTGAATGATACAGGCCTCAAACTTGGCAGCAAGAATGTACTGCAGGGGAAATTTCTGGATAGATGAATATTATTGGAAGATTAATATTTCATCAAAGGCTGATTTTGTTCCTTTATCTTCTTAATGGGCTACTGCTAAATACATGGATGGAATGGATATGGGAGCCGTTTTACCTGCAGAAAACTGATGGGGGTGGGGAGATGACACCACTACATTCCTTAACCACTTGCTTACTGGTCACTTAAACCCCCCCTCCTGCGCTGTCACACTTTGAATGAGAATTGCGCAGTCATGCTACACTGTATTCAAATGTAATTTTTATCATTTTTTTCACACAAATGGAGCTTCTTTTGGTGGTATTTAATCACCTCTTGGGTTTTTATTTTTTGCTAAACAATCAAAAAAAGACAGAACATTTTGAAAAAACAAACATGTTTTATAGTTTGTTATAAAATTTTGCAAACAGGTCATTTTTCTCCTTTATTGATATTCGCTGATGAGGCTACACTGATAGGCACAGATAAGGCAACACTGTTAGCCACTGATAAGACAGCACTGATGGGTGGCACGGATGGGCACTGATAGACTGATGGGTACTGGAAGGTGGCATTGATGGACACTGGTAGGTGGTATTGATAGGCAGCACTGGTGATGAGGCACTGATTGGTGACATTTGTAGGTGACACTGTGGGCAATGATAGTTACATAGTTAGTAAGGTTGAATAAAGACACCAGTCCATCCAGTTCAACCTGAGTGAGTGTCTACAATTGTCCCTATCCCTGTACATTGCACACTCACATCAGTCCCTACCCTCAAGGAGCCCACATTCCAAGGTCACCATTCATATACTAGGGTCAATTTTTGACAGAAGCCAGTTAAAGGGGAGGGCCACCCTGAAAAACAAAAAAATGTTAAAAATTACAAAAAATCTAAAAAAAAAAAATGAAAAAAATTTTTTTTTTTTACTTACCAGAAATGCCTGTTGCTAGGCACTTTATCCTAATCTTCCTCTTCCTCCTCCGCGGAGATCTTCTGTCTTCTCTCTTCGTCGCGGCGTCTTCTGGGTAATGAGTCGCGCTGTGTTCTGGGAACTGTGTGTTCCAGAACACAGCGCGTCCCATTCAGAAAGCGCTGCGGGACTCGCGCATACGCAGTAGCTGCGGGACTCGCGCATGCGCAGTAGGAAACGGGCAGTGAAGCCGTAAGGCTCCGCTGCCTGTTTCCCTTACAAGGGATGGCGGCGCCGGGACCCGAGAGCCGAGGGACGGGTCGGCCTCGGGCGGCCGACATCGCGGGCGCCCTGGACAGGTGAGTGTGTTTATTAAGTCAGCAGCTGCAGTGTTTGCAGCTGCTGACTTTTTTTTTTTTTTTTTTTATAACCAGCCCTCCGCTTTAACCTACCTGCATGTCTTTGGAGTGTGGGAGGAAACCCATGCAAGCACAGGGAGAACATGCAAACTCCAGGCAGGTAGTGTCATGGTTGGTTGGGATTCGAACCAGATTCGAACCTTTTTACTGCTAGGAGAGAGTGCTTACCACTACACCACTGTGCCGCCCATAGGTGGCACTGTGGGCACTGATGGGTGGTACTGGTAGGTGGCGCTGGTGGGTGTGGGTAGGTGGCACTGTTGTGCACTGGTAGCTGGCACAAGTGGGCACAGAAGCTTCTGCAAAGGCTCTCCACGATCGGGACTGATGTCCCTCTCACAGCCGCCGGTGAACGGATTTTTTTTTTCTCCTCACGCTATCGGCGCGAGGAGAAAAAATAGCCGATTACCGGATCTGTTTACATCACATGATCAGCTGTCATTGGCTGACAGCTGATCATGTGGTAAGGGGTCGGGGTTTTGTAATTGTGTGCAAAAGTAGTAATAATAATGTCGTAATATAAAATATTTTGATCATCATTATTTTTGCTACTACAACTCTCTCTTTCAGCTTTAGAAACCCTGAGATCTGAGATGCTGAAATAGACTAGGTAGTTACTGAGGACGGAGTGGTTAGCTGGAAAATGAATGTTAAATGTTAAAGCGATTGTAAACCTTCAAATAAAAAAAACAAACACGTTATACTTACCTGCTCTGTGTAATGGTATTGCACAGAGCAGCCCAGCTCCTCCCCGAGTGTCCACCATAGCAAGCCAATTGCTATAGGGGCACTTGTATGGGCTCACTCCCGAGCAAGCTCAGCCTCACTGGCTCCCGCCGCTGTGTTTGAGTCACTGAGGAGGGAGAGAGCCACTGCTCTTGATCACATTGCTGGATTGAGATCAAGCTTAGGCAAGTATAAGGCTGCTATCACACTGCAGCCGCCCGAGCGTTAGCGGTAAAGCGACACTCGTTCTAGCGGCGCTTTACTGCTATTCGGGCGGTAGCGGGACACTTTTAACCCCCAAGAAAGGGTTAAAGGCGTCCGTGTTGCGGAGCTTCCGAAGCGTTTTTCAGCCACTTCAGGGGTGCTGCCCATTCATTCCAATGGGCAGGGGTGGTGTGGGAGCGTTGTATATAGTGCTCCTAAACTGCCCCAAAGATGCTGCTTGCAGGACTTTTCCTAACGTCCTGCAAGTGCACCGCCCCGGTGTGAAAGCACTCGGCCTCTCACATTGGGGTGGCAGTTTTCAAGCGCTTTACAGGCACTATTTCTAACGCTAAAACACCTGAAAACTGCCTGCCTCAGTGTGAAAGGGGTCTTGGGCTGGGCTGAGGGGGGGGCATGCTGAAGGTTTTCTACCTTGAGGCTCGGTTCACACTGGTACCGGCTGCGGATCGCATAGGAACCATTTCTCTGGTTCAGGGACGAATCTTTGCCTCAATTCAACCCTGAAACGGAGCCAAAGACGCACAGCCGCCCCAGAGATATGTGAACCGGCTCCATAGAGAGTCGGTCACATTCTCCTGCTATGCAAACCCAGCCTAATGCAGAGAATGCATCAAGGTAAACAATCTTCAGCCTTTAGAACCACTTTTATTCTATGAACTGTTGCCCCTCCATATCCTGACAACTTCTGCCCACAGCTCTGGTCCCTACTAATGCACTGACTTTGCCGATAGCTTTCCTGCTACATGTCTTTCATTAGACATAGTTTATGTTAAGATGAATGATTGTAGCATACCTCCCAACTACCTTCTACTGGTCTGGCTACTTAACATCTGAGTTCCAGCCTTACGGTTACCTGCACGATTCCCTGGATTCATTCTTGGAGCTCTTTTGGATTCCCTGGATTGTTTTGGAAATCTGCTGATCGGGCTATCCTTGCTTGATTGACTCATTGTCGCTGAGACCAGTAGAAGGACCCTGGTGATGTCAGAAGACATCACCAGGGTCCTTCTACTGGTCTGGCTACTTAACATCTGAGTTCCAGCCTCACAGTTACCTGCACGATTCCCTGGATTCGTTCTTGGAGCT
Organism: Lithobates pipiens; assembly: GCF_037356315.1. Classification (NCBI taxonomy): domain Eukaryota; kingdom Metazoa; phylum Chordata; class Amphibia; order Anura; family Ranidae; genus Lithobates; species Lithobates pipiens. The sequence continues at coordinate 43,814,299 of NW_027507764.1, forward strand.
CTTTGGATTCCCTGGATTGTTCTGGAAATCTGCTGATCGGGCTATCCTCGCTTGATTGACTCATTGTCGCTGAGACCAGTAGAAGGACCCTGGTGATGTCAGAAGACATCACCAAGGTCCTTCTACTGGTCTGGCTACTTAACATCTGAGTTCCAGCCTCATGGTTACCTGCACAATTCCCTGGATTCGTTCTTGGAGCTCTTTTGATTCCCTGGATCTTTTGTAAATCTGCTGATCGGGCTATCCTCGCTTGATTGACTCATTGTCGCTGAGACCAGTAGAAGGACCCTGGTGATGTCAGAAGACATCACCAGGGTCCTTCTACTGGTCTGGCTACTTAACATCTGAGTTACAGCCTCACAGTTACCTGCACGATTCCCTGGATTCGTTCTTGGAGCTCTTTGGATTCCCTGGATTGTTCTGGAAATCTGCTGATCGGGCTATCCTCGCTTGATTGACTCATTGTCGCTGAGACCAGTAGAAGGACCCTGGTGATGTCAGAAGACATCACCAGGGTCCTTCTACTGGTCTGGCTACTTAACATCTGAGTTCCAGCCTCACGGTTACCTGCACGATTCCCTGGATCGTTTTGGAAATCTGCTGATTGGGCTATCCTCGCTTTATTGACTCATTGTCGCTGAGACCAGTAGAAGGACCCTGGTGATGCCAACAGACATCACCAGGGTCCTTCTACTGGTCTGGCTACTCAACATCTGAGCCTCATGGTTACCTGCATGATTCCCTGGATTGGTTCTTGGAGCTCTTTTGATTCCCTGGATCTTTTGGAAATCTGCTGATCGGGCTATCCTCGCTTGATTGACTCATTGTCCATTAGACCAGTAGAAGGATCCTGGTGATGTCAGAAGACATCACCAGGGTCCTTCTACTGGTCTGGCTACTTAACATCTGAGTTCCAGCCTCACAGTTACCTTCATGATTCCCTGGATTCGTTCTTGGTGCTCTTTGGATTCCCTGGATTGTTCTGAAAATCTGCTGATCGGGATATCCTCGCTTGAATGACTCGTCCACTATTTCCCGTAAGAGTGTATACCCCTTATCTCGGGTGGAGGACACACTATCCTTGATGCTCTACATGCTAACTGAGGCCTTTGTACCCAACTTCTGAGCAACAACTTTTTGTGGTGGACTCCATATATGTTTACCATAGGATTGTTTCATCTTTGGGACTTTCTCATCTGTGTTTCTACTCATTATATACATGTTCCGTTTTATATTCACTGTAAGAGAGGAAAGAAGGCTATCAGTGGGGGTTTGGAAAAAAATAGTTTGTGCCCGGAGTAATTGTATCTGATTCTTGGACCACTGTAAAATTTCAGATGTGGTGTAGGTAAACCGTCTTCTCATTTTGGGTAGACCAGGCCATTTGTTGACATGAGTTGTCTGTTGAGCATCTTGCAGTGTATCCATTTTTCTATATTCCTCTCCAGGTTCAGGTTGTAAAATTCCCGTGTTTACATTCCATGCAAACGCAACAAATCTCATGTTAGCGACATAAACATTCTGTAACACGTTACGGACATTCACCCATCTGTCAACCATTTTCATCAACTGACACGGCCACCTTGCACTATTTTATGTTTATGCATTTTCCCCCCTCGCACGTAGCCGCTGACGGGATGTGCGCGGCGGAGGGTACGGCAGATATTCGGAGCCCCGGCGATGTTCCAAGACAAAGTGACATTTGTAATGGTGAAATTCGGCTAAGTGTTCCCAGATTTTATTTTCGAGCCTCACATTGTTCATGTTCCTGAGGATATTGACATTTGAAATGAGTCAGGAATGTAAATAGATGGTAAAACATTTTTGCTGCGAGGGTCCACATTGGCGAGTAACAAGAACTTGTCTTATTTGCACCTGTGTGCACAGTAGAAGCCGCCGTTTTGTGTGGGGAAGCTGTATTGTTATTCCATTAGTCAGGTGTTCTTTACTCGTAATGCTGTTAATATATTAACCACTTGTCTACTGGGCAATTTTACCCCCTGCCTGCCCAGGCCAATTTTCAGCTTTCAGCGCTCTCACACTTTGAATGACAATTGAGCAGTCATGCAACGCTGTACCCATATAATACTTTTCTCATTTTTTTTTCACAGAAATAGAGCTTTCTTTTGGTGGTATTTATTCACCACTGGGTTTTTCATTTTTTGCTAAACAAAAACAAAAAAAAAAGACAGAACATTTATTTTTTCTTAGTTTCTGCATAATTTTTCACCTTCACTGATGTGCACTGATGAGGTGGCACTGAAGGTTTTCTACCATGAGGCTCAGTTCACACTGGAACCGCCTGCAGAGTGCAACAGGAACGCTGTGTGTCCCCCTATTATTTCATGAGAAGGAAGTGTCACCAGCACACCAGGATCTCCAAAATTTTAAGCACATAGTATCAAAAAAATAAATAGAAGCGACTTTTCGGAGCCACGCAAGACCCCTTCATCAGTCATGTGATGTGTCCACATACCTGATGAAGGGGTCCTGCGTGGCTCCGAAACGTTGCTTCTATTTATTTTTTTGGTACTATGTGCTTAAAATTTTGGACCCAATTTTGGAGATCCTGGTGTGCTGGTGATACTTCCATTTTGAAAAAAAAAACTTTTTTCATAGTTTCTGTTTTTGCAGAATTTAATTCACAATTCATAATTTTTCACCTTCGCTGATTGGCGCTGACGAGGCTGCAATGATAGGTGGCACTGATTGGCAGCACCGATGGGCACTGTTGGGGCTACACTGATCATCAGGACACTGATGATCAGTGCCCTGATTATCAGTGCAAATGTCCCCTTTCACATTAGTTGGTTTCTGACTCTCTCCTCTCCTCACACTGTGACAGCGTGTGGAAAGGAATGCCGATAACTGGCAAGTGTCTTCACATCATGATCAGCTGTGATTGGACACTGCTGATCGCATGGTATAGAGCGGTTGTGTTCTGTGAACAGTTGTGTCTGGAGGACAGGGCACAGCGGGCACACGACGGGTGCGATCATGGGAAGACATCATATGACGTCCTCTGTGCTTTAGCTGTCATATGGTTGGCAAGTGGTTAAATAATCACCTCCTGCATTTGATTATTGCCGGTTTTATTAATAACTTAAGTGCCCTTTCACACCACGCCACCTAGGGCGTCACCAGTAAAGCGGTACTATTTTTAGCCCCGTTTTACTGTTATGGCGGCGCTATTCGCCCACTAGCAGGGCAGTTTTAACCCCTCCGTGCTAGTGGCCGAAAAGGGGTAAAATAGGCAGCCGGAGCGGCGTTTTGTTGGCGGTATTGCAGCATTGCCCCATTGATTTCAATAGGGATCAGCGGCGGAGGAGTGGTGAGTTCACCACTCCTTCGCCACTCCAAAGAAGCTTCTGGCAGGACTTTTTGTGACGCCCTGCCGGCGCACCACTCCAGTGTGAAAGCCCTCGGGCTTTCACACTGGAGTGAATGGAGCTGCTTTTTTCAAGCACTATGCAGGCGCTATTTTTAGTGCTGTAACGCCTGAAAAATGCCAGCAGTGTGAAAGGGGTCTAATGCTGTGTACACACGACCGGACTTTCCGGCAGACTAGGTCCGACGGTCTTCCCGACTGACTTTTCATCGGAGTTCCGACGGACTTTCCAAACGAACGGACTTGGCCACACACACAAACACCCAAGTCCACTGGATTTTACCGTGATGACATACGACTGGACTAGAATAAGGAAGTTCATAGCCAGTAACCAATATCTGCCCTAGCGTCAGTTTTCATCCATCGGACTAGCATACAGACAAACGGATTTTTCGACTGGACTCGAGTCCGTCGGAAAGATTTGAAACATGTTCTAGATCTAAAGTCCATCTGATTTTTCGAACAGCAAAGGTCCGATGAAGCCCACACACGGTCAAATTATCCAATGGATTCGTTCCATTGGACATTTGCTGTTGAAAAGTTTGGCCGTGTACACGGCATAAGACTTAAGCGGTGAAGGGCAGGTGAAGACCAGCACAGAGCCCACTCATACACCTGTAACAGATGATGAAGTCTGTACAGGAGGGTCGCACAACGCTGGTATCATCCACAAGAAACTTTATTGGAGACTGCTCAGACAGAACATGGTGCTGCCATGGTGTTGTGTCTGAGAAGTCTCCAATAAAGTTTCTTGTGGATGATACCAGCGGTGTGTGACCCTCTTTTTCAACTGGCATAGAATTGTATTATTCTCATAATAATTATAAGCAGATATCTAGAGCACCCCCCCCCCCCTTATATCAGATATCAAGAGTCCCTCCCCCCACCATCAGAAGGCAAGAGTCCCCCACCCTCCACAGTGTACCCCCTTACCCTGTGCTGCTGCAAGGTAGAAGCTGCGGGTGGAGATGGGAAGCAGAAAGTCCAGGGTCTGGAGGAGGACCAGGGAATGGTTGGCGTCAACTGCTGGAGTAGAGACCAGAAGAGGCGGAGACGAGGGGGGCAGCAGCTGCACAGAATCTGTAGGGTGAGTTCTCTCCTCCTCTCTGCTGCCAACTGCTAAAATTGGGGTGGAGGGGCAGAGATGAGCCTCTCCGCAGCTGCACGGAGAAGCACAGCATCTGGCAGAGGAGTTCTGTCCTCCTCTCTGCTGCCAACTGCTGATACAAGGTAGGGGCAGAGACGTAGAGGGCATTGCAGCTGCAGGAGAAGTGCAAGGGCCGCATGAAATGTCCTGATGGGTCAGATTGGGGCCTTGTGTTTGATACATGTGCCTTATGCCGCGTACACACGGTCAGATTTTCAGACGGAAAATGTTCGATGGGAGCTTTTTGTCAGAAATTCCAACCGCGTGTAGGCTCCATTAGACATTTTCCATCGGCATTTCCAACACACAAAATTTGAGATCTGGAACTCTTATTTTTCTGACGACAAAATCCGTTGTCGGAAATTCCGATCATTTGTACACGAATCCGACTCACAAGTTCTACGCATGCTCGGAATCAAGCAGAAGAGCTGCACTGGCTATCGAACTTCAATTTTCTCAGCTCGTCGTACGTCACCGCGTTCTTAGGGTTCGGAATTTCTGACAACATTGTGTGACCGTGTGTATGCAAGACAAGTTTGTGCCAACGTCTGTCGGAAACAATCCCATGGATTTTGTTGTCGAAATGTCCGATCAGTGTTCGATCGTGTGTATGCGGCATTGGACTGTCTACTGACATGCAGGAAGTGCTGAGTAGACAAAGCTGTAATGAAGAAGACATCCTGGTGAAGGGTCCAGCTAAAGCGTTGTGGGGGGGATTTCTTGTTACCGCAGCTCTTTTTGCAATTATTTTCCTTTCTGTGCACATGCTTCATTAAAGGCAGAGCAGTGAAAAAAAATGAAACTTTTTACAGACTGCTCCTGGCGAATATTAAAAATTAGCAATGTTTAGCTCATAAAATGTGATCTATGTAAAGATTGGTTCATGCGGGTGGTTGAGTACCTGCCAATTGGCGGTGCTAAATGAAAGAAAACATTTTTCCCTTTCAAGCTGTTGCAAGGGAACCCAGTTCTGTGCCGGGGGGCACTAAGGTGCCGAAGACTTTTCCAACCTTCCCAGCCGTACAATGGGTTACTGTTTACCCAGACACTAAAGGAGGTCTCATTGGTGCGTTATGCAAGAGGTCTTTCAACCTTTCAGTGTAAAGATCCTTTGTAATTCTATTTCTGCCTGATAATGAAATTATGGGCCAAAATCAATAATGACATATATGATGCAGCCTGACGCTAGCATTAGAGGGTTTGTAAACCCCCACATCTTATTTTACTATGTTTAACATAAGTCACTGTATACAGTTTTCTTAAAGTGGTTCTAAAGGCAGAAGGCATTGTTTCTTAACCACTTGCTTTCCAGGCACTTAAACCCCCTTCCTGTCCAGACCAATTTTCAGGTTTCAGCTCTGTGCACGTTGAATGACAATTGCGTGGTCATACAACACAGTACCCAAATATCTTTTTTCCCCCCACAAATAGAGCTTTCTTTTGGTGGTATTTGATCACCTCTGCGGTTTTTATTTTTTGTTAAAAAAATTTTAAAAGACCGAATTAAAAAAAAAAAAAAAAAATTATATTTTGTTATACAATTTTGCAAACAGGTAATTTTTCTCCTTCATTGATGTACGCTAATGAGGAAGCACTGATGGGCACCGATAGGTACCATTGATGGCCACTGATCAGCACTGGTTGGTTACATTTATAGGCAGCACTGCTAGGTGGCACTGATTGGCACCACTGGGGGGGCATTGATAGGTGTCACTCATGGGCATTGATAGGTTGCACTGGTGGGCACTGGCAGGTGGCAATGGCAGGTGGCATGGCAGGGGGTACTGGTGGCGCAGATGAGGCAGAATTGCCTCTTCCTCTTCGGGACGGATGTCCCTTGCACATAAGTCGGTGATCGGCTTTTTTTTCATGGCCATCATTTGGTATAGCGCAGACACCAAGAGGTTAAAGCGGAGTTCCTGCAAAAAAAAGTTGTAGTTTTTTTTTGGATACTACCATTATTGGTAATGAAATTTCAAAAAGACTATACAATGATCAAGATCTCTTCTTAAAAAATATATATTTCTTACTGTTATCTTTTATGCCTCCGTTTGTGGCCGATTCCATCCTGATTGTGGGCATGTGAAGCCCAATCGAGATCGCTTCCTGGCATAGCTTGGGAGAGGTGCATGCTGGGTAACCAGCATGCACACCTTGATCCCGTGCATGCACGATTCAACGGCGGTCGTAGTACTGTACTGTCCACAGACTCCTGGGAAATGATGTGCCATCATTTCCCAGGAGCATAGGTGAGGGAGGAAGTCTCGAGAAGCTTCGCAGACCAGGAAGTGGCAGATTACGATGACTACACAGCGACACAGCGTTTAGGGCAAGTATAAAAAAATGTTTTCCTCCAAATGTTTATAGGTTAAAAGGAGTCTTTTAAAGGAAACATTTTTTTTAGGGTGGAACTTTCCCAGCTCTTACTTACCTGAGCCTGATCTCGATCCAGTGATATGCACAAGGGCAGCGTCTCTCTTGGCTCTCTCTCCTCACTGGTGGTAGCAGCATGAGCCATTGGCTTATTTTATTATTTTTATTTTTAAAGCCTGTGGCGTGCAAAACACACTCAAAAACTCACCCGGTGCATAAAAAATGTGCACACACATAAAGAGTGACACAAAAAAGTGCAGATGGGTACACAAGCCCTCTAAAATCAGAGGGCCTTGTCCTGAATCCCCCGGGGCATTAGGCTCCTGACAGGGACAAGGACACTTAAAACATGGTCTTTCTGGCTAAAACCAGGCAGACCCCGTTCTTTGGAAGGGCTGCCGAAACAGACCCACCCAAATACTAGGTGAGGCTCCCCCGAAGGGAGACCCCAACCCTAAGGAAGAGGGCGAACTAAGCCAAAAGGCCATGTCCACCCCCTCCCCAGACTTTCAGGACAGGCCCTGGGACCTATGACAATACTCATCACAGCAAACGTTATTCCCCTGTCAATCACAGCTGGTGAGACGAGAGAGGATGGCGGGGGAGAATAGTACACTGTGTGTCTATGGACACACTGAGCCAACAGCTCAGGGAGGAGCACACACACATGTGCCCCCAGAGAAAGTGGCTTGCTATGGGAGCACTTGGCAGGGGGGAGTTGCCAGGAGCACTGACAGGGGGACCCAAGAAGGGCCGGATGGGTTGAGTTGGCCCACCCTTTGCAGCTATAACAGCTTCAACTCTTCTGGGAAGGCCGTCCATAAGGTTTAGGAGGGTGTCTATGGAAATGTTTGACCATTCTTCCAGAAGCTCACTTGTGAGGTCAGGTGCTGATGGTGGACGACAAGGCCTGGCTCACAGTCTCTGCTCTAATTCACCCCAAAGGTGTTCTATCGGGAGGAGGTTAGGGCTCTCCAGTCAAGTTCCTCCACCCCAAACTTGCTCATCCATGTCTTTATGGACCTTGCTTTGTGCTCTGGTCCAAATCATTTGATGGAGGAGGATTATGGTGTGGGGTTGTTTTTCAGGGGTTGGGCTTGGCCCCTTAGTTCCAGTGAAGGGAACTCTTAAGGCAGGGGTCTTCAAACTACGGCCCTCCAGTTGTTCAGGAATTACAATTCCCATCATGCCTAGTCATGTCTGTGAATGTCAGAGCTTTACAATGCCTCATGGCATGTGTAGTTCTGCAACAGCTGGAGGGCCATAGTTTGAGGATCCCTGTCTTAAGGTGTCAGTATACTAAGACATTTTGAACAATTTCATGCTCCCAACTTTGTGGGAACAGTTTGGGGACGGTCCCTTCCTCTTCCAACATGACTGTGCACCAGTGCACAAAGCAAGGTCCATAAAGACATGGATGAGCGAGTTTGGGGTGGAGGAACTTGACTGGCCTGCATAGAGTCCTGATTTCAACCCAAAAGCACACCTTTGGGATGAATTAGAGTAAGGTCTTCTCATCCACGTCAGTGCCTGACCTCACAAATGCTCTTCTGGAAGAATGGTCAAACATTCCCATAGACACACTCCTAAACCTTGTGGACGGCCTTCCCAGAAGAGTTGAAGCTGTTATAGCTGTAAAGGGTGGGCCAACTCAATATTGAACCCTACGGACTAAGACTGGGATGTCATTAAAGTTCATGTGTGTCTAAAGGCAGGCGTCCCAATACTTTTGGTAATATAGTGTATGTCAGAAAAATATTTGTGAGTTTTCCCCTTTAAAAAAAATATGTTCCATGATTGTCACAAAGGCAAAGAAATGGTACCAGAAATGACAATGGAGCTCCGGCCTTTTCTTTCATCCCTTAGAAAGTGGAGAAGTTGTTTCATGTCACACTTTTCAAAAGAGCATTTGAGTTTTGAACATGAAGAAAGTAGAAAAAAAAATAAAAAAAGTCTCATTCCCGGGCAGATCAGAGGAGCTGCCTGTGTGATTTATATAGACGCTACTTTATACCTCATCAGCGCAGCCCAGTTCTTGGCCGCTGACCAGCATGCGGCTGGAGAGACGCAGCCACCGCAGAGAGGCGGCTCAGAGGTGGCACAAGTGTCTATTGATTCAAGAGCTCTGTTTGGATTTACAGTCGGATCATTTGAGAAACAGCTGCCATCTGACCGCTCAGAATTATTTCCAGATTTTTACATGTTGAAAGTCGAGTCAGAAACATTTCCTCTTTTTTTTTTTTCCTACAAATATAGTTAAAATGAGTAAGTGGATTTGTGGTTTATAACACTGGCGCAAGTTTGTGTAACCTGTATGTGAAAACATCTGTTTTATCTTTCCCAATATGTATTCATAGATGTCAGACTTCATATTCCACGGGCACTATGTTCATTCATTGGGCAGTACTTCCTGGGTATGGGCGAGCATGTGACTTCCTCCCCTTCCTGTCATGTGACAGATTTTTTTGCTTAGAATTAGGGCCGCAATTAACAATTATTTTAATAATCGATTAGTTGGCTGATTATTGTTTCAATTAATCGGTTAATAACCTATATACTATTAGAGGAGATATACTGTATATACTATTAGAGGAGATGTACTGTATATACTATTAGAGGAGATGTACTGTATATACTATCAGAGGAGATGTACTGTATATACTATTGGAGAGATACTGTATATACTATTAGAGGAGAGATACTGTATATACTACTAGAAGAGAAATGTACTGTATATACTATTAGAGGGTATATACTATTAGAGGAGATATACTGTATACTATTAGAGGAGATATACTGTATATACAATTAGAAGAGAAATATACTGTATATAGTATTAGAGGAGATGTACTGTATATACTATTAGAAGAAAAATATACTGTATATACTATTAGAGGGTGAATTTGGTAAATATCATCAGACTCAGAGAAGCCGCCAGGACCACCAGGGAGGCACATAACATGTGGATGTCCAGATACATCCCGATGGTCATCCACATGTGTACATTAATGCCCACATATGGTCACTGACTGGCACCATTACTGGCACCATTATGTAACAGAATAATTGTAATGCCAGCAATGCCAACCATCAGTGCCCATCAGTGCCACCTATCAGTGCCCATCCGTGGCACCTATGAGTGCCCATCAGTCCCACCAATCATTGCCCATCCGTGCCACCTATCAGTGCCCATCCGTGCCACCTATGAGTGCCCATCCGTGCCACCTATGAGTGCCCATCCGTGCCGCATGCCATTGCCGCCTGTCAGTGGCACCTCATTAGTGCCACCTCATTGGTGCCATCTGATCGGTGCCCATCAGTGTCGCCGTATCATTGCCCGTCAGTGCAGCCATATTAGTGCCCATCATTGAAGACAAAAATGTACCTATTTACAAAAAACTTAACAGAAACAAAGAAACACTTGTTGCTTTTCAACATTTTCTGTCTTTTTTTATTTGTTGTGCAAAAAATAAAAATCGCAGAGGTGATCTAATACCACCAAAAGAAAGGTCTATTTGTGGGAACAAAATGATAAAAAATGTGTTTGGGTACAGTGTTGTATAACTGCGCAATTGTCATTCAAATTGCGACAGCGCTGAAAGCTGAAAATTGGCCTGGGCAGGAGGGTGTATAAGTGCCCGGTATTGAAGTGGTTAAAAACAAGTCAAAATTTCAAACAATATTCTTTCATTCAGCGAATGTACAAAGATTTTTCGTCTGATCCGTGTGGCCAGCATAAGGCTCGGTACACACCTACGCAGTTCGCTTTTGATCTGTTTCTGCAGTGCTTTGTGCTGTGCTTTTTTTATTTTTGCGCACGTGATTTTGCTGCAATTTGCGTTTTTGCTTTTTTGTTTGGACAACTTGTTGGGCAGATTAAAAAACACAAATTGTTGCAAAAACGCATTACATGCTTTTCTGCAGCTTCTCCATTGAAGTATATTGAACCAAAAAAGCGCAGTTTTGCATTAAAAAAAAAAGTCCCCGACCCTTTCCAAATACGCAGCGGATGAAAAAAATAGATGTGAACGTGTCCCATAGGAAACCATGTAAATGGACTGTAGTGCGTTCCTGTAAAAAACACCAAAAAACGCAGAGAAGTGACCCAGATCTAAGACGTTTAGTAACATAATGGGGTTAAAAAAACTAAAATGAGCCCTTTATAGTACAAAAAAAGCAAATCGCTACTGTAAGGGGATCATTTTTTTTACTGTAGAACTGTGAAAGTAATATTTACAGTAGCGATTATTTGCTCTTTTTGTACTATAAAGGGCTCATTTTCATTTTTTTAAACCCCATTATGTTACTGCCCGATTAATCGATTATGAAAACAGTAATCAATTCATTTAATAATCGATTAGTTGTCAATTAATCGATTCGTTGTTTCAGCCCTACTTAGAATAAAGATCACGATTCTCGTGGCGTAACATCCTCTTTCACATTATACAAAAAAATTGGGCTAACTTTACTATTTCTTTTTTTGTTTTTTTTAATCCATGAAATGCATTTTTTTCCCCCAAAAAATTGCATTTGAAAGACCACTGCGCAAATACAGGGTGACAAAAAATATAGCAACAACCACCATTTTATTCTCTAGGGTCTCTGCTAAAATATACATATATAATGTTTGGGGGTTCTAGGTAATTTTCTAGAAAAAATAATGATTTTAACTTGAAACCAACAAGTGTCAGAAAGAGGTTTAGTCTTTAAAGCGGATTTCCACCCAAAAGTGGAACTTCCGCTCATTTATCTCCTCTCCCCCTCTGGTGCCACAATTGGCACCTTTCGGGGGGGGAGGGGGGACAGGATACTTGTCTTTGACAGGTATCCCGTTCCCACTTCTGGGAGTCTGGGCCGCGGCCCCTGACATCACTGCGGGGCTTCCTCCTCCTCTCCCTGTCGCTGGGCCAGTAGAAGAGAGGAGCGGGGCCTCGCGCATGAGCAGTAGTGTTCCCGGCGTGAAGCCATAAGGCTACACTGCCGGGTACCCTTACTCGCAATGGCGGAGGCAGCACCCGACAGCTGATGGAAACATCAGCTGCCGTGCCGACATCACTGGGCTCCAGGACAGGTAAGTGTTCTATTGTTAAAAGCCAGCAGCTGCAGTATGTGTAGCTGCTGGATTTACATTTTTTTTTTGGCGGAACACCGCTTTAAGTGGCTAAACTTCATCCTTTTCAGACCGAAGTTCATTCTTTTGATCCAAAGTACAAAATGTTACAATGTTTATAGTTAGCTCAGCGGCTGAGGAATGTTGTGAAACTTGGCAGACTGCCTGTTTTTTATTTTATTTTTATTTTTTGACAGCTGTCGGCTGTCGAACTCTGCATAGAATCGGGAAAATGCTTTGTTAAGATCGCGAGGGGGAAAGAATTGCAATTCTCGATTCTTAATAATTAATCTTCTACTATACATTAATGTAAAAAAAACTTCTGGGTGCAGCCTCCCCCCCATACTTACCCGTGCCTCATCTCAATCTAGCGAACTGTATTAGAGCAGCGGCTCTCCTGGGTCATTCTCTTCTCATTGACTCACACAGCAGTGGGAGCCATTGGCTCCTGCTGCTGTCACTCCTAGCCAGCAAGCCAATAAAGTGAGAGCGGGGGGTGAGATGAAGCAGCGCTGTGTGTGTTAATTAACACAGAGCAGCTCAGGAGCCTTTACCAAGAGGCTTGCTATTGGGGGCATTCCACAGGGAGAGGAGCCAGGACCGCTGGCGAGGGACCCAAAAAGATGAGGATAGGAGCTGCTTTTTTTAAATTATAACCTTTAGAATCACTTTAAAGTGAATGCAAGGGCTGTTTTTTTTCCCTATAAAAATAATAAACATGTTATATTTACCTGCTCATTTGCAGTGGATTTGCAATGAGCAGCCCCGATCCTCCTCTTTTCAGGTCTCCTCTTCTGTGATCCTGGCCCCTTCCTCCTGTTCAGTGCCCCTACAGTAAGCAGCTTGCTATGGGGGCACCCTAGCTGAGTTACAGCTACCTGTGTCCATTCAGACACCAAGTCTCGACCTGGCCCCACCCCCTCTCTCCCCTGATTGGCTAGCTGACTTTTATTGACAGCAACGGGAGCCAATGGCACTGCTGCTATGTCTCAGCCAATCAGGAAGAAGAATCTCGGACGGCTGAGACACTCATGGACATCGCTGGATAGAGAAGGACCTCAGGTAAGTGTTATGCCATGTACACACAACCAAACTTTTTGACAGCAAAGGTCCGACGGAACAAGTCCGTCGGACAATTCGATCGTGTGTGGGCTCCATTGGACCTTTGCTTGCCAAAAATCCGGCGGACTTTAGAAATAGAACATGTTTTAAATTTTCCCACCGGAACTCCACCGGACCAGGAAATCCATTCGTGTGTATGCTAGTCTGATGGACAAAAAACGATGCTAGGGCAGCTATTGGCTATGAACTTCCTTATTCTAGTCCGGTCATACGTCATTACGTTAGAATCCGTCCGACTTTGGTGTGATTGTGTGTAGCCAAGTCCGTTCATTCGGAAAGACCGTCGGACCAATCCCTCGACAAGTCCGGTCGTGTGTACGTGGCATAAGGGGGGCTGCTGCACACAGAAGGCTTTTTATCTTAATGCATAGAATGCAAAGACTTTACAATCACTTTAAGTAATACAGCTGGGTCTTGTCATTTTCCCCACCCCCCATGATTGGACAGTGAAAGGAGAAACAGCCGACTGATGACCTTATCTTCCTGTCATTCTGGTCTTCCCCCCTATCAGCGTCTCTACTTGTGATCGGGAGCTTTCTGATCATGTGACAGCCAATCACGGCGGATACATGATCAGAAACCCCACCCTGTTTCCTGGCATCAGAAACCTCTTAAAGGGCTAGGAGGTGCCAGTGTTAAGGGGTTAAAAAAAAAATACCTGGATGCAGCATCAGTCCCCCACTGCTTCTAAAACCAAGAACTCAGCGAATCAAAGACCCCCGAGTTCCTAGTCTTTATTGAGCAGATATCCAGTGATTGTCAGTCATCGGTTCCTCTGCTCTGCTCCTCCAGTGCTCACTGGAGTGGCGGGCTGTGGAGGGAGCTGCTAACCTCTTGCTGAAAGGCTGAGCCAGCTGCCGGTCCAGACATGTGGGTGGGTCCCAACAGTAAAGGCGGAATCTTTCCTGAGCCTGCAGTGGCTAAGTGACATCAGCCAACAGCAGGCTTTAGCCTGCTGTCGGTTGAAAACAGGTCACAGGAGTGCAGACCGAACCGCAGTCGTGTGATCCTTAGAAGAAGCAGGGCCAAAAAAGCTTTGGCCACACTATTCTTTAAGTATAGTTGGTGTTTCAATGTATAAATAACATAGGCAACTGATATTCTGCGAAAGTATAAGTGGGGATCAGTATGCAGCAGGAGGAGCAGTATGTACATGCTTCCATGCTCCTTGTAGCGAAGCCTCTTATGCCCCGTACACACGAGCGGATTTTCCATCGGAAAAAACTTGGATGTTTTTTCTGACGGAATTCCGCTCAAACTTGGCTTGCATACACACGGTCACACAAGTTCTTGGAGCTTTCGACCTCCAAGAAAGCGGTGAGGGTACAACACTACGTCGAATTGTTTCTGAGCATGCGTAGGACATTTGTGCGTCGGAATTTGTACAGACAAACTTTTTTCCGACCGAAAAATTGAGAACCTGCTCTCAATCTTTTACTGGCCGAAAATTCCGCCAGCAAAGTCCGATGGAGCATACACACGGTCCCATTTTCCGACCAAAATTCTCATCGGACTTTTGCTGGCGGAATTTCTGATCGTGTGTACACGGCATTACTTTCAGAATCACCACTTACCGCTAATGTGATTTTTTTTGAGCAAAAGGAATAGACTCAGCATAGTTAATGAAGCATAAACTAACATTCTTTTGACATTTTAACGTTTGGTTTACGGTTCACTTTAAAATGAACATGTAGGAGAGTTAGCTTCCCAAGGAAATGACCATACTGACATTGAAAGCGAACGTGTGTCTCCTCCATGTCACATTGGGGGTTATTTACTAAAACGCAAAAAAAGAAAGCTAACAGATTGATAAAAAAAAGGCTGGAGACCTATTGCCGCATCCCAAATCAAAGGAAACAAAAAAACAAGAAATTCCTCCGGGACTTTAAAGGCAAAGGGTCACACCAAGCAAAAAAGTAGTAGGGTAGATAAGGTAAAAATGTATACATTTATTCTTAGAAATATAAAATAGAAGGGGTAGACATACATATCATAGTTTCAATAATAGAAATATACATAGATCACCATACAATACAGGGCTGACATTCAAGGTATGCGGTGGGCTGACATGGTAGAACACCGAACCGCAGACAACCAACCGGAAAATCCCAACATGTTTCGGAATATATCAAATTCCATTTTCAGGGGATGATCATAAAAGATCGTACTTTCTGGTAATGTAATAACAATATTGTATGAGTATGAATTCACATAAACACATAATATGAGCAGTCTCAATAATAATACCATAATGGGTTAAACAAAACATGACACAAGGACACATGGATATAGGTTAAAAAAAAAAAAAAAAAAAAAGATGAATTGAGATATAGGAGCATTGCACATACTCTGATGGGGACACCAGATGTAAGGGGGTACTCTGATGGGGACACTAGATGTAAGGGGGTACTCTGATGGGGACACTAGATGTAAAGGGGGTATTCTGATGGGGACATTAGATGTAAAGGGAGTATTCTGATGGGGACACTAGATGTAAAGGGGGTATTCTGATGGGGACACCAGATGTAAGGGGGTACTCTGATGGGGACACTAGATGTAAAGGGGGTATTCTGATGGGGACATTAGATGTAAAGGGGGTATTCTGATGGGGACACTAGATGTAAAGGGGGTATTCTGATGGGGACACCAGATGTAAGGGGGTACTCTCATGGGGACACCAGATGTAATGGGGGACTCTGACGGGGACACCAGATGTAAGGGGGTAATCTGATGGGGACACCAGATGTAAGGGGGTACTCTGATGGGGGCACCAGATGTAAGGGGGGACTCTGATAGGTGCACCAGATGTAAGGAGGGACTCTTAACGGGGACACCAGCTGTAAGGGGTGTACTCTGATGGGAACACCAGATGTAAGGGGCTACTCTGAGGGGGACACCAGATGTAAGGGGGTACTCTGACAGGGACACCAGATGTAAGGGGGTACTCTGATGGGGACACCAGATGTAAGAGGGTACTCTGATGGGGGACACCAGATGTAAGGGGGTACGCTGATGGGGACACCAGATGTAAGGGGGTACTCTGATGGGGACACCAGATGTAAGGGGGTACTCTGATGGGGACACCAGATGTAAGGGGGTACTCTGATGGGACACCAGATGTAAGGGGGTACTCTGATGGGGACACCAGATGTAAGGGGGGACTCTGATGGGGACACCAGATGTAAGGGGGGACTCTGATGGGGACACTAGATGTAAGGGGGTACTCTGATGGGGACACCAGTTGTAAGGAGGGACTCTGACAGGGCACCAGATGTAAGGAGAGACTCTTAACGGGGGCACCAGATGTAAGAGGGTACTCTGATGGGGACAGCAGATGTAAGGAGGGACTCTGAGGGGGGCGCCAGATGTAAGGAGGGACTCTGAGGGGGGCGCCAGATGTAAGGAGGGACTCTGACAGAGGCACCAGATAAAATGGGGGACTCTGGCAGAGGCACCAGACGTAAGGGGGTACTCTGATGGGGACACCAGATGTAAGGGGGGACTCTGATGGGGACACCAGATGTAAGGGGGGACTCTGATGGGGACACCAGATGTAAGGGGGGACTCTAATAGGGACTCCTGATGTATAGTGGTTTTATTTTCTTTTACTTGAAATGTGTGATTGGCCTACTTTTAGATTTGTATAGCTATAGCGCCTGCAAAATGCCTCCAGCGCGAAAGGGGTCTAAAGCGTTGAGGTTTGGCTCGAAGAAAAGGTGGCAACCCTACACTGGGTGGAAGTTGTTAGTTCCCTATAAAGGTGGTGAATGAGTGTCAGGTGTCCCGGCTAGAGTGGTAGTGCTGCAGTGCCAAAAGCTAACCATAGATGGGGATAGTGAGCAATTCCAGCAACTTAAAAATCTCTTTTACGTTCACAATCTGTGACCTAACCCTAGCTGGATCGTTAGATTTCATCCCAGAGCTAGCGTTGGGGTTGACTCATTGAAAGTCCGTCTCATCTGCATATGTATGTCCTTGCGATGGAGAGAAGAGCCGGCAAATAAGGTTGCACGTGAAGCGCTGTGCCTATCCTGCAGGTTAGTGAGAAGGGGACTGGTTCTCCTTTTCATATAGGTGGGACAGGCAGGCTGCAATCATTTGTTTTGTTGATTGAAGCCCATGACGGCGGATCACCTTACGTATTGCCCAGGCAGCGATAAAATAAACCGTGCAAACAGCAATTCTTTTCTGCTTACAGTAACATTCCACTTAATTGACTGACGCAGACAGTTCTCCATGAGCCAGCCCCATACACATACAGTCCTGGAGGATACATTTTTGGTGGTCTGTAGGGTTTTTTTTTTCTTTATAATTGCTTCCACCTGAAGAACTGAAATAAAAAAAAAAAAAAAAAAAAAAAGTTACAAGAAGTCTTTCAAATAATACAGTACATAATTGGCAGTAATGAAGTGTGCAGCTCACAAAATCGCATCGTACCTGACCACAAGGAAGCCATCCTGAGCATGACTCGGGAACGGATACGTTCGGTTTCCCGTGCCATTCTTTCGGTCTCCAGTTCCTGCATTCACGAGGGACCGCCGTTAATTAACTCGCGTTTGCGTCCGTACCCGCGGAAAAACAAATATATTGAAATTTTTGGCTTTTTCTAAAGGTTTTTTTCATTCCAAGAATTAGTACGGTATTTTGTTTGGCCATTTGCAAGAATTTTCAAACAGGTTGTTTAATATGTTGCGGGTGGTCTGGAGAACGGCGAGTCGTAGTGCAGATTTTTTTATTAAAGCTTCGCACATTCGTAGAAATTTATAGAGTTATTTTTAACAAGAATCTGTAGAACTTTTTATGGATAATATCAACACACGCTATATTCTCTACGGCCTCATTTGAAATCTTTAATGGATATTCAATATTCTCTGTATCTTTAGTCGATTCTGTGTATTTTCTGTATGTTTAGTTATCTGGTTCCCACCCACAATCTGTAGATTGACGTCCATCAGCAGGATGCCCCATGGTGGGGGCAGCTATGAGATCGTGCCACGTGACAGATCTCTGTCTTTACTAACAACTAGGAGCCAATCGGCAAGGTTCTTGATTAGATATGCCGGTGGTCTCTAAACTGAGGCCTGTTGTTCAGATGAGGCCATTTGCCTGCCTGTATCCAGCTCTTTGGGCTCTCCTTCTACTGATACGATGCGCCATTTCAAAAATGGGCCAATATTTATCCCACTGCCACCAATAATGGGCCACTATTTAGCCTACTGACACCAATAATGGGCCACTATTTAGCCTACTGACACCAATAATGGGCCACTATTTATCCTACTGACACCAATAATGCGCCACTATTTATCCTACTGACACCAATAATGGGCCACTATTTATCCTATGCCACCAATATTGCGCAACTATTTATCCTACTGACACCAATAATGGGCCACTATTTATCCTACTGCCACCAATAATGGGCCACTATTTATCCTACTGCCACCAATAATGGGCCACTATTTATCCTACTGACACCAATAATGGGCCACTATTTATCCTACTGACACCAATAATGGGCCACTATTTATCCCACTGACACCAATAATGGGCCACTATTTATCCCACTGACACCAATAATGGGCCACTATTTATCCCACTGACACCAATAATGGGCCACTATTTATCCTACTGACACTAATAATGCGCCACTATTTATCCTACTGACACCAATAATGGGCCACCAGTTATCTTACTGATACCAATAACGGGGGGCACTATTCCTTCAACTGACACCAATGATGAGGCACTATTTCTTCCACTGACTCCAACTATGGGGCACTGTTCCTTCGACTGACACCAATAATGGGGCACTATTGTTTCCACTGACGCTGATGGAGCACTTTTCCTTCCACTTGCATCAACGATGGAGCACTATTCCTTCTACTGACACCAATAATGAAGCACTATTTCTTCAGCTGACACCAATAATGGGGCACTATTCCTTCCACTGACTCCAAGGATGGGGCACTATTCCTTCCACTGACACCAACGATGGGGCACTATTCCTTCCACTGACACCAACGATGGGGCACTATTCCTTCCACTGACACCAACGATGGGACACTATTCCTTCCACTGACACCAAGGATGGGGCACCATTTTCCCCACTGGCACCAATGATGGGGGGGCACTATTCCTTCCACTTGCATCAACGATGGAGCACTATTCCTTCTACTGACACCAATAAATGGGGCACTATTTCTCCTTCTACTGGCCACCGATGCTGTCTTTTTATTTACTTGCAGTGTTCACCAGACCTGAAACATTGTTTATTCCCACTGATGCTGGGGAAGTAATGCTAGAATTAGGTCTCATCCAGTAGAAATTTAATTTTTGAGAGTCTCAATTGATACTGACTAGAAAAATAATTTTAAAAAACATTTTTAAAAAAATGTTTAGAAATTTAGTTTTGTGGGCCTACACTAAAAAATCTGAGCGAAATATTGTGCCAATAAAAAAAAAACGAATTGTATCCAGGCTATGGAAATCCTGATACTGATTCATTCTTGACAAGCAAAAAAGAAAAATCTTTAAACCATGCCTATTATAAAATATCAATAAAAAAAAAGCAGTACAGCGCAGATATTTACACTCAAATAAAAATAAAAACACTGAGACCCCTTTCACACCAGGGCGTTTTTCAGGCGCTATAGCGTTAGAAATAGCGCCTGAAAAACGCCCTAAAGAAGCTGCACCATTGTCTGTAGTGTGAAAGCCCTGAGGGCTTTCACACTACAGCGGTGCACTGGCAGGACGTCAGAAAAAAGTCCTGCCAGCAGCTTCTTTGGAGCGGTGAAGGAGCGCTGTGTTTGTCGCTCCTCCACCGCTGCTGCCCATTGAAATCAATGGGGCAGCGCTGTAATGCCGCCGGCAAAACGCCGCTATTGCGGCGTATTGCCGGCAGTTTTAACCCTTTTGCGGCCGCTAGCGGGGGGTAAAAGCGCCCCGCTAGCGGCCGAAATGCGCCGCAAATCCGCCGCAAATCCGGCGGTAAAACGCCGCTATCAGCGGTGTGGTGTGAAAGCAGTCTAAGAAAATAAAATAAAAATAGCAAACAGTCCAATAACTATTGATGAGAGAAAAAAGCGATGAGCTCAGCAGAGAAGCCTCAAGGAGTCCAGTGAATCAGGTGATCTATACATCAAATATGGTGACTTGAGTTACACCCTCCACCAACGACAGAATTGGCCGCTCACCTCAGGAAATGGACCCCTGAATAAATCAGACAGGTCAAATGTAACATTCCCCTTCAAGGGTTAATAGGCAGGTCCGAATCCTGGTATTACTTGTAAGGCTTGCCGTGTCTCTTAGGATAGCATCGTCATTTTTTCTCCAGATATCACATATAAAATAAAATAGCAAAATCTAAGCTCTCTGATTAAAAAAAAAACATATTTATTATAAAAGTAAAGAAGTGCACTCACATACATCGCACTGCGCTCCAGTGCTAGGTAACATGCGGTTATCAAATGTAGTTCTAGTAAAGAGTATCACACCAGGATCAGCGTGTGAGGACGTGGGTGACGTCACAAACACAGTCACGTGGTTTCTGTGCGCGTTACGTCCCAAAGGGGCGGGACTTCATCAGCGTATTTGTATTAAACCATGCCTACACTGACCTCTGTTGCTGTAAGCACCGAAGAGTTATTCATTCTAAAAGTTTCAAGCGAAAAGCACTTGAATTCTATCTCGGCAGCTTTGCTCCCTCTCCCAGCCTTCAAATCTTTAATGCTCTCTGAGCAGTGTTAAATAAGAAAGGAAAATAGGGGACATAGGGGGCATTGGAACTTTATATGAAACACACCAGCCGGGTAGGAAGAGACATTAAATATAGTATACCGTATTTATTGGCGTATAACACGCACTTTTCTCCCCTTAAAATCAGGGGAAAATCGCAGGTGCGTGTTATACGCCGATCCCCCGCAATTTCTGAGCGGCCTTCGTCTCTTCTCGCGGCTTTTGTCCGCCTTCGGCTCTTCTCGCGGCGGACATTCTTGGCGGCTTTCGCCCATTCTCCAAAAAACGCAGAGAATGGCCAAGAGCGTCCGAAAGCCGACGATAACGGCCTCTGCCGCGAGAAGAGCCGAAGGTGGCCGCAAGACGCGAGAAGAGCCGTAGAACTACCGGGCACCGCCGAGATACACAGGACATCTCGGCGGCGCCATTTTTAAAAATAAAATCTGCAATTAACACAAGGGGACAACGATGCACAAGGCTGCAATGATAGACAGGCTGCAGGACAAGGCTGCAATGATGGACAGGCTGCATGACAAGGCTGCAATGATGGACAGGCTGCATGACAAGGCTGCAATGATGGACAGGCTGCATGACAAGGCTGCAATGATGGACAGGCTGCAGGACAAGGCTGCAATGATAGACAGGCTGCATGACAAGGCTGCAATGATGGACAGGCTGCAGGACAAGGCTGCAATGATAGACAGGCTGCATGACAAGGCTGCAATGATGGACAGGCTGCATGACAAGGCTGCAATGATGGACAGGCTGCATGACAAGGCTGCAATGATGGACAGGCTGCATGACAAGGCTGCAATGATGGACAGGCTGCATGACAAGGCTGCAATGATGGACAGGCTGCATGACAAGGCTGCAATGATGGACAGGCTGCATGACAAGGCTGCAATGATAGACAGGCTGCATGACAAGGCTGCAATGATGGACAGGCTGCAGGACAAGGCTGCAATGATGGACAGGCTGCAGGACAAGGCTGCAATGATGGACAGGCTGCAGGACAAGGCTGCAATGATGGACAGGCTGCAGGACAAGGCTGCAATGATAGACAGGCTGCATGACAAGGCTGCAATGATGGACAGGCTGCAGGACAAGGCTGCAATGATAGACAGGCTGCATGACAAGGCTGCATGATGGACAGGCTGCATGACAAGTCTGCAATGATAGACAGGCTGCATGACAAGGCTGCATGATGGACAGGCTGCATGACAAGGCTGCAATGATGGACAGGCTGCATGACAAGTCTGCAATGATAGACAGGCTGCATGACAAGGCTGCAATGATGGACAGGCTGCATGACAAGGCTGCAATGATGGACAGGCTGCAGGACAAGGCTGCAAATGACACTGACGAGGCTTCAGATGGACACTGATAAAGCTGCATTGATGGGCATTTAAATGTAAGTGTTGTTTCCTTAAATTTCCCTCCTAAAAGTTTTTTTCCTTAAAATTCCCTCCTAAACTTGGGGTGCGTGTTATACGCCAGCGCGTGTTATACGCCGATAAATACGGTACATGATGTTAAGTAGTGACAATGATGGGCATAAAATAGTAAAGTAATTGATATATATTTAATTAAATCAATAAGTATGACCTCCGTCAGTATTGCACGCAGATGGTCCAGTTAGCACGCCAGCATGCGGCGCCAAATTGGCGTCAGCCATGCAGGCGTGTGGGGCGTGGCGTCAACGCGCAGTGGGTACATGCCTCCCCCAGTCCCGCAATCAGAGAAATGGGGGGAGAGGACTGACACGGTGTGCGTCGCAGCTCCCGGAAGTAGATGAGAACAACCCCCGAGTGCTAACCACACATCAATGAAAAAAAAATAGAAAAAAAAAACAGATTATGCCGATATTGCAAAAAAACGACGTTGGCACTTGATGCATATCAACAGTAATCCATCGGGTAAAAACAATAGATGAGTGTGTGTTTCCATCCCTAATTCGTTGAATGAAAGAGAGAAAATTGTTGGGACTTGTTCATCTCCCGGCACATCTTCCCATAATTATTTTTACTACTTACTTGTCTCTACTACTATACCATATACCCACAGGTAAGAGTGTTAGGACCATAGTTGTTGTTCCCTCTCTTCCTGTATTAATTAACCATCATTCATTTATATATTTACAATTCATTATAGTTGTTCCCAATTAGCTGTTCCTGATGAGTGGATACAAATCCACAAAACGCGTTGAGCTTTCATATTTGATGCCATATCGCAGTGTCCATGTCCATACCATGGGTTTTATCGGGTTGAGACATCAATTTATTCATTATAATATGTTCATCCTGTTTGTGCTCATTTTGGGTGTACTGCTGATATCAATTCTATCACGTGATACATTGTTTATTATGCTATTCATTTATACTACGATATGATGTATTAATCATGTTTTACCTGCTCTGTATCATACTTATTGATTTAATTAAATATATATCAATTACTTTACAATTTTATGCCCATCATTGTCACTACTTAACATCATGTATACTATATTTAATGTCTCTTCCGACCCGGGTGGTGTGTTTCATATAAAGTCCCAATGCCCCCTATTTTCCTTTCTTATTTAACATATTAGGGATGGAGACCTATGTACTGGATGGTCAAGATCTCACACAAAGTCCCAACAATTTTCTCTCTTTAATTTCTCTGAGCAGTGTTTGGTAATTGGCGCACAGGGGCATGCAGCTGGCACATCAGACTGTGGGCTGCAGTCTGGCTCTCCAGTGTGCTGTTGGCACAGGGCAGCTTCTTACAATTCTAATTAAACTCACCTGACTGACAGCCATACCCAACCTCCCTGAATCCATTCCAGCTGGAGAAATTCTTACCTTCGTCCTTGATCTTCACTAGCTTCAGCATATATCCCCATAGGGTCCTCTTCATCCTGCACAGTTGCTCTGTGATGCCATTCATTGCTATACTCTGCAAGACCATTGGAGGCCACCTTGAGTACGGCTTCCCATAGGAATGAATGGGGGCCACAAAACACATGTGCAGGCAAACAGGACCCACCCAATAGTGACTCATCGGGTGGGGCTCCATATTTTTGATAAGTACTGTATTTATCGGTGTATAACGCTTTGGCGTATAACACACACCCCAAGTTTAGGAGGGAATTTAAAAGAAAAAAACTTTTAGGAGGGAAGTTTAAGGAAAAAACTTGCATTTAAATGCCCATCAATGCAGCCTTGTCAGTGTCATTTGCAGCCTTGCATTGTAGCCTTGTCAGTCATTTGCAGCCTTGTCAGTGTCTTTGCCGTTTAGAAATGGTGCCACCGAGATACAGAGTGGATGTCCTGTGTATCTCGGCGGCGCTCGGTAGTTTTCAGCCGCACTTGGCCGCTCTCGGCAGTGTTTGGCTTTCCCAAAGCTGCCGAAAATACCAAAGAACAGCCAAAGATAGCCGAGAACGGCCGAGTATGGCCGAAAATACCCGGAAGCCGCAGAGAACGGCAGAAAGGGTTAACGACAGCAGGGGATCGGCATATAACACGCACCCCCGATTTTCCCCTGATTTTAGGGGGAAAAAAGTGCGTGTTATACGCCGATAAATACGGTAATATACAGTGGAACCTTGGTTAGAGAGTAACGCGGTTAACGAGCGTTTTGAAAGACGAGCAATTTTTTTTTTAAATTCGGACTCAGTTTGCGAGTGTTGTCTCGCAAAACAAGCAGAATTCAAGCTAATGGGGTGTGCAGTACCGCATTTGGCCAGTGGGGCAGGGCACTGGTGACACGTGGAACAGTTCGGAGCCATTTGGGAATACTCGGAACCACTCGGAAATACTTTGAAATACTCCATTCCCGAGTGTTTTTCCGAGCCTTTCCGAGTTTAGCCGAGCTGTCCCTGAGTATTTCCAAAGCTCTCTGGCGCCCCCCACCTCTGGCCACATGTGGTATTGCATGCAATAGAAGTCAATGAGGAACGAATAATCTTCGTTTCCATTGACTCCTGTGGGTAAACTCGCTTTGATATTCAAGTGCTTTGGATTACAAGCATTCTCCTGGAACGGATTATGCTCATAATCCAAGGTTCCACTGTACTTACCTTTTCTAGGTATCTTCAGGCTGGTCGTCTAAATCATTGAGATTCAACTGTCTTCTATACACATGACATGCAGGATCCTTTCTCTTCTCCCCTGGCTTTGGCGGTGGACGGCCCTCACTGCTGGATAGAGCATTGCAAATGCTATGATATGTGAGTGTTATTCTATTCAACATTGTCCCGGGACCCCGGACTGCTGGAAAATGCAACCCCAGTGGGTGTGGTCATGATATCGTGGGGGTCGCAGGAAGTGAGATAGTTTCTCTTTCACATTTACAGTGTCCTGTGGTCTGGAACGCTTTTCAGAGGGCATTTGAACAGGCGGCGAGCATGCGTTCAATCTTCTTTTTTACGTGCAAAAGATGCACTTATTATTTTTTTTTATGTATTTTTTTATATATACAAAAGTGAACTTATCCTTTAAAAAGTGCTGTTGGCTGAAAAATTCTGGCCAGGAAGACACCAGGGTTGGGGGGAGGGGGGGGGGGCACTTCAGGTTGGGCTTTAATCTGATTGCAAGAGACCAGCTGAAAATTAAAGCGGAACTCTGTGTTTGTTTTTCATGATTCGGCTGTCTGTTAAAAGCAACGTATGATGGTTTTTGTACATATTTTCTTTATTATGGTTAGGACTGAAAAATAAGCTTTTTTTTTTTTTAAGAAAAATGTGCCCCCAAGTTTATGATACTAAACACACGCGGTTTAACCACTCCAGCCCCCGAAGGATTTACCCCCTTAACGACCAGGCCATTTTTATGGGGATTCGGCACTGCGTCGTTATTTTGACCAACAATTGCGCGGACGTGCAATTCTGTACCCAAATAAAATGCATGTCCTTATTTGCCCACAAATAGAGCTTTCTTTTCATGGTATTTGATCGCCTCTGGGGTTTTTATTTTTGCGTAATAAACAAAAAGAGCAACAATTTTGAAAAAAATAAAACAATATTTTTTACTTTTTGCTATAATACATATCCAATATTTTTTTTTTTTAAATACATATTTTCATCAGTTTAGACCAATATGTATTCTTCTACATATTTTTGGTAAAAAAAAGTCCCAATAAGCTTATATTGATTGGTTTGTGTAAAAATTATAGTGTTTTTACAAAATAGGGGATAGATTTAAGGACTTTTTTTTTTTTTTTTTATTATTTTTACTAGTAAGGCTCCTTGCACACTGGAGGTTAAAATAATGTTATAAAAACGCCAGTAGCTTTGAAGTGAATCTTTCAATGTTTTTTAACGTTTTTGCAATAGCGTTTATTAGCGTTTTTTTTGCGTTTTTCCACGTTATCGTTTTTTAGCGTTTTTTTTTTCTCAATGAATCAAAAATGCTGGTGAGCCACTTTTTTGAGCAATGATCAACGTTTATGAGCGTTTGGCGTTTTTTTGTGATCAGAAAAACAGCCCATAAATTCCACTGCTGATAAAAGTTCAAAAACATCCATGGACACATAGGATAACATAGAGTGGAGTTTATGGGCTGTTAAAAAAAAACACCCAAACGTCCGTGTATGAGCTCTAGTGTGCATGGAGCCTTATGGCGGGAATCAGCGATTTTTAGCAGGACTGTGACATTGCAGCGGACAAATCTGACCCCAATTGACACTTTTTGGTGACCGGTGACACCAATACAGTGATCAGTGCTATAAAAATGCACTGATTGCTGTATAAATGACATTGTGCATGGAAGGGGTTAACACTAGGGTGCGATCAAAGGGTTAAGTGTTCCCTGGGAGTGTTTTGCTAACTGTCAGGGGGACGGACTGACTGGGAGTAAAGAGTGATCGCTGTTCCTGATCCCTAGGAACAACTGATCTCTCTCTCTCTCTCTGTCAGAACGGGGATCCACCTTGTTTACATAGGCAGATGCTTGTTCTGCCTCTGTGAGGAGCAATTGCGGGTGGCCAGTGGACATTGCAGCCCCCGGGCACGTGCAATGTCCACCGGCCCCACTCCCACACTGCGTGACGGGCAGGCGTGCCCCATGTATCTATTACACGAAACGACATACAGGTACGTTGTTTCGTGCAATAGAGCCACCCAGCCGCAGTATATATATGAGGTGGTTGGTCTTTTAAGTGGTTAATTTACTTTGTCCCTTCTATTTCTGTATATGGATGATGACACTGTATTTACAGTATTTTAATATAAAAAAAACACTAAATACCTTTTTTCCTAATCGATATACAGCTGTCACATGACCCAGCTCTCTCCCAGTCTGTATGCAGGGAAACATAAGCAGGAGGAGCTTCTAGTCCTTTGCTGCTGGTCGCATGTTAAAAAAAAAAAAAAAAACGTTTTTGGACTACCGAGTAAAAATAAATGATATCAATAAACTGTTTTAAATTGTCATACAAATATATATTTGAAATCAAATCATTATTATTTTTTTTTTTTTTTTGGCAATAACATGGTGTGGGCGGATTTCTGCCAGTCACAGGCTGTGTCAGGCCCCTCCAGCCTGTGTTTTAGAATAAGAGGGAGGTGAATCCTCTATTAATCTACATGTAATATCCCGTCCCCATTGTGTTTAGCTGGTTAGTGGGCATGGAGGAGGGAGGGAGAGGGCTGTCATTTACCACTTTGTATACGCCCACATGTGTGACTCATAGACACATGGGATGTTTAGGTGTGATGGGAAGGAAATGCTCAGCATAGAAACTTACTGAAAACTGAGCATGTGCAGAGCTGCCAACACTGCTCTGCAAAATCCCTAGCTGAATTGGGGACATGGACAGAAGGGGGAGATAGAGAGCAGCAGGATCAACCAGTTTTTTTTTTTGCAGAATAATGGAATATGAGTATGATAATGTAATACAGTATTGATAGTTTTTCTTTTTCATGTTTAGTGACACTTTAAAATGTTACTAAACCCAAAACAGTAAAATCAGCCTGTATGTGCAGTAAAGCATACTCGTTATACTCACTGTGGAAGGGGTTAATCCTCTGCATTGTGGAAAAAGGCTGTTTGATCCTGTATGCACAAATCCTCCCCTTCTTGCATTGTCCCCATAACATGTTCTGATAAGACAGAGTTACTGGAGTCAGGCTGCACATGCTCAGTTTGGTGTGTATTGCTAGAGAGTTTTTTTTTTTCTTGGAAGGGTGCATGTGATCAGCACAGACCCAATCAACACTGCCAGAGAGAGGGTCAGGGGTTCTGCATCCTGATTGGACAGCCAGTGCAGTATGAAAACTCCTTCTACAAGCTTTAACCAGACACTGATAGAAGTCACAAGACTGCTATATACAGCTGATGATAAAAGGTATTTAGCAGTTTATATTTACGAAAATGATTGCATTTCCATGTTCTCTGTACTGTGGGAGACCAAATATAGTGAATACAGAGTTCTGGGTTTAGTAACACGTTAACTATTCCAGGCATAGCCGGTGTTGTGACAGATACAGTCCGCCTATCGAAAAGTGTGCGCTCTGAACTGTGCAGGCGCAGCGCTTGCGCAGTACAGATCAGAAGGAGATTTGGAAAATCTCAGAAGATGAGCGGCACCTGCGCCGTGAGTCCAGGTGCAAGCCCCACCATCCAAGTGGACATAGGGCTGCACATATTAGAGGGCCCCTCGCCACTCTTTGGGCACGGCCTCGCTTTGCTTGGCTCTTTTTATTCTAACTCTATGTCCACTTGGATGGTGGGGCTTGAACCTAGACTCACGGCGCAGGCGCCGTTCCTCTTCGGATATTTTCAGAATCTGCTTGTCCTGTGTACTGCGCATGCGCAGGACACAGCGGACACTATCCGACGGGGGACACTATTTGACATGACCCCAGCATGCCGACAGTGTACATTGAGCTGCGCGTGTGCGTACCAGTTTTAGTAAATCTCCTCCATGGTCTCTTCTGCAGTAAAAACCGGCCTGCCCTCAATTTCTTTCAATTTTGGTTCTGCAAATTTCATGTGTGAATAATGTATACCTTTTAATTCTTGTTATTGAAGTGTGATAAAAGCTTATATTTTTCTTTTATACATTTTTTTTTAAATTATTTTTATATTATTTTAATTTTCAATATTTCGGTATTAGTCTTAAATTCGGGCCATGTAGCTTTGATGATGAAAGCCCGACGTCCGTTTGATCTGTAAGGTGCGTCAAAGTTCAGATGAGAGTCGCGGAGAATATTTGTGAGGAAGATGAAATTCTGTTTAAATTGTTGTGAAAATTGTATCCACATGGGCTGATGTTATAGGTGCCCCGGCAAAAACCTGCAGCTGATTATTTTCCTAAGGATGTAATGGGGCGAGAGGTGTCCCAGCAGCTGGCTGCAAACGGTTAAAGGGGAATAAACCTGCAAGGGCCAACATCTGAGGGGCATATTACGGGATTAAAGGGTTTTTGCTGTTTTGCATATCTTTTGAAACAGGTTATCTTTGTAGTTTTTTCTTGTGGCTTAAATTAGGGATTTTCTCACTTTATCCAAAATCGAAAAAGGAAACGTTTAGAGCGGACTCACATTTTATAGAAGACCGGTAACTGATGGAAGTCTGTATTAAAGCGGTAGTAAACCGCAACTGAATAAAACTAAAAAATAAAAATCCCCTGCAAATTAGTGCCATAATGTGGTAGTATGCATCGCATACTAGCACGTTATGGGAGACTTACCTTAGAAGTTACCTTAGATGTTCAACAGATGTTGAAAGCTTCCTCTGGCTGCAGTGGAGAGGCAGGTGGGTGACATCTGAGCCAATAAGAGTAAGCTTTGTATTAATGTATAGAAGAGGTCTCCCAACTTTCTAAACAAAAGGTCAGTTTACTATCCTTTAGAGCCTTCACACCGAGCCGCCTATAGCGTCGGCAGGAAAACTCCGCTATTTTTAGCGCCGTTTTACCATCGGATTTGTGGCGCATTTTGGCCACTAGCGGGTGCGCTTTTGACCCCCGCTAGCAGCCAAGAAAGGATTAAAACTGGCCGCAATAGCGGCGTTTTGCCACCGTTATAGCCACGCTGCCCCATTGAAATCAAGCGGTGGAGGAGCGATAAACACACCGCTCCAAAGAAGCTGCTGGCAGGACCTTTCCTGACGTCCTGCCAGCGCACTGCTCCAGTGGAGACAACCGAGCAGCTGTTTGAGGGCGGATCGCAGGCGCTATTTTTAACACTATAGCGCCTGCAAAGTGCCCTCGGTGTGAAAGGGGTCTTAGACTTCAGAGAGGCCAGACTGTGGCCAGTGGGAGTAGAAAATGTCCTGGTGTCGGTATCAATTCATGAGAAGAATAGTGTCCAATTGTTGGTGTCGGTGGGAGGAATAGTGTCCCATCGTTGGTATCAATATAAGGAATAGTGTCACATGGTTGGTATCAATATAAGGAATAGTGTCCCTTTGTTGGTATCAATATAAGGAATAGTGTCCCTTTGTTGGTATCAATATAAGGAATAGTGTGCCATCGTTGTCAGTGGGAGGAATGGTGCCTCATCATTGGTGTCCGTAAAAAGCATAGTGACAAATTGTTGGTGTCAGTGGAGGAATAGTGCCCCATCATTGGTGTCAGTGAGAGGAATAGTGTCCTATCATTTGTGTTAGTGGGAGGAATAGTGCCCCATCATTGGTATCGATAGGTGGAATAGTGCCCCATTGTTGGTGTCAGTTGGTAGAATAGTGCCCAATTTTTGGTGTCAGTGGGAGCAGTGGTCATCAACTCTGTCCTCAGGGCCCATTAACAGGCCAGGTTTGCAAGATAACTGAAATACATCACAGGTGATATAATTTGCTGCTCAGTGATTGCAGTATTCTAGTCTGCATCTCCCCAAGGTAAAACCTGGCCTGTTAGTGGGCCCTGAGGACAGGGTTGATGATCACTGAGTGGGAGGAATTATGTCCCACCATTGGTGTCAGTGGGAGGAATAGTGCCCCATCATTGTTACCAATAGGAGGAATAGTGCCCCATCGTTGGTGTCAGTGGGAGGAATAATGTCCCACCATTGGTGTCAGTGGTAGGAATAGTGCCCCATCATTGGTACCAATAGGAGGAATAGTGCCCCATCGTTGGTGTCAATGGTAGGAAAAGTGACCCATCATTGGTACCAATAGGAGGAATAATGTCCCACCATTGGTGTCAGGGGGAGGAATAACGTCCCACCATTGGTGTCAGTGGTAGGAATAGTGCCCCATCATTGGTGTCAATGGTAGGAAAAGTGACCCATCATTGGTACCAATAGGAGGAATATTGCCCCATCGTTGGTGTCAGGGGGAGGAATAATGCCCCAGCTTGGCCCAAATGTACTATTTAAAGGGACATTGAATGTGGAGTTAGGCTTTAACAAACACTTTTACGGACAGAAGAAGGCAGAACAATAAAACAGAAATACAAAAAAATGTACGCCGTGGTATTAGTGAAAACGATATTCGGGCCGTGCGTTTATTTCTCAGAATCATCTTCAAAGCTGGATCTGCCCTTTAAATCTCTAAAACTCATCGGTCATCTTTCACATTATAATCACTTCATATAAATTTACACCCAAAAGGGATGTTTTCCATGTGGCTTGTTCACACCGTTTTATCTTTTCTGAGATATGAAGAAGTCTGACATATTATGAAGAATGCCAATGACACAGAACCGGTTCACAGAGAAAAGGAGTCAATTCATGCCGAGCAGTTAAATGGGCACAGATTGTCACGGGTTAACAGAAAACACATGTCACCAAAACTTCTTCTGATGCTAAACCACATAAAGACCTAATGCAGACCATAATGCAGACCATGCATGACCAAAGTGCAATCCACAGTGCGCCACAAAAATCAAAATAAGGGATACAAATATAAAGTTTTAAAGAGCCTGAAGATTTATTTTTCCCAAATCCTTTATTTAACAACTTCAGCCCCGGAGGATTTTACCCCCTTCCTGACCAGACCACTTTTTGCGATTCGGCACTGCGTCACTTTAACTGACAATTCCGCGGTTGTGCCACGTTGTAACCAAACAAAATTGAAGTCCTTTTTTCCCCACAAATAGAGCTTTCTTTTGGTGGTATTTGATCGCCTTATTTTTTGCGCTATAAAACAAAAAGTGTGGCAATTTTGAAAAAAAATGCATTGTTTTACTTTTTGCTATAATAAAAATCCCCCAAAAATATATATAAAAAAATATTTTTTTCCCTCAGTTTAGGCCGATATGTATTCTTCTACATATTTTTGGTAAAAAAACATCGCAATAAGCGTATATTGATTGGTTTGCGCAAAATGTATAATGTCTACAAAATAGGGGATAGATTTATGGCATTTTTATTTCTTTTTTTTTTATTAGTAATTGCTGCGATCTGCGATTTTTATCGGCATTTTAGCACAAAGCTGAGAGCCTGTGCCAGCCGCTTCTCAATTTTCCAGATGGAAAAACTTTCTATCGGAAATTCCGATCGTGTGTATGCAATTCCGACACGCCAAAAATCACGCATGCTCAGATTCAACTACGAGACGGAAGCTATTGGCTACTGGCTATTGAACTTCCTTTTTCTAGTCCCGTCGTACGTGTTGTACGTCACCGCGTTCTAAACAATCGGAATTTGGTGTGACTGTGTGTAGGCAAGACAGCTTGAGCAGAATCCCGTGGGAATTCCGTCGGGAAAACCATCAAAGCTTTTTCGAACGAGAATTCCGATCGTGTGTACGCGGCATTAGAGTCGGCAGGGGACAGATGCAGCATTGGACTGCAGAATGGCTGCATCCATCTAGGTGAGTATAATTGTTTGTTATTTTGAAATCCCGCACTTCTCTTTTAAAGTGGTTGTAAACCCTTACATATACCCACTGAAGTCACTGACCTCAGGTGATAGAGAGATGAAGCAATTCATTCTACATATGTTCTACACTGCCTTCAAAAAGTATTCACACCCCTTGAAACTTTCCACATTTTGTCATGTTATAACCAAAAACTTAAATGTATTTTATTAGGATTTTATGTGATGTGTGGCGTGCATTTGTATTCAGCCCCCTCTACTTTGATACCCATAACTAAAATCTAGTGAAGCCAATTGCCTTCAGAAGTCACCTAATTAGTAAATAGAGTCCACCTGAGTGTAATTTAATCTCGGGATAAATACGGCTGTTCTGTGAAGTCCTCAGTTTGTTAGAGAACCTTAGTGAACAAACAGCATCATGAAAGCCAAGAAATACACCAGACAGGTCAGGGATAAAGTTGTGGAGAAGTTTAAAGCAGGGCTATGCGCTGTACACACGACCGGACTTTCCAGCAGACCAGGGTCTGACGGACTTGCCCACACATGACCGGACTTTTTCCGGCAGACTAGGTCCGCCGGACTTCCCGACTGAGTTCTGGCGGACTTCCAAATGAACGGACTAAAGTCCGTTCATTTTCAACGTGATGAGTTACGACGGGACTAGAAAAGGAAGTCAATCTCGCCGCTTTTATCAGCGTGATTGACACCTTGCGAGCCCCGCCGCCTTGTATGGATTTTAAGGGGAACCCCCTACGCCGAAAAAACTGCGTGGGGGTCCCCCCAAAATTCATACCAGACCCTTATCCAAGCACGCAGCCCAGCCAGTCAGGAAAGGGGGTGGGGGCGAGTGAGCGCCTCCCCTCCTGAGCCATACCAGGCCGCATGCTCTCAACATGGGGTGTGGGTGCATTGGGGAATGGGGGGTGCCCTGCGGGCCCCACCACCCCAAAGCACCTTGTCCCCATGTTGATGAGGATAAGGGCCTCTTCCCGACAACCCTGGCCGTTGGTTGTCAGGGTCTGCGGGCGGGGGGCTTATCGGAATCCGGGAGCCCCCTTTAATAAGGGGGCTCCCAGATCCCGGCCCCCCACCCTATGTGAATGAGTATGGGGTACCCATTCACCTGGGGGGAAAAGTGTCAATAAAAAAAAAACACCACATGCTGGTACTGTGGCGTCATAAGGGGCGGGGTCACCAGGTGACAAATTACACTGTGACCCCACCCCTTATGCCTATATAAGTCGTCGCTCACTGTGTCCACAGCATTACAGCGGGAGAGAGCGTTGTGTCAACATCGGAAGAACAGAAGAAGACTGTGACGACGACAAAGGAGAAAGCCGGGCCACCGCTAGCAAAAGAGCGGCAAAAGAGCAGAAGATAGCCCAGCAGAAGGACCGGAGAGCACGGAGAAGTTGGAAGAAGACCCCCGGTGCTGCCTAATAAACTATTTTAAAAACCTGTTGTATAGTGTGTTGTTTTTATTGACACTTTTCCCCCCAGGTAAATGGGTAGGGGTACAATGTACCCTATACTCATTCACATAGGGTGAGGGGCCGGGATCTGGGGGCCCCCTTATTAAAGGGGGCTCCCGGATTCCAATAAGCCCCCCGCCCACAGACTCAGACTACCAACGGCCAGGGTTGTCGAGAAGAGGGCCTGCAGGGCTCCCCCCTTCCCCAAAGCACCCACCCCCCATGTTGAGGGCATGCGGCCTAGTATGGCTCAGGAAGGGGGGGGGGCGCTCGCTCGTCCCCACCCCCTTTCCTGACCAGCCGGGCTGCGTGCTCGGATAAGGGTCTGGTATGGATTTTGGGGGGACCCCCACGTAGTTTTTTCGGCGTAGGGGGTTCCCCTTAAAATCCATACCAGGCGACAGGGCTCGCAAAGTGTCAATCTTGCCGAAAAAAGCAGCGAGATTGACTTCCTTTTCTAGTCCCATCGTAACTCATCACGTTCAAAATGAACAGACTTTAGTCCGTGTGTGGGCAAGTCCATTCATTTGGAAGTCCGCCGGAACTCCGTCGGGAAGTCTGCTGGAAAGTCCGGTCATGTGTGGGCAAGTTCGTTTGTTTGGAAAGTCCGCCGGGATTCCGGCAGAAGTCCGTCGGACCCTTGTCTGCTGGAAAGTCCTGTCGTGTGTACAGGGCATTAACCCTGCTTTAAACTTCTCCACAACTTTATCCCTGACCTGTCTGGTGTATTTGTTGTCCTTCATGATGCTGTTTGTTCACTGAGGGTCCGTTCACACAGGGGCA
Organism: Lithobates pipiens; assembly: GCF_037356315.1. Classification (NCBI taxonomy): domain Eukaryota; kingdom Metazoa; phylum Chordata; class Amphibia; order Anura; family Ranidae; genus Lithobates; species Lithobates pipiens. The sequence goes on from NW_027507764.1 coordinate 43,849,180, forward strand.
ACTCAGATCCGACTTCAGGTCGCCCCTAGTTGCCTCAGGTCGGACAACATTTAAAAATCAATGTAAGTGAATGAGAGCCGTCTTAATGCACGCTACTGAAGTCGCTCCGACTTCAGAAAAGGTTCCTCTACTACTTCAATCCGACTTGTAGGCGACTGGTACCCATTGATTTCAATGGAGGTCGCCTCCAAGTCGGATCTCCCTCTATACGGAGGTGACTCTGACAGAATTATAAGCTCTCAAGAGGGAACTCCACGCATAAATTTGGTGTGGGTTCCCCCTCCGAGAGCATACCAGGCCCTTAGGTCTGGTATGGATTTTAAGGGGAACCCCCTACGCCGAAAAAACGGTGTGGGGGTCCCCCCCAGATCCATACCAGACCCTTATCCGAGCACGCTACCCGGCCGGCCAGGAAAGGGGGTGGGGACGAGCGTGCGCCCCCCCCCTCCTGAGCCGTACCAGGCCACGTGCCCTCAACATGGGGGGGTGCCCCCACCCCAAAGCACCTTGTCCCCATGTTGATGAGGACAAGGGCCTCTTCCCGACAACCCTGGCTGTTTGGTTGTCGGGGTCTGCGGGCGGGGGGCTTATCAGAATCCGGGAGCCCCCTTTAATAAGGGGGCCACCGGATCCCGGCCCCCCACCCTATGTGAATGAGTATGGGGTACAACGTACCCCTACCCATTCACCTGTGAAAAAAAAGTAAAAAAAAACACTTATTAAAGGGGGCTCCCGGATTCCGATAAGCCCCCCGCCCGCAGACCCCGACAACCAACGGCCAGGGTTGTCGGAAAGAGGCCCTTGTCCTCATCAACATGGGGACAAGGTGCTTTGGGGTGGGGGGCGCGCGGCCCCCCCACCCCAAAGCACCTTGTCCCCATGTTGATGAGGCACCCCCCCATGTTGAGGGCACGCGGCCTGGTACGGCCCAGGAGGGGGGGGGGCGCTCGCTCGTCCCCACCCCCTTTCCTGGCCGGCCGAGTAGCGTGCTCGGATAAGGGTCTGGTATGGATCTGGGGGGGACCCCCACACCGTTTTTTCGGCGTAGGGGGTTCCCCTTAATATCCATACCAGACCTAAGGGCCTGGTATGCTCTCGGAGGGGGAACCCACGCCAAATTTTTTTCATAAATTTGGCGTGGAGTTCCCTCTTGAGAGCTCATTCTCTGATTGGCCGCGGCAAAAGTCGCCTGGCCTGGGGCGACTTAAAGTCGTGTTGTAAGTCGCCCCAAGTCATGTTCAGGTCGTGTCCAAGTTGCCTCCAAATGTCGTGTTGAAAGTCACGTTGCCCCTGTGTGAACGGACCCTAAGGCCGCGTACACACGGGCGGACTGTTCGGCCAACTTAGTTTGTCAAACAATCCGACAAACAGTCCGCTCAAAATTTGCATGAGCGGACTTGACCACACACGATGAACAAACAGTCCGCTGAAAGCATGCGCGATGACGTGAACGGCACGTACGACGGGACTCGAAAAACAACGTCCTATACACTGCAATGCAACCTTCGGCGTGTAAATCCTTTCTGAGCATGCGCGGAACTTAGTTTGACGAACAAGCCTACACACGGGCGGACTGTCCGCTCAAACCAAGTTTCAGCGGACTGTCTTACGGGAATTCCGAAAAACTTTGTTCGTCAGACTGTCCGCTGAAACTGTCCGCTGAAGCCCACACACGAGCGGACTGTCCGCTGAAACACTGTTCAGCGGACAAAATTGGGTGAACAGTCCGCCCGTGTGTACGCGGCCTAAGGTTCTCTAACAAATTGAGGACTTCACAGAACAGCTGAGATTAAATTACACTCAGGTGGACTCTATTCACTAATTAGGTGACTTCTGAAGGCTATTGGCTTCACTAGATTTTAGTTATGAGTATCAAAGTAGAGGGGGCTGAATACAAATGCACGCCACACATCACATAAAATCCTAATAAAATACATTTAAGTTTTTGGTTATAACATGACAAAATGTGGAAAGTTTCAAGGGGTGTGAATACTTTTTCAAGGCACTGTATATTGAAAAGCTTTGAGTCTAATGTAGAGCCGGCCAGGCCTCATGTTTGGTGATTTGGGACTTTGTTAGGATCCTTTTCATTTTTTGGAACATCTTGAAAATGTAACGGCGGCGTATTCACTTATTCCAGCATATTATTGATATGTTCCAACGAAGGCAAAAAAACAAAACAAATTTAATTAACATACCTCCTTGTCTGCGCCCTGTAATTGGTTCAGACCGCAGCACTGTGTATTTAGCGTGTCATAACGCAAACCTTCACGCCGATCCAGTCGGCGTCCAAACGTTTGACACAAGTTGTATTCTCAAGGTCAGTTTATTTTAGTAAAGGTCCTTTTCAGATGGTGAAAAAGCTAGCCCACATAATCCGTACGCCTGGCGCGATTAGAAGGCCGTGTCCGACGCTGTGCCGGAATTGCTTGTGTCGGTTCGTGGGTGGTCAGGCTAATTGGTGACGGCTGAATGTTAGAATCACAATGGCATTCTGTTTCCTCGCCCTGTTCTGAGTGTAAACTCTTTACACAGCCGTGTGAGTCAATGGGCAAACTAATTTATTGTGCGGAGCTGTTTATAATCTTTCCTCTGGCAGACGCTCATACGACTTTACATCGATGGATTCTAAAAATTCAACTCGAGCAGTTACAGGACTTCTGCTTGGGTCTTAATAAGAGAAAAAACACAATTTGTTTTCCTCATGAACAGAACACGGAATTGGATTATAAATCATCCTATTTAATTTTTTTGGTAAAGCCCAAATAAACTTACAGTTTAAATCAGCTAAATACATTCCAGGAGCAACAAAATGAAAGATCTGCAAAGAATTGCAGTTCATTTTCTTCAAAAAAAACAGCCACATCCCAAACGTAGAAAAGCCTGTCCACTGCCATCATGCTGCAGGGGACTCGGGCTCTCTTGTGTGTAAGCAGTGGTCTCTCTGACATGCTCCCACTGCATGCTTGACCTCTTCAATCAGCAGGGAGCATGAGCTTTACTTGCAGACCAAGTGCATCAAAGCGAAAGGTGCAAAGTCTTATGCCGCGTACACACGACCGGACTTTTCGACATCAATGATCCGACGGAACGATTCCGGCAGACCATTCGATCGTGTGTGGGCTGCAGCAGACTTTTGATTTTCAAAAATCCATCAGACTTTAGAAATGTAACATGTTTCAAATTTTTCCGCCGGACCCAGTTCCTACCGAGAAATCCGCTCGTGTGTATGCTAGTCCGACGGACAAAAACCGACGCGAGGGCAGCTATTGGCTACTGGCTATGAACTTCCTTATTCTAGTCCAGTCGTGCGTCATCACGTTTGAATCCGTCGGACTTTGGTGTGATTGTGTGTGGCCAAGTCCGTTCATTCAGAAAGTCCGTCAGAACTCTGTCAGAACTCCGCCGAAAGTCCGTCGGACCTAGTCCCTCGAAAAGTTCGGTCGTGTGTACGTGGCATTAAAGTTCATTTTCTTCAGAAAGCAGACACAGCCAGAGTAGAAAAGCCTATCCTCTGCCAGCCTGTTGCAGCAAAAGACCCTTTGCTGTTTGTGCGTAAGCAGTGGTCTCTCTGCAGGAGTCGACGTGCCTTCTGCTGGATCATAGCTAGAGCTCTCCAATCTGCAGGGAGCAGGTGCATTGCTTATTGAAGGCCAAGTGCATCAAAGCAAAAAGTGCAATGTCTTGTGCCGCGTACACACGATCAGAATTTTGGTTAGAAAAAGCTCTGATGGTTTTCCCGACGGGATTTCGCTCAAGCTGTCTTGCCTACACACGGTCACACCAAATTCCAACCGTCAAGAAGGCGATGGCGTACAACACGTACGACGGGACTAGAAAAAGGAAGTTCAATAGCCAGTAGCCAATAGCTTCCGTCTCGTAGTTGAATCTAAGCATGCATGAGTTTTTGCACATTGGAATTGCATACACACGAACGCATTTTCGGGTAAAAAGGAACTTTTTCTGACCAAAAAAATGATAGCATGCTCTCAATCTTTTGCTGACCGAAATTCGGCCAGCAAAAGTCCAATTGTGCATACACACGATCGCATTTTCCGACCAAAAGCTCTCAACTGTCTTTTGCTGGCTGAATTTCCGATCGTGTGTACGCGGCATTAGGCTCGATTCACACTAATCCGTTTTTTTTTTTTAATGCATTTTGCAGAAATGCAGGGAAATGTTTTAACATGGGTTCCTATGGAACATGTTCACATCAATACATTGTTGTGCCTCTGCGTTTTTGGAAAGGGTCAGGGACTTTTTCCCGCAAAATGCAGCGTTTTGCATGTAATAGAATTCATTGGACCCGCATCCAAAACGCAAGTACCGCGTTTTGTACCACGATTTTCATTTTGCTTTCTTTTTTACACCATATATAGCTGGTTGCTAAGGAGGGGGCCGGGAAGCCGGCTGCCAAGTCCTTAACAACCGATGAGTCGTTAGCTGGCTTCCCGCTCAATTAAAAAAAAAAAACGCTGGCTACAAAAAATAATGAAAAAAAACAGTGTGGGGTCCCCCCCCCACACCAAAATGTAAAAAAAAAAATGACATGGGGGTCCCCCCAAAATCCATACCAGACTCTCATCTGAGCATGCAACCCGGCAGGTCAGGAAAGGGAGAAGACAAGCGAGCGCCCCCCCTCCCCCAAACCATACCAGGCCGCATGCCTTCAACATGGGGGGATGAGTGCTTTGGAGCAGGGGGGCTCTGTGTGCCCCCACCCCAAAGCACTTTGCCCCCCATGTTGATGGCGACAAGGGCCTCTTCCTGACAACCATTGCCCAGTGGTTGTCGAGCTCTGCGCCCCCCACCCCAAAGCACCTTGCCCCCATGTTGATAGGGACAAGAGCCTCTTCCCGACAACCCTCGCCCGGTGGTTGTCGGGGTTTGCAGGCGGGGGGTTTATCGGAATCTGGAAGCCCCCTGATCCCGCCCTCTATGTGATTGAGTATGGGGTACATTGTACCCCTACCCATTCACAAAAAAAAAAAGTAATGCAGTGTTAAAAAATACAGTAGACAGTTTTTGACAAGTCTTTTATTAGAAGCAGGGGGAGAAGGAGAAGACCGGAGGATGAAGATGTAGGAGAAGATGGAGGAAGACCAGAGGAAGAAGCGGACAAGAAGAGGATTTTTAATAAAAGATTTGTCAAAAAGTGTCTACTGTATTTTTTAACACTACTTTTTATTTTCAGTGAATGGGTAGGGGTACAATGTACCCCATATTCATTCACATGGGGGTGGGCGGGATCAGGGGTGTGTCCCCGCCGAATCCATACTAGACCCAGCCTCAACCGGTGCTGCACGTCATCAGCACGAGCCTACCCAGCTCCGGTTCCCCTCTCCCGGCCTCCAGATCTGGACCAGGGCATTTCCACCGAACATCCAGGAGCAGCCACACGCCTGCCTATAGATCACCAGGGGAGAGCGGCTTAACATCTGCTCGCGAACCACGGTTTCACCACATCCCTTAATCTGCATGCCAGCCAGCTTGGCAAGTTCCGCCTTCCCCGTGGACCGCAGCCTCCCCCTCCTTTGTCACCAGCATGCCAAGCTGCCCAGAGAACGCCGGTGAGCGGGCCCTTTGGCTTAGTGCAGCAGAGATATTGGCACCTCCCTCACAACCAGGTTACCTCCATCTATGGATGCCGCCATCTCCTCGTTGCTCTGTGGTCCCCCAGCGATACGGTTAGTTCTTGTAATTCATTCAATATCCCTCCTATATCCATATCACTGCACTGCCATGTGCATTTTTGTTTTCCCATGAATATCATTGAATAAACTTGTCTACATTTTTTCATTGCTGCTACTGAGAGATTTATTTCCATTTTAACCCATTGAGTGCTGACATTTCTTGTTTTGTATTGCTGAGACCTGGTTGGCCAAGGGAGACCTAAGACTCCCTTGCCAATCTGGTCTTAGGACCTGCTTCCTGATTGGCTGGAAGAAAAACCAGGAAGACAACAGCAAATGTTAATTTGCTATTGTCACTGTGTGAAAACAGTGGTCTCTCTGCAGGAGTCCAACATGCCTTGGCTGAGTCAAAGCTAGAGCTGTCCAATCAGCAAGGAAGTTTGCTTATTGCAAATGAGGTGCATCAAAGCAAAAGGCCCGAAGTCTTACAATTTGTCTCCTTAAAACGCAGCCACAGCCTGACTAGAAAAGCCTGTCCCCCCGACAAATCTCTACAGAAAACGACCTTGCTAATCTTTCCTCTGGCAGACCCTAAACGCATCCATAGTCATCACAGTAAAAGATGTACAAAGAATTACAGCTCGTTTTCTTTAACCCCTTGCTGACCAGGCCTTTTCTGGAACTTTTGCATTACAAGTTTAAGCCAGTATTTTTTTTTTCTAGAAAATTACTTAGAACCCCCAAACATATATACAATATCTCACAAAAGTGAGTACACCCCTCACATTTTTGTAAATATTTTATTATATCTTTTCATGTGACAACACTGAGGAAGTAGTGAGTGTACAGCTTGTATAACAGTGTAAATTTGCTGTCCCATCAAAATAACTCAACACACAGCCATTCATGTCTAAACCGGTGGCAACAAAAGTGAGTACACCCCTAAGTGAAAATGTCCAAATTGGGCCCAAAGTGTCAATATTTTGTGTGGCCGCCATTATTTTCCAGCACTGCCTTAACCCTCTTGGGCATGGCGTTCCCCAGAGCTTCACAGGTCACCACTGGAGTCCTCTTCCCCTCCTCCATGATGACATCACAGAGCTGGTGGATGTTAGAGACCTTGCGCTCCTTTACCTTCTGTTTGAGGATGTCCCACAGATGCTCAATAGGGTTTAAGTCTGGAGACATGCTTGGCCAGTCCATCACCTTTACCCTCAGCTTCTTTAGCAAGGCAGTGGTCATCTTGGAGGTGTGTTTGGGGTCGTTATCATGTTGGAATCAGGGGCGAAACTACTGCCATAGCGACCCACGCAGGCGATATGGGGCCCGCAGCGGAGTGGGGCCCAGTGAGGATGAGAGCATTGCCGGCACAGTCTCCCAGCCAGGGGAAAAGAGAGGAGAGGAAGAGGCGAGCTGTCCGTATCAGGAATTGCCTGCTGTTATAGCTTTCATTAAAACTCATGCAGCCCCAGACCATGACATCCCACCACCATGCTTGACTGTAGACAAGACACACTTGTCTTTGTCCTCCTCACCTGGTTGCCGCCACACACACCTGACACCATCTGAACCAAATAAGTTTCTCTTGGTCTCTTCAGACAACAGGACATGGTTCCAGTAATCCATGTCCTTAGTCTGCTTGTCTTCAGCAAACTGTTTGCAGGCTTTCTTAAGCCCCATACACACTATCAGATTGTCTGCTGAGTTTTTCCTTCAGATTTACCAAAACCATATAATATGAGGTCAAACCTTAGGAGTTTCAATGTGTATGCAATCAGGCAGGCCCTTCTACTACATGGTTTTGGTAAATCTGAAGGAAAAACTCAGCAGACAATCTGATAGTGTGTATGGGGCTTTATGCATCATCTTTAAAAGAGGCTTCTTTCTGGGACAACAACCATGCAGACCAATTTGATACAGTGTGCGGAGTATGGTCTGAGCACTGACAGGTTGACCCCCCACCCCTTCAACCTCTGAAGCAATGCTGGCAGCACTCATATGTCTATTTCTCAAAGACAACCTCTGGATATGACGCTGAGCACATGCACTCAACTTCTTTGGTCGACCATGGCGAGGCCTGTTCTGAGTGTTACCTGTCCTGTTAAAACTATGTATGGTCCTGGCCACCATGCTGCAGCTCAGTTTCAGGGTCTTGGCAATCTTCTTATAGCCTAGGCCATCTTTATGTAGAGCAACAATTCTTTTTATAAGATCCTCAGAGAGTTCTCTGCCATGAGGTGCCATGTTGAACTTCCAGTGACCAGTATGAGAGAGTGAGACACCAAATTTAACACACCTGCTCCCCATTCACACCTGAGACCTTGTAACGTGTCACGTGACCACGGGGAGGGAAAATGGCTAATTGGGCCCAATTTGGACATTTTCACTTAGGGGTACTCTTGTTGCCAGCGGTTTAGACATTGATGGCTGTGTGTTGAGTTATTTTGAGGGGGCAGCAAATTTACACTGTTATACAAGCTGTACACTCACTACTTTACATTGTAGCAAAGTGTCATTTCTTCAGTGTTGTCACATGAAAAGATAGAAGAAAAGATTTACAAAAATGTCAGGAGTGTACTCACTTTTATGAGATACTGTGTATGTGTGTGTATGTCTGTATATATAAACGTCCGCATATGTAAACGTTGTTCAATCCACACATGTGAGGTATTGCCGTGATCATTAAAGCAAGAGCAATAATATTAGCTCTAAACCTTCTCTGTAACTCTAAACAGGTAACCTGTAAAAAATTTTTAAAGCATTGCCTAAGAACGATGATCTACATTTTATTCTCTAGGGTCTTTGTTGAAAAATAAATATAAATATATATATATATATATATATATATAAAATAGGTTTAGTGCTAATATTTTTTGCTCTTGTTTTAATGATCGCAGCAATACATCACATGTGTGGTTGAACAACGTTTACATATGTGGACGTGACTTGCGTATGCGTTCGCTTCTGTGCATAAGAATAGAGGGATGGGGGCGCTTTTCTTTTCTTTTTTTCTTATTTATTTTACAATTTTTTTTTTTTTTTTTACACTGTCCCTTATTTTTTATTTTTTTTTTAAATCGCTTGTATTCCTATTAAAAGAAATGCAAAGCTAAGCTCCTTGCTAATTTGAGATCTCAAGGCTCTAACCCCGGAGAGGCGTGTTGGACCCCGGCAGAGAGAACATTGCAGCATGCTGTCAAGTGACAGGCTTTTCTATTATGCTGTGGCTGCTTTCTAGAGAAAAAAAAAAGGAGCACCTTTTGCTTTGATGCATCTGTTATTAATATATAGCTATTTAAACTGGACTTTACTCACAGTTCTGATATTTGCCTCTATGTGTATTTTTTATGTTTATGCAACATAAAGACGCATTCAATAAAGTTATGCAACAATGTATTATCGATATGCTTATTAGAAAAAGAGACTTCAGTTGACCAAAAAAATATTTAGTATATCCCTTTAACAAGCCGTATCGGGTTGATTATGATTGCAAACATTGTAAGTTGTACATTTTATTAGTACATTTTGTAGCTGAAAAAAAAAATGTTCCTGAAAACGAAGGACTTTCTGAGTGTGAACAGACCCGGCAATGTCGCCACCACCCCATCCCTGCCAGACATCACTTCAAGGGCAAAATAATATTTTTCTTTTGTTAAAGTCATTGCCCTTAGACGCCCATCACCTCTCTAGAAGGTCTGGCCCCCATGGAGCACGGGGGGGGGGGTTATAAAATCATACAAGGTTATTGGGTTGTATGGAGTTCAGAACATTCAAACAATATTTTTTGTGACTTGGAGCTGAAGAAAGCTTTCTTTTTTTTAAAAGAAATACAGGCAAAACACAAATTTTTGTCTATCCCATAATAATAAAAATCTAAGGGGAAAAGTTATTAGCATTTGTTAGGCACCAAAAGGTATCTAAAACATGGGGTCTATGTATTGAAAAATGTAGAGCACTCTTCCTCTGGTAAAATGACACCTGCATTTGTTATGTGTGGGTGCCAGCAAAATTGATTGTTATTAGGATATGTTCTGCCTAGGTTGAACGTGTGAATCAAGAAAACACTGTTTTATGGCCACTAGATGGAGCTCATGATCATAGGAAATACTTACTAGGATCATTAGCACCAACTAGTGGCCATAATGCTTTTTTTTTTGTCTTATTCACATGTAGCGCTCACCCCCACAAGGGCCACTTATTTGTCACGCGTTTCTTTCCCAGATTAGTGCAGCTGCAGTCAGGCACACAGCGACAGTCACGCTTTCTTGCTCAATAAACTGTCTAGGGCAGCCTTTCTCAAACTTTTCAACACAAAGGAACACTTGAAATAACTTTCTAGTCTCAGTGAACATCTGCTAAAAATGACTATATCTACAGCTTATGATACATTAGTGTGATGGTCAGTGGGAAAAATGCTCCTTACACTTGTGGTCATTGGGAAGAATTACTTCCTTACAGATAGCTAAAAAAGATCAATGGTGTCAGTGGGAACTTATCTGAGAGGCAGAAATTGTTCATTGCTCAAGGAACCCCTAGCAACCTCCGGAGGAACCTTACGGTTCCATGGAACCCTGGTTGAGAAACCCTGATTTATGCCGGCCATACACGATGCGAATTCTGAACGACCCGTCGAACGATAAACGAAAGCGGCACTCACAACAACATGCGAATGTGCCATCAATTAAGTACGAAAATCGTACGTTAAAACACTATGTTTTAACGGGTTTTTTTTATTCCGTGTTGCGTTCGACCATTCGTTCGTTGTTTTATATGGTTTACTTCTGGTTCAAACTTTCCAGAGATCGTGCGCAGTTCATTTTCTTATGTCAAATCGTCCAACTCTGCCATTAACGATACGATTTTTGGACGATTTTTGAAAAAAAAAACAACATGTTGGATTTGTCAATTTGCCCTGTCGTACGAAAATCGCATGTCGCGCATACCACACTAACGATACGAAAATCGGTCGATTTTACTTTCGCTCGGATTTTCGTTCGGAATTTGCATCGTGTATGGCCGGCATTAGTCTTACATTTTTTATATTTATTGCTGAATAAACTTGGATAGGGCACGGGGAGTTGTGGGATACTACATTAGCACTGAATAGTAACCAGACAACACTCTTCACTTTGAAGCTACTCCTAAGAAAGTTCCCTTTAGTAATAGCCCAGGAAATTGACAAAACTGAGACTCCATAGGCTCCATTCACACTTGTATGCCTCCAAAGTTGCGTTGACTTTGGAGTGCAACTTTGATGCAACTTGGATAAGAATTTGGCTTTGACCAGTGATTAGTGGACAACTGTTGCACAACTTTTGTATTGTATAACATTCAGGTATGACTTTCATGCAACTTGTGAGGGTTAACATTGAAGTCTATATCCTACACTCAGGTCTGCACTCAGGAAAATATGGATATTCCAATATCAGACATTTCACCAGTAAACTATCCAAACCGGATCATCCGAGAAATCCCTTGATTAGTTCCAGAGATTTTCAGCAAGTATGCAATGCATGAATCTATCTATTGGTGAGAGAGGGGGCGGCGCACGTGCGCCTTATGGATGCACTGTCACTGGATTTCACTGCACACTTTGAGCTTCTCACAATGTGCGTTAGAAGCTACAGCAAGTCAGATAGAGTCCGTCTCATTTCCTAGCTAGAGGATGTCCAGCATCATCTAGCTTTTTCTTCCCCAGCCTGTCACCCCCCGATAAAGCATAATCCAATTTTTTGTATCAGTGAAAGTAATTCTACCCGATCTTCTAAAGCAGCCACATACTTCCTGGATCAGGTAAATTTGGCTGCGCCACAGCCAACCTGCAACCACATGCAATGCAGGTCAGCATTTTGAGGATTGAAGCAGACGGTGAGGAGGTGACCCACTGTTGATAAGCTTTCAGAGGGCCGGTGTTCTGCCCAATTGAGTCCGACCATCGATATGTGTCCGTTCCGTACTGCGCATGCGCAGTACAGAGCAGACGAAGCTTCGGAAAATCTCCGAAGCTGAACGGCGTCTGCGCCGTGAGTGGAGGAGGTAGCCCCACTATCCAAGCGGACATAGGGTTTAGAATTTTAGAGGGCCCCTCGCGGGCGAGCTTCGCTCGCCACGCTTCGGGCTCGGCCTCGCTGCGCTCGGCTCTTTTTTATTCTAACTCTATGTCCACTTGGATAGTGGGGATAGAACCTGGACTCACGGCGCAGGCGCCGTTCGTCCTCGGCAATTTTCGGAATCTGTGCTCCTGTGTACTGCGCATGCGCAGTACGCAGAGGACAGCATCTGATGGAGGACCCTATTTTACAAGACACCGGCAGTCTAGCTGCACATGTGAAGGAGCCTGTAGAAGTTCAGTAACTTGAATAAGTTCCCCATTACTAAGCTCCAGGGAAGGGGGGGGGGGGGGGGAGTAAAGTGTGGCCTGGCAGGAGCCCAGGCTGAGGTTGTCTCTCCTGCCATCGTACTACTCGTGGTGGATGTGCGGCATCAGGGATCCCTTCCCCCCCCCTCTCTCTTGAATAAGTAGAACTTGGCTATGCCTTTTGAGCGGTCAAACTCAATAACTCCAACTTTATCTTGTTGTGTGTTTTCCAGGATGATGTTCAGCTTCAAGAAAACGTGCAAGAAGCATCCGCCATCATTGTGGCTCTCCTCAAAGACCGGAATCCTGTGCTCACCGGGCAGATATTGGTCGCAGGAAAATAATGTGGAAAAAAATATGCAACTGGTGAACTACACTGCAAATGTTCAGCCACTTCCAGTAACTGTTATTATTAGGGTTGTCCTGATACTAGGATCGATATCAGTGCCGATGCTGAGCATTTGCCTGGGCACTTGTACTTGGGCAAATGCTCTGATGCTTAATCCGATACCTGGACAGTCAGGGGTGATTGCGGAGGAGTTACAATCACCAATCTCCCTGTATAGATTTCAATAAAGCAGCTGACAGCCGATTCTCCTCCTCTCCCTCCCGTGGCTTTCGGCTGCTTTATTGAAATCTATACAGGGAGATCGGTGATTGTAACTCCTACCCAGCACCGCACCAATCCCCCCTGACTGTCCCCCATATCTTCCTCCAGTCCCCCTCCGTGCTCTTTGATCCCCCTCTGTCCCCTCTGTCCTCAATCTGTCAGGATGGAGAGCGGAGGAAGGAGCCAGTAAATATGTCATTTACCGGCTCCTTCCTTTTCCAAATGCACAGAGTCAGTGATCACTGTTCATTCATAACTGTCACTGAGCATCATAAACTGTGTTCACGATACTTTGGTTTATGAATGGAGAGGAGGTGCTCCTCTCCATTCATCTTCAGTGCGGCTGAGGCTGCAGAGGAAAGGGAAATCTGTGTCCTCAGTCTCTTTCCTTGTTAAGACCTCTGATATCTCACCAAAGCCACCTCCCAACAGGGCTAATAAAATTTGTAAAAAAAACAGTCCATGCATCATCAGTGCTACATATGACGTGATGACGTACGACGAGACTAGAAAGGGAAGTTCAATATTCAGTAGCCAATAGCTGCCCTTGCGTCGTATTTGGTCCGTCGGACCAGCATACAGACGAACCGTTTTCCCAATAGGAATTGAGTCCATGGGACAGATTTGAAACATGTTCTATTTCTAGGTCCATCTGAATTTTTGAAGAAAAAAGTCAGATGACGCCCACACACGATCAGAATATCCGTCGGAAGCACTGCTATAGTGCATACTAAAAAAAAAAAAAGAAATGTTTGCTGTGTGCCGATAAAGTGTTCAGATTTGGCTTGAAGAAAAAGTGGCAACCCTAAGGTTGAGCATCATGTAGCTTTTTCTTCCCTGGTCTGGCCCTCCCCTTTCATTCGTTGGATTTTTGGTTCAATCGAGGAGACTCAGCATCACATGTGGGCATTACCCAGGGGGGTCTGCATGCAAATACAGCCCACTCCTCCAGACTGGTATCCACCCATCAAGGCATATTGATGTTTGAATAACTCCTCCCACTCCAACAATCAATGTATATTATTCGCATAACTCCTCCCACTCCACCCATCAATGCTTATTGATATTTGCATAACTCCTCCCACTCCACCCATCAAGGCATATTTATATTTATTTCATATTTATATTTGCATAACTCCTCCCACCCCGCCCATCAATGCATATTGATATTTGAATAACTCCTCCCACTCCACCCATCAAGGCATATTGATATTTGCATAACTCCTCCCACCCCACCTAGCAATGCATATTGATATTTGCATAACTCCTCCCACTCCATTTAGCAAGGCATATTGATATTTGCATAACTCCTCCCACTTTTGGTGTCCGGGCTGGGAACTCTGGATAGGAGTACTGAGGCAGGGTGCTGTGATGTTTTTAGGAAGCCATGTACAAAACTGCCTTGTATAGAGATGCACAGAGACCCAGTGAGGCTGTCATCTCTAGGTCTAAAAAAAAAAAAAGTATGTCATGAAAAAGGAAGGCTAAAAAAAATAAAAAAATGTCAATAGCATGTTGATGTGTCAGGGAAGGCAAAATCCGAGCAACTTAAAGTTCAGCTTCACCCCTCCAAGGTTCACCTTCCCTCCTGTTCTGGGTTGAACGATAACCAATCATCCAACCCACTTCCTCTGAGCCCGAGGTGTCATTGACACACCCCCTGGGGCTGTGTCACCACATCAGCCTGGGCTTACAGTACACTATTTCAGAGAGTAGTGATGATGTCATAATGTCTGTCCTCTGCTGCAGCTAGAATAAGAGTAAGGCCTGGTTCACATCTTTGGCATTTTTAGTGCTTTTTGCATTTTGCAGATTTGCACTACAGAATGTGTTCCATAGGAATAACATGTTAAATGGACTGCAGTGCAAACCTGCAAAATGCAAGAAGCACTAAAAATGCTATAGGTGTGGATCAGGCCGAAGACCCCAAGCATCATGTGACCAGCCAAAAAAACTCCTGGATTTAAAGTGGTTGTGAACCCCCCGATTGTCACTTTTACCTATAGGTAGTGGAAATATCTCCTAAACGTGCGAAGATATTTACCTTGTAGTGCGCCGATGATGTCACACGCGCAGCGAAGAAACGGACCTCGGAGAGTGACGGAGGCCAGTCACAGGACCCGGAGTGCACAGCCCGGGAAGGAAGAGGGGCGAAGATGGATGCGACCACCAGCGGGGGACAACGTGGGTTTCCCTTGCAGATAAGTGCCACATAATGGGCTAGTATTTGAACTGATGGGGCCGGGGCCCAGTACAGGAGGGCTGGCTGTACTACCGTATCAGCAGCCCTGCCCCTCAGCACACTGCTTACTGAGGGGGGGGGGGCACTTGTAGAATAGGCACTGGCAGGGGAAAAGAAGGTAAGCGGGTGCTCTGTGCAATACAATTGCACAGAGCAGGTAAGTATAAGATGTTTGTTATTTTAGGGGGAAAAAATTAGCCGTTATAACCACTTTAGGCATAAAAACTTTTAAATAAAAACACTGTGGGGAAAAAAAGTGTTGTAAAGGGGGTTTCACCTTGAATTAATGTATTATTAAGCTCCTATTCTTTTCATTTGTTCATTATTGTACCTGTTGAACTGGAAAAATGTAAAATGTTTACTAAATATATTTGAAAAATTTTTGTAACACTACTAATCTCAGACATTAATTTTATGACATGGTGGCTACTATTTAAAGCTGATCTGTAGCCGACCCCAATAAAGTTATATTTATATTTCTGATGCCCAGTTGTCAAATGTATTTATTACTTCTGGATTCCCAGACTTGAAATCTCATGTAGTCACCCCTATATAGACCACACCGGGCAGCGGAGGAATGTCTGTGACCACTATGTGTAGAGGCCCCTGTGTGTTTGAATAGTGCCGTCACTGATACACTCCAAATTCTCATCCAAAGTAATAACATTTACAGAGCATGTAGGGGGCAGTATAGGGTGGGCAGAGCATGTTTTACTAATTCTTTCTCCAGATCAGTTCCTGTATTACTTCACTGTGACCAGACAGTTAACGATCTGCCCGTTAACAATTGTAACAATTCTTGACACAGTAGGTAAGGTTGAATAATGACAATAGCCCATCCAGTTCAACCTGTGTAGGTGTACTTGTGTTAGTGTCTATAATTATTTCCCATATCCCTGTATGTTGTGTTCTTTAACCAATTCAGCCCCGGAAGTTTTGGCTGCTGAATGACCAGGCCATTTTTTGCGATTCGGCACTGCATCGCTTTAAAGCAGGAGTAAACCCGCTGAAGTTTTTTTTTTTTTTTTTTCACCTGCAAAGGCCCCGATATCTCAGACGATCCACGCCGAGGGAGCTGACATGTTCCCTCGGCGTGTCTTCCTGGTATCGCGGCTCCGGCGCTGTGAGTGCGTGGAGCCGCGATATCGCCACTCCCGCGCATGCCCGTGGGAGATTTCTTTTCGGCAGGGTCCAGCGTCTGCCGGACGTTCAGCCGAGAATCCCCTGTGTGCATACGCCTCTGCAGTCAGCGGCGCATTGCGAGGGGAATATCTCCTAAAGCGTTCAAAAAATGACTATACAACCACTTTAACTGACAATTGCACGGTCATGTGACACTGCACCCAAACAAAATTGACGTCCTTTTTTTCCCACAAATAGAGCTTTCTTTTGGTGGTATTTGATCATCTCTGTGCTTTTTATTTTTTGCACTACAAACATAAAAAGAGCGACAATTTAAAAAAAAATAAACGCAATATTTTGTACATTTTGCTATAATATTTATGCACATTTTTTGTTTAAAAAAAGAAATTTTTTTTCTCAGTTTAGGCCGATATGTATTCTTTTACATATTTTTGGTAAATAAAATCACAATAAGCGTATATTAATTGGTTTGGGCAAAAGTTATAGCGTCTAAAAAATAGGGGATAGATTTATAGCATTTTTATTATTTTATTTTTTTACTAGTAATGGCGATCTGCGATTTTTATTAGGACTGCGACATTATGGTGGACACATCAGACACTTTTGACACATTTTTGGGACCATTGTCATTTATACAGCGATCAGCATTATAAAAATGCACTGGTTACTGAAAAAATGTCACTGGCAGGGAAGGGGTTAACACTAGGGGATGACCAAGGGGTTAACTGTGTTTGCTATGTGTGTTTCTATCTGTAGGGGAAGGGGACTGACATAGAGGAAATGACGGATCGTGATTCCTAACTAATAGGAACTCACGATCTGTCTCTCCTCACAAAACAGAACAGGCATTTGTGTGTTTACACACACACGTAACTTGTTCTGCCTCTCGTCGGCGGTCATCGCGGCCACGAGCATCGGCACCCCCGCGGTACAGCGGGCACGTGCACGCGCCTGCTATCCCGATCCCACGAGCTGACATATAGCTAAGATGGCTCGTGGGATTGCGCCGACCTGCTGCCGTAAAATGACGGCGAGTGGTCGGCAATCGGTTAAGATGCACATCTAATGCCGCGTACACACGTAGCAGATTAACTTTCTGCCGGACGTTCCGAACGAGCTACCTGCCCACACACGGTACTTTTGCAGCGGACTAATACGGCGTACTAAGTCCTCCGGACTATCTGCCGTACTTTTGAAATGAACGGACTCGCCCACACACGCGGAGGAAAATCCGCTCATTTTGAGCGTGTCTCCATGTAGCCGGGGCCAGCGAATGAGGCGTCGCTGGCCCCGTCACCTGGTATGGACTTAAAGGGGAATCCCTACGCCAAAAAATCGGCGTGGGGGTCCCCCCCAGATCCATATCAGACCCTTATCCGAGCACGGCCCCCCCCCCCCCTGAGCGGTACCAGGCCGCATGCTCTCAACATAGGGGGTGCCTTGGGGAAGGGGGGGGCGCGCAGCTCCCCCACCCCAAAGCACCTTGTCCCCATGTTGATGAGGACAAGGGCCTCTTCCCGACAACCCTGGCCGTTGGTTGTCGGGGGCTGCGGGCGGGGGGCTTATCGGAATCCGGAAAGCGAAGGAGGCGTCACTGGCCCCGGCTACCTGGAGCCGCGCTCAAAATGAGCGGACTTTTCTCTGTGCGGGAAAAGTCAGTTAATTTCAAAAGTACGGCAGACTGGCACACACATGACCGAAATGCGAGTCCGGCGGACAGATTGGAGTGCAAAACTACTTTCTTAGACTTGAGTCCACCGGGCTTTTCCACCAGATTGTTTGATCGTGTGTATGAGGCATAAGAGTCTCTAAAAAATATGCATACTCCCAGACACCACCAATTATGGAAGGGAGTTCCACATCCTTTTTTCCATGACGGTGAAAAACCCCCTACACAGCTTAAGGTTAAACCGCTTCTCCGATCTCATTGTGTGGCCCCGTGTCCTCTTACACTCCCTGGGTCTGAAACTTTTTTTTCCTACACAGGGATAACCATTGAGGTATTTGGAAATCTCTATCATGTCCCCTCTCAAGTGTCTCTTATGTTTGATGGGAGCTTTTTTCGGAAATTCTGACCGTGTGTAGGCTCCATCTGACATTTTCCATCAGAATTTCCGTCACACAAAATTTGAGATCTGGTTCTCAAATTTTCTGACAACAAAATCCGTTGTCACAAATTCGGATCGTGTGTACACAATTCCGACGCACAGTTCCTCGCATGCTCGGAATCAAGCAGAAGAGCCGCACTGGCTATTGGCCTTCATTTTTCTTGGCTCGTCGTAAGTGTTGTACGTCACCAATTTCCAACCAACTTTGTGTGACCGTGTGTATGCAAGACAAGTTAGAGCCAACATCCGTCTGGAAAAAATCCATGGATTTTGTTGTCGGAATGTCCGATCGTGTGTACGGGGCATTAGAATACATTTAGTGCTTGTAGTCATTTCTCGTAATTGAGGTCCTCCAAACCCCTTATTCATTTAGTCTCCCTTCTTTGGGCTCTCTCCTGCTTCAGCACATCCCTTCTGAGGACTGGTGACCAGAACTGGACTAAATACTCCAGATGTGGTCTAACCAAAATTTTATAAAGTGGTAGAATTATAGTTTTATCCCTGGAGTGTATCTCCTTTTTTATGCATGCTAATATTCTGCTGGCTTTGGTAGCTGAAGCTTGACATTGAATGCTATTGCTCAGTCTATCTTCTTCTAAGACCCCCAGATCTTTCTCCATCCTTGATTCCCCCAGCAGTTTTCCCCCTAGTGATTAGTTTGCGTTTAAGTTTTTAGCCCCCTAGTGCATTACTTTACATTTCTCCATATTAAACCTCATTTTCCATGTAGTTGCCCACTCTATTATTTTGTTCAGGTCTTTCTGTAAAATTTCTTTATCCTGATGTTGTTATTGCCCTGCATTCGGATGCATCTGAATGTCCAAAAGATGCAAAATTTGGCCGAATTTCGATTCGTTACGAAATTGCACAAGCCTAGCAGGTATACTGCAGGAGGTGGTCAGAAATTGTAGGCATTGCTAAAAAGATGGTCAGAGACTGTGGGCATAGTATGGGACATGGTCAGAGATCACCACAATAATACAGGGAATAGTCTGGTTGTGGGCATATTGGAGGAGATGGTTGTGGGCCTAATATAGGAAGTGGTCAGAGACTGTGGACATATTAAGAAGGATGGTCAGATTGTGGGCTTAATACAGGAGAATGGTGACAGCAGGTATACTACAGGAGATGGGAAGAGGCTGTGGAAATACTAAAGGAGATGGTCAGAGACTGTAAACACACTATGGGAGATGGTCAGAGATTGTGTGCATACTACTGGAGACAGAGGTTGCAGACATTCTAGAGAAGATGGTCAGAGGTTGCAGGCATACTACAGAAGATCAGAGGTTGCAGGCATACTACAGAAAATCAGAGGTTGCAGGCATACTACAGAAGATCAGAGGTTGCAGGCATACTACAGAAGATCAGAGGTTGCAGGCATACTACAGAAGATCAGAGGTTGCAGGCATACTACAGGAGAAGATCAGAGGTTGCAGGCATACTACAGGAGAAGATCAGAGGTTGCAGGCATACTACAGAAGATCAGAGGTTGCAGGCATACTACAGGAGAAGATCAGAGGTTGCAGGCATACTACAGGAGAAGATCAGAGGTTGCAGGCATACTACAGGAGAAGATCAGAGGTTGCAGGCATACTACAGAAGATCAGAGGTTGCAGGCAAACTACAGGAGAAGATCAGAGGTTGCAGGCATACTACAGAAGATCAGAGGTTGCAGGCATACTACAGAAGATCAGAGGTTGCAGGCATACTACAGGAGAAGATCAGAGGTTGCAGGCATACTACAGAAGATCAGAGGTTGCAGGCAAACTACAGGAGATGGTCAGGGATTGTGGGCATAGTACAAGAGATGGTCAGAGATTATGTAAATAGAGATGCAGTTGAAGACTGGGTATGTGTTCCAGAAGATGGTCTGGGGCTGTGAACCTGAAGAAGGGTCTGAAGCAGGAGGTATGCCCTCTAATATGTTTGTTACTTGTACGCTTGTTTGTTTGAATCTGCAATGACTGCAGGGTTCATATCCATTGTATCTGCAGGTTACACAAGGAATCACTAACCACTACAGCCTCTTTACAAGAGGCTTCCACATTTGTGCTCTCTTCAACGCCCTTAAAAATTTGCTTTTGTCATATTTGATATTCTCGACATCATGATTCGATATAAAATAAATTGTGAAAAAATAAACCAAACTATTAAACCATGTTTCCTTCACCTTCAAAAGTTCTGGTTCTGACAGTTCAGGCACCACAGTATGAAGAAGCTGTTCTGGCAGTTCAGGTACCATGGTATGATGGAGCTGTTCTGGCAATTCAGGTACCATGGAATGATGGAGGTGTTCTGGCAGTTTAGGCACTATGGTATGATGGAGCCACTCTGGTAGTTTAGGCACCATATTATGTTGGAGCTGTTCTGGAAGTTCAGGTACCATAGTATGATTGAGCTGTTCTGGAAGTTCTGGTACCATGGTATGATGGAGCTGTTCTGGAAGTTTCGGTACCATGGTATGCTGGAGCTGTTCTGGAAGTTCCGGTACCATGGTATGTTGGAGCTGTTCAGGTACCATGGTATGATTAAGCTGTTCTGGAAGTTTCGGTACCATGGTATGATAGAGTTGTTCTGGCAGTTCAGGTACCATGCCATGTTGGAGCTGTTCTGGCAGTTCGGGTACCATAGTACGATGGAACTGTTCTGTCAGTTCAGGTACCATGGTATGTTGGAGCTGTTCTGGCAGTCCAGGTACCATAGTAGGATGGAGTTGTTCTAGCAGTTCAGGTACCATGGTATGATGGAGCTGTTCTGGAAGTTCAGATACCATGGTAGGATGGAGTTGTTCTAGCAGTTCAGGTACCATGGTATGATGGAGTTGTTCTAGCAGTTCAGGTACCATGGTATGATGGAGCTGTTCTGGAAGTTCAGATACCATGGTATGATGGAGCTGTTCTGGCAGTTCAGGTACCATGGTAGGATGGAGTTGTTCTAGCAGTTCAGGTACCATGGTAGGATGGAGTTGTTCTAGCAGTTCAGGTACCATGGTATGATGGAGCTGTTCTGGAAGTTCTGGTACCATGGTAGGATGGACTTTATAAAATATGTTTTGTGGCCCATAGTTGTCCTATAAATAAGTTGGTCTTTTTTGATGTAGGTTCTATTTTATACTGGAGGTCTCTAGACTTGCAGGGGTTTTAGACCATTACGAAATTTCGGTACTAATACAATTGGCTAAAGTGTAAAATCCCCTAGGTCTCGCTCTTGATTTTCTTTTTGAGTTGGATTCCAAATTTTGGTTGCACATGTTGCTTAGAGCCTATAAAAAAGAGAATGATAAACAGGACATTTGCAGGAAAGAGAAATGGTAAATCTGATGTATAGACTAAAGGATTTATATGAGAAAGAGTCTCCTTCCTGGTGGAATTTTACGTTTTATTTGGTCCATAGAAGTCCTATATGTAGATTGGTCTTCTGTGGTGTTGGTTCTGAGGGACTTTGGACCTGCAGGGTTTTGAGATCATAATTGATATAAGATACCAGTGCATCTGTGATACTACAGCGAACGCGTTCTTCAACTTTCTTATTAGCAGGGGGTCACAGACTGGGTTGAGGTGTTCTGAGGCTTTCCCTGTATCACAGGTTACATGACGCAGGGCCACAGTCTAAGATCACTTTTCCAAGTCCCACGTCCATCAGGCTCAGACAGTTTTGGCTTCCGGGGGGCCCTAAGTAAGAATCAAATGTTTGGCTCCTCGGCTCCATGTTGGGTACTAGAGCTCTATAATTAACCTTAAAGGGTATGTATATATTTTTCATGTCAATGAGCAGAATATTCGCAAAGCAACAACTTCACCCAGAGCCCGCGGTGTGTGTCCGCGTTGCCTGCTGGTGGCCCATCTGGGATTGTCTCATTAGAATGATCTGTTTTATTTAAAAGTGAAGAAATAAATAAAAAAAACAACAAATGTCCTTCTACTCTTCCCATCAACTGCCATGTGTTCCGCAGACGTCTCTGTCTGTCCTCTCCTCCATCATTTTGTGATTATGCTGCTAAACACATGTCTGTGCCGGGGATGAGAAGTGGGTGCAGCAAATGGGGACGGACATATATCTCTATTACTGGCAGTGGAGGAGAGGAAAGTCAAGGAAGGAAGGGCCTTGTCTATAATAGATTTGGGAGTGTCGCTTTCTATTTTTTATTTCACCAGATGAAAGTGATCCCGTGTAATTGGCGGTTTAATGTGCGTTTTATGTTACCTTACAGAGTTTTTGGCAGCTAACAGTCGTTTCCTCCAATTGTTCACTGCTGTTTTTTTTTTTTTAAGATGCTTCATTTTTGATCCAGCAGGAATGTGTTAGCAACCTGGAAAGTCATGTGTCTTTAAACTCTGGAGAAGCCCCTGACATCATTTAAAATAATGAGATGTCTGCAGTGAACTGAAGATGAAGTGTTGGATGAAGTGTGGAAATACATAGGTTTAAAGCGCCACCTAGTGGTCACCGTCTACAATGTTCAGTACCTAAAGCAGCGTTACTCGACCATTTTAACTTTAGAGCAGCCATTCTCTACCAGGGTTCCGTAGAACGGTGGTCATCAACCCTGTCCTCAGGGCCCACTAACAGGCCAGGTTTTATGTATTACCTTGGGGAGATGCAGACTAGAATACTGCAATCACTGAGCAGCAAATGATATCACCTGTGATGTATTTCAGTTATCTTGCAAACCTGGCCTGCTAGTGGACCCCAAGGACAGGGTTGATGACCACTGCCGTAGAACCCTGGGGTTCCTCTAGAGATTGCTACGGGTTCCTTGAGCTGTGGCTGACTGACCTCCTATTTTATAGTGCCAGCAGACTTCCAGGGCCAACACCACTTGGCAAAGCCAATGATCTTTATAAGCTCCTTGAGGGTAGGGACTGATGTGAATGTATAATATATATATATATATATATATATGTAAAACGCTGTGTAAATTGACAGCGCTATATAAGTACCAACCACTTGACGACCAGCCGCCGCAGTTGTACTGCGGCAGAATGGCACGGCTGGGAGAAACAACGCTATATTACATTGCTTCTCCTTGTGGCCACTAGGGGCGTGCGCTGCTCACCCCCCCCCCCCCCATGCGAGTGGCCGGCGGGTGCGATGACCGACGGGCTCCCGCGATCGCTCGTGACACAGTGAGAACCGGAAACTGTGTGTGTAAACACACAGATCCCAGTTCTCTGAGGGGAGAAGAGACAGATCGCCTGTTCATATAAAGCATGGACAGCGATCTGTCATCTCCCCTAGACAGTCCCACCCCACCTTCAGTTAGAAAACACACTAGGGAACACATCCCCTTGTGTTAACCCCTTCACTGCCAGTGACATTTATACAGTAATCGGTGCATTTTTATAGCACTGATCACTGTATAAATGTGAATGGCCTCAAAAATGTGTCAAAAGTGTATGCCATAATGTCAATCACAATACAAATCGCAGATCGCCGCCATTACTAGTAAAAACAAAATAATAAAAATGCTATAAATCTATCCCCTATTTTGTAGACGCTATAACTTTTGCGCAAAGCAATAAATATACGCTTATTGCAACTTTTTTTTTTAACCAAAAATATGTAGAAGAAAACTTATCGGCCTAAACTGAAAAAAAAAAATAGCTCTTTTTTTAAAAAAAAAAAAGGGATTATTTATTATAGCAAACAGTACAAAATATTGTGTTTTTTTTCAAAGTTGTCGCTCTTTTTTTGTTTATAGTGCACAAAATAAAAACCGCAGAGGTGATCAAATATCACCAAAAGAGAGCTCTATTGGGGAAAAAAAGTAGGTCAGTTTTGTTTGGGTGCAACTTCATACGACCGCACAATTGTTGGTTAAAGCGACGCAGTGCCGAATCGCCAAAAAATGGCCTGGTCATTCAGCAGCCAAATTTTCTGGGGCTGAATCGGTTAAATAATAATAATAAGTCTGTAAGGGTGGCGTTCTGGCCACCACTGTAACGCAGACATTTTTCTCACTGATCACCAGTGTAAGGATCATTTTCCAACTGACCCCGATGAATAGGTTATAGCAGGAGTTCCGTGAGACCTGAACATTTTTTTTAAGAGTTTCAGGCAGGGGTGTCCAAACTCAATTGCATTGCGGGCTGCATCAAAATTAACGCTGCTCCAGGTGATATCAATCCGATAGATCAGGATAGGCTGGGTGCACACCACGGCTCGCCACCAAATAGTAGAAAAGAAGGATTCTGCTGCACACCACCAAAACGATCCAACATGAATTTATTGGTACATAAAAGTCATAATGACTGCCACCAAGACAAGGACACAGGAGAGGTGACGCGTTTCGCACTTGACTAGTGCTTCTTCAAAGAATTCCCACAATAAACTATTGGAGACTGCTCTGACAGAACAGCCATTGTGTTCTGTCTGAGAAGGAGAAGACTCTAGTATAGTTTCCTGTGGATGATACCAGCGGTGTGTGACCCTCCTTATCAACTGTTACAGAACTGTAGTATTCTACTAACAATTCTAAGCAGATTTTCAGAGCACCCCACCCTTACATCAGATGTCAAGACCCCCCCAACCCCCACCATCAGAAGTAAAGAGCCCCCCACCCTCCCTTATATCACAGTGCGCCCCCCCTTACTTTGTACTGCTGCTGGGAAGAGGTGGAAAGTAGAAAGTGCAGGGTCTTTAGGACCTGAAGAGGGCTGGATTCAACTGCCAGAATCTGCTGAATACTAAGACCAGGGGAGGCTAAGACGAGGGGGTGCTGCAGCTGGAGAGCCGCAGGATCTGTAGGAGGAGTTTTTGTCCCCCTCTCTGTTGCTGACTGCTGAGATGGGACAGGGGGTGGGGTGGCAGAGATGAGACTCTCATGGCTTCACAGAAAAGCACAGTTTCTGGTGGAAGAGTTATGTCCTCCTCTCTGCTGTTGATTGCTAAGACAAGGTGGGAGCGATCCAAAAGGGGGGGTTCCGCAGCTGCAGGAGAGGTGTGAGGGCCACGTGAAATGGCCTGGAGGGCTGGATTCGGCCCACGGACCATGTGTTGGACACATGCTCTAGGGAAGTGATGGTGAACCTCGGCACCCCAGATGTTTTGGAACTACATTTCCCATTATGCTCATGCACTCTGCAGTGTAGTGGAGTATCATGGGAAATGTAGGTCCAAAACATCTGGAGTGCCAAGGTTCACCATCAATGCTCTAGAGTATAAAGGTTGAGAAAGGCTACTTTAAAGGAAAGGAGAAGAGAATATCTGGTGCCGAGCATCCACAGAGTTGTGTGATGATAAGAGAGACAACCTCAGCCTAGGCTCCTGCCAAGCCACGCCCCCAAACGTGTTTCTCTCCGACGACACCCCCGACCCCCCCCCCCCCCCCCCCCAGAGCTTAAAGTGGATATAAACCCAAATTATTATTTTTTAATTTAGGCTTGTAACTTGTACAGTATAGGATTTCACGTCATCTGTGCCCAGTCTTGCCTGACTGATGTGTGCATGTGTTTAAAAATTAGCTTGACTTGTATGTGCATTCCAGCCTGATTCGCTCCCTGGTTATCCCTCACCTCGACTACTGCAACTCCCTCTTTATTGGCTTATCTTTACATAAGGCTATCTCCCTGTCAGGGCTGGCTTAACCCTTCCTTCTCTGGGCTGGCCGCTCAGCTGTCGGCTATTCACTTTGAGAACCATGAGAAGTATGAGGTACAATCCATTGTTGACTCCTGTAGGTTCCGTGGGCGCATACAGTACCTGGTGCATTGGAAGGGGTACGGTCCGGAGGAACGCTCCTGGGCTTCATCCTCTGACGTACATGCCCGTCCCCCTCCGCGAGTTCCTTAGATGGTTTCCCCTCAAGCCCCGTGATCCTCCGAGGGAGAGGGGTCATTGAGGAGGGGGTACTGTCAGGGCTGGCTTAGCCCTTCCTTCTCTGGGCTGGCCGCTCAGCTGTCGGCTAATTGCCAGCTCTCTTCTCTCTCCACAGTTACCAGCTGTTCCTGATGATGCTCATCTGACCTGCCTACTTAAAGCCTTCCAGCTCACTTCACCTTTGCCTTCGCCTTGGTCACATCACTAGAAACCATCTCCTGCGGTTTGTTTAAAGACTGACTTGCCGACATCCCTTCTGGCTCCTTATCCTGCTTGCTGTTGCTCTACTTGGATCCCTGACTTCTGGCCTGGCTGACTACCCGATCTGGTTGCTGGACTCTGGCTATGCTTGACTACGCTTTTCTATTTACCTTTTTATTTTTATTAATAAACAAGTGTGATTTAATTGTACTTCTGTCTCAGTCTGATTCATGGTTTCTGACATTCCCCTTCAATCCATCATGAATGCTGCTGCCAGACTCATCCACCTTACACACCTCTCAGCGTATGCTACCCCTCTCTGCCAATCCCTCCTTTGGCTTCCTCTCACCCAACAAATTAAATTTAAAATCTTAATAAGTTACAAAGCCGTCCACAACTTTGCCCCCAGCTACATCACTAGCCTAGCCTCAAAATACCAACCTAATCGTCCTCTTGGTTCTTCCCAAGACCTCCTGCCCTTTAGATCCCTCCATCACTTCCTCCCATGTTCACTTCCAGGACTTCTCCCGAGCCTCTTCCATCCTCTGGAATACCCTACCCCAATCAGACTATCTCCAAATCTATCTACTTTTTAGGTGATCCCTGAAAACTGTTCTTTTATTTTCTTCATCAGCTCATCCCCCACAGTTATTACCTTTCCTATCGCTTGTATTGTAAAGCCCCCCGTACACACAATCGGAAATCCCGCCAGCAAAAGTCAGATGAGAGCTTTTGGTCGGATATTCCGACCGTGTGTACGCTCCATCGGACTTTTGCTGGCGGAATTTCCGCCAGCAAAAGATTGAGAGCAGGTTCTCTACTTTTCCGACGGAAAAAGTTCCGATCGGAAATTCCGATCGTCTGTAGAAATTCAGACGCGCAAAATTCCTACGCATGTTTGGAAACAATTCAAAGCATTGAACTTCATTTTCTTCGCTCTTCGTAATGTTGTAAGTCACCGCGTTCTTGACGGTCGAAAGTTCAGAGAACTTTTGTGTGACCTTGTGTATGCAAGGCAAGCTTGAGCGGAATTCCGTCGGAAAAACCATCCAAGATTTTTCAGACGGAAATTCCGCTCGGGTGTACGGGGCATTACGATACTGTTTGCCCTACTGTTGTAAAGCGCTGTGCAAACTGTCAAAGCTGACTATGTTGTAAAGGGCCTACATCAGAGGCTCTTTACCCAAATCGGAGCTGCGGTCTGTCAGACTGACATACCACAACAGCGATCGTCACGCTGCCCGCCCCCCCAGGCTTGTTATCCTGATCACGTCATATGGCGGTCAGGATAACACAACCACTTTGCGCACGTCATATTTCTATATGACGGGCAGGAAGTGGTTAAGAGGGAAAATCTTCTGGTCTGTAAGTGGCTAAAACACGACATATTAATTATCTACTCGGCATAACATCTTTTATATTTTACCTAAAAATTGGCTATTATATTGTGTGCATTAAAACTCATTAAAGCCCCATACACACTATCAGATTTTCTGCTGGTTTTTGTCTTCAGATTTACCAAAACCATATAATATGAGGTCAAACCTTAGGAGATTCAATGTGTATGCAATCAGGCCGGCCCTTGCACTACATGGTTTTGGTAAATCTGAAGACAAAAATCAGCAGAAAATCTGATAGTGTGTATGGGGCTTTAAAGTGTATTTTTTTAGAAAACAAATTGCGTTTGACGTGACATAAAAAATAGCAAAACCCACCAGTTTATTTTCTAGGACTCTAAGTAAATTTGTAGCAAAAAAATACAGATGCCCATCAGTGCCTCCTCATCAGTGTCACTTATCAGCTCAGCCTCATCAGTAAAGGAGAAAAATTACCTGTTTGCAAAATGTTCTAACAAAGTATGAAAAAAAAATTATTTTGTTTTTTATAAATTTTCAACCCTTTTTCGTTTGTTTAGCAAAAAATAAATAAACCCCCCCCCAGTTTTGCTCTTATCCTCATGAACTGAGTTGCCACTAGTTTATTTTTAAATAAAGTCTTTTCCTATATACTTCACTTAGTTGGCGCCCTCTGCTGTTTTCTTTATATATTGCAGAGATCACTTCAGTTTCATTGAGGAGCTGCCACTGCTATTTTTGGACCTATGGACTTTCGAGTATAACCCCCCCCCCCCCCCCCTCCCCACAGCACATTCATGTGTATGATTATGTTGTAGCTAAGCTGTATGCCTACCTGAGCCATTCTCGATTATTCTTTGTCTTTATAAACTTCACCTGTCTGCTGAAATTTGTTGGAGTCCCCTGTCCCCCCCTCTGCTATTTGTCGTCGTGTCTTTAGTGGGGATGGTCATTTGGCTTAAAGTGGTTGTAAACCTTTACAACACACTTTGACCTACAGGTAAGCCTAGATTAAGGCTTACCTGTAGGTCCAATAAATATCTTCTAAACCTACACGGTTTAGGAGATATTTGCCGAAAGACAGGCACTGCTGTCTACGGTGCATGCGCCATAGACAGCGGCGCGCAGGCGCTCTGAGCGCGCCACCGTCAACGGCGATATGCCACGCGTGGCGGCTCCCGTGCGCATGCGCGGGAGTGACGTCATCGCGGCTTCGCTGAATGACAGCGGCGAATCGGCGAGACCCACCGAGAAGATGGATGCGCCGGACTACAGGGGACAGTGGTGACATCGCTGGCTCCTGTGTCAGGTAAGTGACACATAATGGGCTACCAAGGCGATGCATAGTAGTCCATTATGCTTTACCTTTGCAGGGAATGAAAGAGGAAGTAAACTCATCAGGGTTTACTTCCTCTTTAAAGTGGTTTTAACCTTAAAAAAAAAAAAATATTGCACTTTATTTTCATCTGGTGATCCAGCCAGTAAGTCTTATTTTTTAACTTGCTAACTTAATCTTTTTAAATAAAAAATAATACATGCTCATGGTTTTGCAGGTAAAAACAATGTGCATTTATTTTATTTTTTGCAAGGAGCCTACAGAACTTTGCACCTGCGATCAGCAAATCATGGGCGCAATGTCAGGCTCCTGCACAGTCTTCCTCCAGCTTTGTGCCAGTATTTCCATATATTCTTTCTGTTACAAAGCTAGAGGAAGCCTAAATGAACTTCAGGTGTGCTGATCAGCGAGCTCACTGTTCATTGAAGCTACAAAGCAGTGGCAGACCGGACTTGTCGTTTGTTATTCCCAGATCTCTGTGAATGAATAACGCGGCTGTGTGGGTGGAGCCCCGACAGCCACACCAATTTTAAAAGGTGGCAGTGGATGCCTCACCGGTGTTTCTCGGGCTTACCGTTTTTGCTGGTTCACCCAAGAATTTATGCGGCGGTGCGGCCGGCTGTTCCCATAGGCGATCAAGAGTAGATATTTTTTTGATTGACTCTAAGGCCTTGGAGGACCGGAGGGACGTCATGATGTCACAGCATCACTTCTGGTCTAGGCTGGAAGTAAATAATTTTTTTTTAAGGCAAAAAATAAATAATAAAAAAAATATGTATGTGTGTGTGTGTGTATGTGTATATATATATATATATATATATATATATATATATATATATATATATTTGTATCTTTTGCTTTTAAAGGTAAAAAAAAAGATTTGGGGTCTTTCTGACCCTAAATCTCCATATAGAGGACCTGTCATCCTTATTTCTATTACAAGGGATGTTTACATTCATAAAAGTGATAAAAAATAATAATAATAAAGGGACAGTGTAAAAATAAAAAGTAAAATAAATAAGATTTTATTTTCTAAAGTGCCCTCACCCCTCGCGCACAGAAGCGAACACATACATACGTCGCACACGCATATTTAAATGGTGTTTGGACCACATGTGAGGTATCGCTGAAAACGTTAGAGTGAGAGCAATAATTCTTTCACACTGGGGCGGTGCGCTTGCAGGACAGCAAAAAAAAAAAGTCCTGTAAGCGGCATCTTTGGGGTGGTGCAGGATACAGCGTATACACCGCTCCTAAACCGTCCCTGCCATTGAAACCATTGGGCAGCGCTGCCGAAACGCCTGCAAAACGCTTCAGCAGCGATGCTTTTAACCCCTTGTTAAACCCCTTCTTTGGGGTTAAAATCGCACCCTCTCCCGCCTGCATAGCAAAGGTAAAGCGCTGCTTGTTTTAGCTAGCTGTCTTCAGTGTGAAAGGGGTCTAAGGCTTAAAAAATTTACTATCTGTTTTTTTTGATGCAGCCCATCATTATATTTTCCCAAAAATTGAGTATTTTAATGTGTCTGCACAAATATTTTTTTCCCCCCTAAATGTATGTATTTGATAAATAGCTGTGCTAATATTGTGCAACATAGGAAAATTGCAACTACCACCATTTTATTCTCCAGGGTCTCTGCTTTCAGAAAATGTATACTTTTTTAGGGAGTTTAAAGTAATTTCTAGCAAAATATAACAAGAAAGAAAATAACAAGTGTAGACAAGTGTTTAACATTTCAATCTACTTTATGTATCTGATTCGTATCTAGATCTTACTGTCCATCTACTCTATGTTCTTTCCAGTTGCTTATATATATATATATATATATATATATATATATATATATATATATATATATATATATATATATATATATATATATATATATATATCCATTTGCAGGCCATAGACGTTGCAGTTTGCAAGTGATTTACCAGGGGTTATGGCTGAAGCTATCGGCCATAATCCTGGTATTTCTTTTTTCCCGCCCGGTAGCTGGTTTTCTAATGAAAGCGGTCAGAGCAGCTCATTAGTCACTGGATTGCTTCTTGGAGCAGGGGACCTTCCAGCACTCGACGGTGTTTCTCAGATTAACCATTTTCACCGGCGTGCCTGGGAAACGATCCGGCCATGTGACCGGCTGGTCACAGAGGCAAACAGAGACCAGATGATCTCTGATCGCCTTGCAACGTCATGATGTCACTTCTGATCTAGGGGCGAAAGTAAACAATTTTTTGTTTTTAAAGCAAAAGATCAAATTTGTTTTTGGGATCTTTTGCTTTTTAAAAGTAGTGGAGAGATTTGGGGTCTTTTTGACCCCAGATGTCTTCACTAAAGTGTTAAGTCTAAATTCTAAATCACTGCCAGCCCCTCTATTAGAGCCTGGCATACCACACTATGCAAGTAATTTCTAAAAACAACCGTTGTAAATATCTATTTAGAGCTGTCTTCAGGCCGGTCACGTGACTTGCAGGCGAATTACAGCTCCGATGGATGGCTTCTGCAGGAGGGCCGATATCTCCCTCTGATGTCAGCCGGAGAGATCACGTGGCCTTCCGCAGAAGCCCTGTCTCGGAGCTGTAAAGCAGCATCAAGGTAGCTCCAAATAGGTATTTACAAAGCTTGTTTTTAGAAATGTCTTACATATTGCGGTATGCCAGGCTGTAAGAGGCTGGCAGTGACCATTGTAGGTTTTTCATTTTTAATAATGGGGAGGGGGGTCAAAGGCAGAGACACAGAGAGGGATCTGACAGGCAAGGAGGAGGGAGGGAGAGAGAGGAGTGCATAGAGGAGAGCTGCATATAACGGAGGGATGCACTCTGACCACGGCAGTCAGGGCTCAGCAGCCCTGATTTTTGTGGTCAGTACAGAGAGGGGATACAGGAAGTGGCAGGTTCAGGGAGGTTTTTTTTCCGTTTAGAGAGGGGCAAATTACACAGCACAAGCACTGTGCTGTTTATTCTGCTTTAAGGGGCCAGGATCTGAATTTTTTTTTTGGGGGGGGGGGGGGGGGGGGGGTTAACAAACACTTCAAGAGGACCTATAATCCTTCATTTCTTCTTCAACCGATTGTCGACTGGCTTTTGTAGATATACATCGGCAGAATGGAACAGCTGGGCAACCTACCCGTACTTTACTTTGAATTTCCCATCGTGCGCGCGCGCTGCCGGCAGCACAAGAGCACGCCTGCTGCAAGCTCCATGACCATGCCCGCGGAACCTGCGGACTCTATGTCCGCCAGGTGCCCACGACCTGAAGAACGGGGAGAGGCCGATGTAAACACAGCATCTCCCAGTTCTGCCTAGTGACATGACACTGATTGTCTACTCCCTGTCATCGGGAGCAGCGATCCGTGTTGTGTCACTGCTAGCCCATCCCCCCACAGTTATAATCACTGCCCAGGACACACTTAACCCCTCCCCTGCCCCCTAGTGGTTAACCCCTTCCCTGCCAGTGACATTTTTACAGTAATCAATGCAAAAATTGTCTGATGTGTCCGCCATAATGTCGAAAGTCATGATAAAAATCGTTGATCGCTGCCATTACTAGTAAAAAAAAAACATATTACTAAAAATGCCATAAATCTATCCCCTATTTTGTAGACGCTATAACTTTTGCGAAAACCAATCAATATTCTTTTTTATTTATTTTTTTACAAAAAAATATGTAGAAGAATACGTATCGGCCTAAACCGAGGAAAAAAAATGTTTTTTTATATATTTTTGGGGGATATTTATTATAGCAAAAAATAATGTGTTTTTTTTCAAAATTGTCGCTTTTTTTTTGCTTATAGCGCAAAAAATAAAAACTGCAGAGGTGATCAAATACCACCAAAAGAAAGCTCTATTTGTGGGGAAAAGCGGACGTCAATTTTATTTGGGAGCCACGTCGCACGACCGCGCAATTGTCAGTTAAAGCAACGCAGTGCCGAACCGCAAAAAGTGCTCTGGTCTTTGGCCAGCAAAATGGTCCGGGGCTTAAGTGGTTAACAAGGGATGTTTACATTCCTTGTAATAGAAATAACAGAGATACATTGAGAAAAATAAAAAATTCAAGGGACAGTGTGAAAATAAAAAATACAAAAATACTATTTTTTTTTTAAGTGCCCTCCATGCCTTTAAGCTCGTGCTCAGAGGCAAACGCATACATAAGTCACGCACGCAGGGCCGCTGATAAGGCAGTTCAGCCAGCCCTCCTGTACTGGGCCCAGACCCCATCATTATTGCCAGCTCTTGTGGCTACCACTGAAGCTCTTTCGCCTTCTCCAGCTTTTTCTTGGGGATTGATGTCTGCGTCCCCCCCCCCCCCCCCCCCCGCTGGCCTCCCTGTGTGCCCCACTCCCCTGCAGCTATGCCAACTTCTCTCCCCTCCTGCCAGCAGCTGCTGAGGGTATTATGTCCTATTTACCAGCCCCTTCCTTTCCTGATTGAACGCAGTGAGTGATTGTCACCGATCATTCACTATGTCCAATCATCACTGAAGCAAAGTAAACTATGTTTACTATGCTTCAGTTTGTGAATGAACTGGGAGCCTCAGAGCGCTTCCTCTTCATTCACTGTCCAATGCAGCTAAGGCTGTCTGTTTACACCCCTGTTATTTTACAAGCCTGTTCAAAAAATTGAATATAGGTGGTATAAATGGTGTTTGCACCACACATGTGAAGTATCACCATGAGTAATAATTCTAACATTAGACCTCCTTTGTAAATCTAAACTGGTAACCTGTAAAAAAAAATTAAAGCATCCCCTATGGAGATTTTTAAGTATAATAGTTTGTCGGCATTCCACGAGCGTGCGCAATTTTAAAGTGTGACATGTTGGATATCTATTTACTCAGCATAACATCATATTTCATATTTTACAAAAACATTGGATTATATATTGTGTTTTATTTTATTTTTTAATTTATTAAAGTGTATTTTTTTTTTTTTTACATTTCGCTTGAAAAACCACTGCACAAATACCGTGTGACATAAATTTCAACAATCACCATTTTATTCCTATGGGTCTCCACTACAATTATATATATATATAAAGTTGGGGGAAGGTAGAAGAAATTTTCTAGCAAAAAATACTAATTTAAACCTGAAATAAAACATGCCAGAAAAGGCTCGGTCTTCAAGTGAATATGCAGCCTCCTAAATAGCCTTCTGAAAACCTGCCACAAGGTGGCGCAGTTGCACCTCTGATTTTCTGTGTTTTTTCAGTTGATGTATTTCCTCTTTAGAATAGATTATCATTGTCCCAACAAATGTCACATTCACTTTATTATGTCCTTTCTCTGTGATGCTGCTATTCTCGCCAATGCTTGGTAATGATGATGAAGATTTATAGACGCAGCAGATGCAGTTGAGCCACTATTAGGAGATTTGTGGATCCATTGCAGAATGAACTGTTACCATGTCTATTTTAACATGTAAATGCAGCATAGAATGTCCTAGTCATCCTTGCTTTCCTATGTATTGAGATACAGGACTCCAGACATGCATGTTTGTCTCGGGGCAGTGATACAATGGAACTACGATGGCCCACCTCCACTGATCCCATCAATCACCCAGCATTGCCACTGATCTCATGAGTCCTATGATTCCTAGGAGTTTTCTGTCTATTGATGGGTCCCCTCACCTCCCCAGTCCATGGTGTGCAGGCAGTGAGGAGATGATGTGCTGTAACCTTTAGCAACCAATCAGCAGTAATGATGTGCACTAACCTCTTGCAACCAATTATTGAGCAGTAAGGATATGTAGTAACCTCTAGGAATTAATCAGAGAGCAGTAATAATGTGCAGTGACCTCTAGCAACCAATTAATGAGTGGTATAGATGTCCGGTAACCTCTAGCAATCACTCAGTGAGCAGTATTGATTTACAGTAATCTCTAGGAAACAATCAACAAGCAGAAGTCATGTGCTGTAACCTCTAGAAAATAAACAGTGTGTCATAATGTGTGCGGTAGCCTCTAGCAGCCAGTCAGTGAGCAGTAATGATACACTGTAACCTCTGGCAACCAATCTCAATCACTGCCTGATCCGATTCAGTAAACTGATTTTGAGTCTAGCTGCTACTTATTGTATGTCTCAAAGCATGTGAGGAGAGAAATTGCATGTAAGAGGGGGCCCAAGAAGATGTTTGCCCAGGGTCCAGTCATTAATAAAGATGGCCCTGATGACGAGCGCCATATTTCCTTTCTGACGTTTATTTTTAAATTTTGTCTTCATAAAAAATTTTAGTAACCAGATCTTGGTCAGGTAGGCTGTACGGGGCCTCCAATATATTTTTCATTCTCTCTGCTGAAGTTCAGTAATAGTAACAATTCTTGCCCCTGTGATTGGACCTTAACCACTTCCCGACCAGCGCACGACGATGTACGTCGACAGAATGGCACGGGCAGGCATATTGGCGTACAGGTACGTCCAATATTCGATGCCGCCCTGCCATCGGGAGCGCGCCGCCGGCAGCGCGCTCCCGCGCTGGTCGGGACCCCCGTGAGTCCGGTCGCGGGACCCGCAGACTCGATCGCCGCGGGCATCCCCGCGATCGTCTCACGGAGCAGCCGAATGGAGGAAATGCTGTGTAAACAACATTTTTCCATTCTGCCTAGCAACTAGTGACGCTGATCTCTGCTCCATGTGATTGGAGCAGAGATCAGTGTACACTAAATGAAAGCCCAACCCCCCCACAGTTAGTAACACTCCCCTAGGAACACTTAACCCCTACACTGCCACCCACTGGTTAACCCTTTCACTGCCAGTGTCATTTACACAGGAAGCACTGCAGTTATATAGCAGTGATTACTGTATAAATGACAATGGTCCCAAAAATGTGTCAAAAATGTCCGATGGGTCCCCCACAATGTTGCAGTCACAATAAAAATCGCTGATCGCCGCCATTACTAGTAAAAAAAAAAATAATAAAAAATTATTAATAAAAATGCTATAAAACTATCCCTATTTTGTAAACACTATAACTTTTGCGCAAACCAATCAATAATCGCTTATTGTGATTTTTTTTACCAAAAATATGTAGAAGAATACGTATCGGCCTAAACTGAGGGAAAAAAATGTTTTTTTATATATTTTTGGGGGATATTTATTATAACAAAAAGTAAAAAATAATGCGTTTTTTTCAAAATTGTCGCTCTATTTTTATTTATAGCGCAAAAAATAAAAACCGCAGGGGTGATCAAATACCACCAAAAGAAAGCTCTATTTGTGGGAAAAAAAGGACGTCAATTTTGTTTGGGAGCCACGTCGCACGACGGCGCAATTGTCAGTTAAAGCGACGCAGTGCCGAATCGCAAAAAGTGGTCTGGTCTTTGACCAGCAAATTGGTCCGGTCTGAAAGTGGTTAAAGGAGAAGAATCAGACTGATAAGCTCATCTCTCTGTCACTCTGCTTTCTCCTTTTATCTGCATGTGTAATGCACGGCACTGGCTCCGTGTGCTTCTTCTCCATTTTCCAGTCTGAACTCTGCTGCTATCAAGACTAATACCAAGTCAGATTCAGGTAAACCACAGAAACCTTGTATGCGAGCCGCTCAAGCTCATAAAGGGGTGCTAGCCCTCAGTCCACTGCTGTGAGTGCTGGCCGGGGAAGGAGCTCGTCCCGGCTCCAGGCATCAATGTATGTTGAGGTAGATATCCCTGTAGCTGCACATCAAAGCAAAACCATTAGTAGTGACATATGGGAACCTCAGCCAGGCCACGCCCCCTGTGCATTTCGCT
Organism: Lithobates pipiens; assembly: GCF_037356315.1. Taxonomy (NCBI): domain Eukaryota; kingdom Metazoa; phylum Chordata; class Amphibia; order Anura; family Ranidae; genus Lithobates; species Lithobates pipiens. The sequence continues at coordinate 43,885,702 of NW_027507764.1, forward strand.
CTGCCCCTTGGAGCTTAATCATGGGGTTCGTGGTTATGTTCCGAAGGGCGGAGTGAAATGTGTTGGGGGCATGGCTAGCAGGGAGCCCAGTTCAGATTCAGGTACCTGCACTGTTTGCATTTAAAAACTACGTTTGATTTTGTATTATTGATTTATAAGCTGCAATAAAGTGACACTAAACTTTAAAATACGCCTAAACCTTGCACTCTGTTCATTGCACACCCCTGAGCCCTGCACTTTTCCTTGCACACTCCTGCACTATATTCACTGTATTGTACATTCTATACTTCTCATCAAAGGGATCAATATCTGAACAGTTTCTGCTAGTTAAGCAGTCCCTGACTATTTTATTGAAGTTTTTCTATAAGGTCCGCTCGGACAAAGTGTTAGCTCTTCTGTCTATTTTCAGTGTACACAAAATCATATGTAAAAGAAGTCTTTTTTTCTTTTTTTGTTATTTATTTATGTTAATGATTGTGCTGAGGTTTATGTGTGTCTGTGAGACTCCTGCTTGTGGCACAACAATTAACTAGTTACCGACCGTCCGCCGCAGTTGTAGTGCGGCAAGTTGGCTCCCCTGTGCGGATCGCCATCATTGTACGTCGGGTGCGTACACACCGATTTGTGGGCACACGCACGTGGCCATTCGCAAGCACGGGAGCCAACCAGTGGGTCCGGCGGACTCCATGTCCGCCGGCCACCAGCGGTCGCTCCAGAGACAGGCCGAACTGGGATCTGTCAGAGTAAACAAACAGATTCCCATTCTGTCAGGGGAGGAGAGAGAGATTGTCTGTTCCTAGTGATTAGGAACAGCGATCTCTCTCCTCCTCCAGTCAGCCCAGCCCCCATACAGTTAGCAACACCTCCCAGGGAAGACACTTGTTAGGAACAGCGATCTGGCTCCTCCTCTAGTCAGTCACATCCCCCCACAGTTAGAAACACAAGAGGGAACACACTTAACCCCTTGATCACCCCCCTAGTGTTAACCCCTTCCCTGCCAGTGACATTTATACAGTATATTTATAGCTCTGATCGCTGTATAAATATCAATGGTCCCAAAAAAGTGTGAAAAGTGTATGATCTGTCGGCCGCAATGTCCCGCTAAAAATGGCAGATCACCGCCATTACTAGTAAAAAAAATAATAATAAAAGTGCCATAAATATATCTTCTATTTTGTAAACACTATAACTTTTGCGCAAACCAATCAATATTCGCTTATTGCAATTGTTTTTGTTGTTTTTTTTTTAACCAAAAATATGAAGCAGAATACATATTGGCCTAAACCAGTGCTTCTCAATTATTTTCTGTCATGCCCTCCCCCCCCCCCCCCTAGGAAGAAGAAAACATTTTGCGCCCCCCGTGCGACTGTAAATAGTATAATTTGTCTATAAAATTGTTATAAGTGCACCTCTACATAACACTGTATCCTTATTAACGTATATGAGAATAAAGAAAGAAAGAAATGTGCATCAATTTACAAGAAAAAATAGCTTTATTAACTGTAGCAGAAAAGATTTAAAGGAGCACAATAAAAGCCTTTTCATCAGAACACTGACCTTTTTTGGCTGAATCGGCGGTGTCCCCTTTTATGTGTCTTCAACTCCTTTCTTTTAGACGTTTTTCTGTACAGAGGACCGATTTCCGGGTCTAAAAGTCACACGGGCGGGTTTGGCCAATCAGGATAGAGCATCATGTCTATCCAATCGGGTCCTCTGCATGTGTCACGTGCGTTGGCGGTCACGTGGTCCTTGGTCCTCGGGCTGCTACTGGGGCTGCGCTGGGACAATCTCCAGTGTTCGCGCTGCGCTGGCCCCTCTCTCCAGCCGTAGAGTTGCTAGGCAACCAACGCCGTGTGGGACGCCGCTTGCGAGTGAGTCGGATGATCCGATCTAGACATCCAATATGACAGTATTTGCCGAGGTCAAACGAGCCCCCCTTTACGGGGGGGGGGGGGGGGCGCGCCCCACTATTTGAGAAACACTGGCCTAAACTGATGGAGGATATTTATTATAGCAAAAAGTAAAAAAATGTATATTTTTTTTTCAAAATCTTCCTTTTTTTTGCTTAAAGCGCACAAAATAAAAACCACAGAGGTGATCAAATACCACCAAAAGAAAGTTCTATTTGTGGGGAAAAAAGGATGTCAATTTTGTTTGGGTACAGCACCGCATGACCGCGCAATTGTCAGTTAAAGTGATGGTAAAGTAAAAAATGGCCTGGTCATTAAGGGGGCAAATCCTTCCGGTCCTTATGTGGTTAAAGCATATTTTATAGGTACAAGGATGCCTGAGTTATGTTTACCCATGCCCATTAAGCCCCTCCCACCATTAACTATTTGGCCACACCCAATGTTTGTTGCCGCATGGCACGCGCTCCACATTACTGCTCTCTCTGGATAAACCAAAGGCACCTCCTTTTTTGTTTTTAAACAATCTAAAGAATGACCCTTCGGCTGCATTCACGCCGGGCGTTATGAATCGATCCTGCCCCTGATCTGAAACCGCTCTGGTAAAATGACAAATCGCACATTTCAGATGCCAGTCATTTTAATGACACCTAAAAACGCGGTGCGGTTGCGCCTCGTGCAATAAATCGCGCTGCAAACGCAGCAAACCGCATCACGTGAAGCTTATAGCCCAAAAAAAAAAAGTTCAGGAACTACTTTTGGGAGACAAACTTCACGCGATTATTATAAAATAAGTTTGGAAATTCTAGAGAAATACTTACATAATGCTTTACAATTTACCTAGATTTCAATCGACTAAATACTACTAAAACTAAAATGGCATTTTAGAAAAAAAGACTAAAACAAAATCAAAATTTGACGCCAAAATGAACACAGTGCTGGGCGTCCTCCAGCCAAGAAATGGGCTCTATTTGGAGCTGCACAATTAATCGTCAGGAATCGTTATTGCGATCTCGACTAAAGTGTTTCACTTCTTCTTTTCAGTTCTTTCTATGCAAAGAAATCGGCTCTTCTGAAAGAAAAAGAAAGAAAGAGAAAAACTGAGCAGTCTGCCAAGAATCAAAACATTCTTTATCGGTTGAACTTAAGTATAAACATTGTAACAATTTGTCAATGGAATAGACTTTGTGTGTAAGTGAAAAAAGTTTAACTACTTAGGCCTCATGCACACGAGACGCAGTTAAACGCGTGTTCAGAGGCAGTTGGACACTTTTTTCAACTGCTCCTGAACTCATTCAATGTTATCCTATGTATCCATGCACACAGTCTCGTTTTTTGCCGTTTTTATGCAGTTGCGTTTAACCTCGTTTTTCCAGAAGCAAAAAAATGGGTTCAGATGCAAAAGTTTCCACGTTTCAGACGCAAAACGCGGTAAAACGCTGCTACCGCGTTTTGCCGCGTTTTCGTTTATAAGCGTTTTTAAAGGTGACCTTTTTTTTTACATTAAGAATCTCAAAAATGATTGGAAATGATGAAAAACCATTAGAAAAATATTTTAAACAATTGCAATTGCAAGTGGACAATCCACAACTTGTGGCAAGTGACATGGCAGGTGGCAAGTGATGTGGCAAGTGGACAATCCACAACCTGTGGCAAGTGACGCGGCAAGTGACCTGGCAGGTGATGTGGCAAGTGGACAATCCCCAACTTGTGGCAAGTGACATGGCAAGTGACGTGGCAAGTGGACAATCCAAAACTTGTGGCAAGTGACGTGGCAAGTCACGGGGCAAGTGGACAATCCAAAACTTGTGGCAAGTGACGTGGCAAGTCACGGGGCAAGTGACGTGACAAGTCACGTGGCAAGTGGACAATCCACAACTTGTGGCAGGTGACGTGGCAGTTGGACAATCCACAACTTGTGGCAGATGACGTGGCAAGTCACGTGGCAAGTGGACAAACCACAACTTGTGGCAGGTGCCGTGGCAAGTGACATGCTAAATACAAGTACACTGCAGCTCTCACAGCTGCTGCTACTCACTCTGGTCTCACAAAATTGCTGAAATAGTTAATAATACTGTTTTTTGAGCTGGGGAGGGTCTATGATGTTAGCTTAACTAAACGCTTCTAGACGCAAACGCGGTAAAACGCCGCTAACTTGCGGCAAAACGCGCGTTTCTAAACGCCGGTTTCAGCTTTTAAAAACATGTGTCCAGCAGAGTTTGCATCTGCGTCTCGTGTGCATGAAGCCTTAAACACTAAACGTTTTTCTGACATTTGTTGGTTTCAATTTAAAATCTTTTATTGGCTAGAAAATTACTTATAACTCCCGAACATTATATATATATATATATATATACATTTTTTTATTATTTATTTAGTAGACACCCTAGAGAATAAAATGGTGGTTGTTGCAATATTTTATGTCGCACTGTATTTGTGCAGCGATCTTTCAAATGCAATTTTTTTTTTAAATAAGAATAAATAAGAAGAAAAATAAAAATAAATAACCAGTTAAGTTAGCCCATTTTTTTTGTATAATGCGAAAGGTTTTACGTCGCGAGAACCGTGATCTTTTTATTCTAAGCAATTTGGCCAGAATCGTGCAGCTCTAGCTCTGTTGTGTATTTTTTATTCATTTTTTATAACTTACACATATACGGCGGCACTGCGGCTCTGCTGCGCAGGATAACGCACCTAGTACATGATTCCGCACTACCGGGTTTGGGGCGAGCATTTGCGCACCACCAGAAACAAGCTGTCATTATACACAATGGGAGCTGATTCACGGGTACCGTGGACTTGATGTCCACCAGCACCCGCTGAGGATACAGCTGAGTGGCAGTTGGGTGATCCGCCTATGTAAACAAGGCAGATTGCTGTTCTGTCAGTGGATAAGGCTTTGATCCTATGTTCCTGCAAAGCAGAGACTAGGATCCATGTCTTCCCTTAGTAAACTAACCTCCCCCACACAGTACATAAACACTGGCTAGGCACACAGTTAACCAGTTTTTCACCCCTGATGTTATCCCCTTCCCAGACACTGTCATTAGTACAGCATAGCGCCCAACTGTCCCTGATTTTGGAGGGACTGTCCCTGATTTGGAGCAATGTCCCTCTGTCCCCCATTCCTCCTCATTTGTCCCTCATTTTGGTCTGATCCATATAGAGTTATTTTTATCTATGAAAAAGTATTTTCCAGTGCTAAACATTTCATCTGATTTATAAATTGCTGCATTTATAAATTCCAAAAGCCAATATATAAGAATTGTAGTGGTAAAAAAAGCACTTGTGGGTTTAACCCAGTTTTTTTTTTTGTACATTTCTCCTTTAAGGGGTAAGGAAAGAGGCGTGTCCTATACCTGCATATTTTTGCTGATAGGTGTCCCTCATTCCCATCTCAAAAAGTTGGGAGGTATGAGTACAGTGACAGTGCATATTTTTTTTAGCATTGATCACTGTATTGGTATCACTGGTCCCCAAAAAGTGTCAGTGTCCGATTTTTCATACGCAATATTGCAGTCCCGCTATAAGTTGCTGATCGCCGCCATTACTAGTAAAAAAAAAAAAAAAAAAAAAAAATATATATATATATATATATATATATATATATATATATATATATATATCCCATAGTTTGCAGACACTATAACTTTTGCACAAACCAATCAATATACGCTTAGATTTTTTTTACCAAAATATGTAGCAGAATACATATTGACCTAAATTTATGAGGAAATTAGATTTTGTACTTTTTTATTGTGTGTGTTTTATAGCAGAAGTAAATATATATATATATATTTTTTCAACATTGTCAGTGCTCTTTTGTTTATAGCGCATACAATAAAAATGTAGGAGGTTATCAAATACCACCAAAAGAAAGCTCTAGTTGTGGGAAAAAAAAGGACATAAATGTTATTTGGGTACAGCGTCACACTACCGTACAATTGTCAGTGAAAGTAACGCAGTGCCGTATCCCAAAAAATGGCCTGGTCAGGAAGGGGGGGGGGGGGGGGGGTAAACCTTACGGAAGTCAAGTGGTAAATACATCATGAGATAAATTTTTATTTTATTTTAATGTACCTGATTTTGACTTGTTATCAGCCTCTTGCGGTCTACTGTACAGCAGAGCTTACACAAGAAGAAGAGAGAAGCAGCACAAGGAACCAATCACAACATGCTCATAGGAGGAAAGAGCAGAGTGACTGAGAGGTGAGCTCATCAGTCTACAGCTTCTCCTTTTTAGTGTCCAGTCACAGGCTGGGTTAGGTGAGGGGGAGCGGTAAGTTTAGGTGAAATCAGGTCCCCTTCCCTGCCAGACACGGCTGTGTAAATCTCAGGACTGGATGGACAGGAATGCAAATCCTTTGGCAGACTTGTGCGTAGCAGTTTGCCCCGCGTTTGGCCTTAATCCAGTTGTTGCAGGTAGAAGTATGTACTAATAATTATTGATGACATCATTTTGATAACAATGTATCATTTATAACGCTTTATTATAAGGCGGCGCTACAGACAACTGGCTTCTCTCACACAAACATGTGTTTAGTGTCTGCCTTGTGCAGTCGTAATAATAAGATGACATCATCGCGGCCCCTTATGCTTGGGTGTCTCTGGAGCGAAGTGTGTTGCTGTGCTCGGGGGACAGAGGTGTCGCTCCTCAGACCCGCCCCAAATGTGTTGACATGGTGGCGTTTTACAGGACCCAGATCACCGCACGGCGATACGGCAGAGCAGCGCAGATGTCCCGCCGCAGCGCCTCTCTCACCGTGACGAGGGGCAGATTGTTCTTCCCGGTCTCTGCGGGCTGGATCTGCTTTCTCTTGTCCGTTTTATGGGACAAGCAGTTAAATTGTGCACGGCGGCAGCATGTGTTCAACAGATGTCTGCCAAAATAACGTGCTTAGAATCTGTATCCCGCCTCGCGTTTTACAGAAAAATATAAAGAAAACGCTGAAATGGGAGCGCCCATTTTATGGAAATATTTTCTTGTCTTTATTATATTTAGAGAGAAAGAATACAATAACATTTAAAAAAAAAAAAAAAAAAAAAAAAAGTATCTTCAGCCACATATGAAATATTGGATATGAATATTTTGTAATGTTTTATCTAGCCAGCAGGTGGAGCTTAAGGCTTCTTTTCAAGTTTTCTATTTTCTTCTTCCTCCCCTGTTGTGAAAAATGGGCTCAAGCTCAGAAGGTCAAGCTGAAATATACACCGCCAAGTGAATGAGTCAGAGTGTCAGGACCTGTATCACCTGCTGGTGTCACTGTGCTTCCTAAAGTGGGAGGTTGTAGTTCTGATATCCACCAGTAGGTGTCTCCCAGCAGTTTGGAGCAATCAGTCTCCTACTGATGGCAGTGGGGGCAGATGGCAGTTTATTTTTTTATTTTTTATTTTTTTGGAACTTACGGTCGCTGCAGCCGTTCATCTCTCCCTCCTCACACGCTGTCTCTGTGTGAGGAGGGAGAGCGGCGCTGAGAGATGATCTCATATGTTTACATACGAGATCATCTCTCATTGGACACGCAGATCGCTCTGTAAACGGCCACTGTAAATGACAAGGGACACGGCCAGCACAGAACTTCCCTGATGCGCGCTCTCAGGAGTAAACAGGAGGACCAGGGACGCCCTCCCAGCAGGTAGCGTCCTTGCTGTAGCCGTCTTTCGGCTATAGCGCGGGCGCGAAGTGGTTAAAATTGGCACTTTTGATTTTGAATGTTGGAGTCCCATAGACTTTAATGGGGGTTCTAAAGTTTGTGCGAACTTTCGGTCCGTTCGCAGGTTCTGGTGTGAACCGAACCCGGGGGGGGGGGGGGGGGGGGTGTTCGCCTCATCCCTACTGATGACCTATAGGGGCTTTGCGAGTGTGCGCCCATGAAATGGCGATCAACGCACCCTACATTTTTTACTAGGCGATGCTTTAAAAGCCCCTACAGGACATCAGTTTAGTGTTATGCGGGGGTTCTGATGCTAGAATTATTGCTCCCACGGCGTGTGCAGTGATACATAACATATGTAAGACAATCGCGGGCGACAAAACGCATGAATTATTTTATGTGTGTGTTTTGTTTTTTTATGTGTCTCTTTAAATGTTTACCACAGACCTTGTACAGAGGATAACCTGAAACCAGGGGCTGTGACTGCGCCCTAGTTGGCTTAGAAGTAGCACCGGCCCATCGTCCAATCACAGCTCACAGCAGTGTGTTAAAAAATCAATACAGGGCTCTGTACAAAGGGAAGGATCACTTTCTTTCTTTTCCCTTTCTTTTCTCTTCAAAGCTGGGAAAAGAAACAAATCGATCTGTAGTAAAAAAAAAAAGCAGCACATATTACACATTGTTAGGCACACAAGTAACCCCTTCATTGCCCCATTGATGTTAACCCCTTCGAAGCCACTGTCATTAGTACAGTGACAGTGTATAGTATTATCACTGATCATTGTATAAGCAGCTAGTCAGTTCCTCCCCCAATGTTAGATTGCCCGCCGCACTATCACAGTCCCACTTTAAGTTACTAATCGACGTCATTACTATTATAAAAAAATAAAAATAAAAAATTAATCAAAAATTCCAGCTTATAGTTTGTAGACGATATAACTGTCACGCAAATCAATTAACCGGTTCCCGACCAGCGCGCGCCAATGTACGTCGGCAGAATGGCACGGGCAGGCAAATGGGCGTACCTGTACATCAGATTTGGGGTCTTTTAGACCCCCTGGTCCCTCCATAAAGAGTACCTGTCACTGCCTATTACTGTCACAAGGGATGTTTACATTCCTTAGGACAGCAATAAAAGGGATCAGAATTTTTTTTTTAAAGAGACAATGTAAAAAAAAAAATTAACTAAAATATATAAGAAAAAAACATATTTTTTTTTAAAGCATCCCTCCCCCCCTGTGCTTGCGCAGCAAAGAAAGCGCATACGTAAGTCACACCCGTGAATGTAAACGGTGTTTAAATCACACATGTGAGGTATCGCCGCTATTGTCAGAGTGAGAGCAATAATTCTAGCAAAAGACCTCCTCTGTAACTCTAACCTGGTAACCATTAAATTTTTTTAAAGCAATGCCTTTGGAAATTTTTAGGTACTGTAGTACGTTGCCATTCTTCCACTAGTCCGTGCAATTTCAAATCATGACACGTTAGGTATCTATTTACTCAGCGTAACATCATCTTTCACATTATACCAAAAAATTGGGCTAACTTTACTGTTTTGTTTTTTGTTTTTTTTTAATTCATGAAAGTGTCTTTCTGAGCACGTGACCTCAACTTCTTCGGTCGACCATGGTGAGGCCTGTTCTGAGTGGAACCTGTCCTGTTATACCGCTGTATGGTCTTAGCCACCGTGCTGCAGCTCAGTTTCAGGGTCTTGGCAATCTTCTTATAGCCTAGGCCATCTTTATGTAGAACAACAATTCTTTTTTCAGATCCTCAGAGAGTTCTTTGCCATGAGGTGCCATGCTGAACCAGTATGAGAGAGTGAGAGCGATAACACCAAATTTAACACACCTGCTCCCCATTCACACCTGAGACCTTGTAACACTAACGAGTCACATGACACCGGGGAGGGAAAATGGCTAATTGGGCCCAATTTGGACATTTTCACTTAGGGCTGTACTCACTTTTGTTGCCAGCAGTTTAGACATTAATGGCTGTGTGTTGAGTTATTTTGAGGGGACAGCAAATGTACACTGTTATACAAGCTGTACACTCACTACTTTACAATGTAGCAAAGTGTCATTTCTTCCGTGTTGTCACATGAAAAGATTTACAAAAATGTGAGGGGTGTACTTACTTTTGTGAGATACTGTATGTATGAATGTGAGTTAGGGACCTTAGATTGTAAGGTCCTTGAGGGCAGGGACTGATGTAAATGTACAATGTAAAGCGTTTCGGAAATTGACAGCGCTATAGAAGTACCTGTAATAAATACATCTTTTTGTTCAAAGCAGAAACAAGTCGAAATCTGCAGCACGTTTGTTAACATCCATACAGTGTATATTGATCACCCAGCGAGGATTTTTTTTTTTTTTTACTCAACGAAAGTAGAGCTAGCCTTTAAACTGAAATTTAAATTGGTCTTTAATAAATAAATCAATAAATCGACAACTAAATGAATGAATGAAAAAATACAATATTATTGCAGATGGAGTACAAATTATCTAACAGACACAAATAATTCAATAGGTTTAAAATTATAAAAAAAAATTACAATAATTATTATTTTTTTTATACTGGTATAGAAGATGATATCCCGTAATCAATTAAAACATTTTTTTTTTATACTGGTGTAGAAGATGATATCCCGTAATCAATATTTGATGCCAGATGTATGATTGCAGAACAGATTATACACTCCTTTTTAATATGTAATATGTTTGTTTATGTTTGGGAAAAAAAATAATTTTTTTTAAACATGAATAAAATGTTTATTTAAAAAAATGTAAATAAAATAAAAAATAGTTATATTTAAATTTAAAATATAAAATATATATATATATTTTTTTAAATTGATGGGAATGACTTGAGGCGCAGACACAAAGGGGTTAAAAAACAGGTTTGTCAGGGTTCATGGAGACAATGGTGGAAATGTCGATTCCGTGGAACAGCCATCAAGAAACGTCAACAAGAAAATGGGCATATTTCAGGCCACGCTGTGCATCCTCTCCCAGCCGTGGCGTGTAAGCCGAGGGTACCAGCTGCGTTTCTCATCATCGGAGCCCGGTGCTCAGGGAAATCCAACTTCCTGTTTTCATAGAGACACTCGGCTTGTGGTATTGTCAGCTCACCCGGCTCCGCTCCAAGTCCAAAACAAGTTGTAAAAAAGCTCCCATTTACCAGAAACTGGAACGAAAATAGTCCGCTGGCAGTAAGGTGGTCATTTAAAAGAAGTATTTACTTTGTGGGTATTTTAAATTCACTCGTTTATTACTACCAAGTTAAAGTGGCAAGAGCGAAAAAAGAAAAAAGAAAAAAAGACCATTAAAAGGTGACTCCGCACAGAACTAATATTGGATGCTGGAGAGTTCATGTATAAATAATATAAATCGAAAAATATCATTGAAGCCATAAATGTCTGGCTGGACTTATTTGGTGCTGAAAAATATCTATGAAAATTTTTATTCACATAAAAAATAGTAAATAAAAAATATACATACATTCAAAAATACATAAGTAATATCTGGTTAAAAAACAAACAAACAAACAAGTATGCCGCCCCCATCAAATCATTCTCTGCAGCTTTTACCTTTTGTACCACCACCCCCTCCCTTTAGAATGTAAGCTCTACGAGCCGGGCCCTCCTATACCTTTTGTATTGAACTGTACTGTAATTGTGTTGTTCCCCCCCCCCCCCCTATACATTGTAAAGGGCTGCGTAAACTGTTGGCGCTATATAAATCGTGTATAATAATAAAAACATAATAGTAATAATAAAAATTGAACAAAAAGGTCCGAATGACCGCACTCCAATGAAAACAATTTCTTTATTGTTATAATAAATCCACGCAGCAAGGATAAAACCACTGACGCGTTTCACACCGTTACAGCAGGTGCTAGAAACAAACGAGTATGTGCTCTTTACTCCCTTTTATTGCTCTCAGCCTCCTCCAAATTCCATTTATTTTTATTTTTTTAACTGTTGTGATCTGACTTAGAGGGTGGCTAATTTTGTTCTTGGATGAAAAACTTGGATGATCTGCATGCTTGCCCCCTAAGTATAAATTCCCCCTCCTCTCAGTACAAATCCCCCCCCCCCACGCTGGAATCTTCCCTCCCAGCAAAAAAAAAAACACCCCTCCTAACCCAAATCCTCCACACCTCAAATTTCCCCTCTGAGTACGCATCCTCTCCCCCTACTCCAAATCCCCTCTCCTAGCACGACCCCTCCCCCCCCCCCCAATTTCCCCTCCTAGCACAAATCCCCCTAATAATCCCTATTAGCACAATGTTTTTTTTTTTTTTTTCAATTTTCCGTTCCCCTCTACCATATCACCTCTTCTAGCACACCCCCCCCCCCCAAATTTCCCCTCCTAGTACAAATCCCCCTAATCATCCCTATTAGCACAAATCTCTTCCCCCCCCCCATTTTTTCCCCTCCCAATTAAATTTTCCATTCCCCTCTACCATATCACCTGTTCTAGCACAAACCCACCAAATTTCCCCTCCTAGTACAAATCCTCTTCCCCATCCCCCTCCCAACAGAACTCCCCCTAAATCACCACTCCTAGCACCCCGCTCCTGAATTTCCCCTCCTGTAACAATTCTTATCCCCTGGCACCCCCTAAATTCCCCCTCCCAACACAAATCCCCCCACCACCACCAATCTCCTTGCAGCCTCCAGCACTTCATAGGATACCACGGTGTCAACTACTGTGTCCTTGAGACACAGCTGATTACAGATCTAGGTAAAGAGCCAATCACAGCAGCTCTTTACCACATGATCAGCTGTGTCCAATCACAGCTGATCACAGTATAAAAAGGATTTGTCGGTTATCGGCATTCCTCTCCTCATGCTGACAGCTTGCGAGGAAAGGAGGACCAATAACCGGCAAATCCACACAGGGGACATCTACACTGATAATTAGGGCACTGATCATTAGTGTCCTGATTATCAGTGCAGCCTCAACAGTGCCCACCAGTACTGCCAATCAGTGCCCATCAGTGCTGCTTCTCAGTGGTTATTAGTAATGCCTATCATTGCCACCTATCAGTGCCGCTTATTAGTTCCAGTCAGTGCTGCCTATCATTGCCACCTATCAGTGAAGGAGAAAAATTACTTATTTACAACATTTTATAACAGAAACTAAAAATAATTTTAAATTTTTTTTTCAAAATCTTCCTTTTAGTTTTTTTTGTTTTTTTTTAGCAAAATATAAAAAAAAACTTAGAGCTTTCTCTTGGTGGTATTTAGTCACCACTATCTGTCTCAAAAAAATGATAAAAATTTAGTTTGTGTACAGTGTTGCATGACCGCGTAATTGTCATTCAAAGTGCGACAGCGCTGAAAATTGGCCTGGGCAGGGAGGGGGTGAAAGTAGCCAGTAGGCAAGTGGTTAAATATATTCCTGATTAGCCACAAAGGATATAAATCCACTTTGTGGGCACTAAATGCCTTTGCAAACCCAGATATTACCTTCTAAATGTAACTGTACTTGGCTTGTGCAAGGGTGCAGGGTGCATCTCACTCCTTGTGCAGGGTGACAGGTCTTGTCCCCCCCCCCCCCCTTCCTTGTTTTCTGTACTGGCGATGCATGCTGGGCTCCTCCCACCACCCAGTACAGAAAACAAGGGGGGGAGGGGCGGAGTCAAGACTAGTCCTCCTGCACAAGGAGAGAGAGCAGCAGTGAGTGGTGGGAGGGACCCAGCAGGCTCCACCCGCTACAGGCTGCCTGCAGAAAACTACAGGAAGGGGCGGAGACAAGACAAGTCCCCCTGCACAAGGAGAGAGAGCAGCAGTGAGCGGTGGGAGGGACCCAGCAGGCTCCACCCACTACAGGCTACCTGCAGAAAACTACAGGAGGGGGCGGAGACAAGACCAGCCTCCCTGCACAAGGAGAGAGAGCAGCAGTGAGCGGTGGGAGGGACCCAGCAGGCTCCACCCACTACAGGCTACCTGCAGAAAACTACAGGAGGGGGCGGAGACAAGACCAGCCTCCCTGCACAAGGAGAGAGAGCAGCAGTGATGGGTCTTTATTACAGGCAGCTCTACACAGAGGGAAAGTCTCACACTGGATTACTGCACAGATCTGGAAGAAATACACAAAGCACACCGAGATTCAAGAAGAAGACACATGGCAAATGAATTTAGACAATTGTTCTGGAGTTCAGCTTTAATTTTTTTCCACCTGGGAGTTCTAATTGTAATGTGGTGTTCTTGTTGAATTTTCTCTGGTCGTCCATTGGAAGGTCGGGATGAAGTCATCCTTTGCTGCCAAACTTTGGGAAACATATTTGAAAAGGCTGGCGGGATCTTCCTGGTTACCGCAAACAAATAGCAAGTATCAATGAACAAAGGCCAAAGACAATATTATTTTTCGGAAGCGAGAAGGAAAATCGGCTTCTGCGGATTATTAATAGTTTACATCCAGTGATGTCACCCTTGTTTTTCCCTTTCTTGGGGCTCATAATTGGACCTCTGAAGACCTCGGTGACCTGAGCTGACATCTTATTATTTCACGGCGTGCAAATGGGAATAATGTCTTCCCTTGTACAAACAATACACGGGGGGGGGGGAAGTAGAGCGTGACTTTGTAGGAGAATATAGATCGGGGGTTGTGTGTTACAATCTACATAGAATTATTCTCTCCGTTATAATTTTATCATTTTACTTGTATAGGTTGGAGATGTGTGCTGGAAAGGAGGTGGATCTGAGAAGTGAGTTAGGGTTGCCACCTCATCTTATTAAACCCGAACACATATGAATTACACAGGTTCTGAGGCTAATTAAATGCAGATAAGGCAACAAGTGAGTTTAATTACCACCTTAATCAGCCACAGAACCCGTGTAATTAATATGTGTCTGGGTTTAAAGGGATGAGGTGGCAACCCTAGCATGATGCCTCAGAATGACATCAGAGTTGGAGTGGGTTGGTGGTTACTACTTGCCGACCATGTAACTTAGATTTACGGTGGCAAGGCTGGCCCTGCTGTGCCAGATCATGTGCCCAGTACAAGATCTGCCACGCGCGTGTACCACCGGCGACCCGGCTGTGATTTTACTCGGCAGGTGCTGGCTAATAGATTACCACCGGCACCCACCGGTCGTCCAAAACACACACAGGACAGGGCTCTGCCTATGTTAACAAGGCAGAGCTCTCTCCTGTCCGTGGAGGGTAATGGAATTTCTGCAAGTGCCTGGCAACCTTGTTCAGTACAGCAAACAATGGGTTAAAGCAGGCAGCATTTTGTTGCTTTCTCACCACCTGCCTTAACCCCTTGGACCCATACAGTTGCGGGGCACTTGCAGAGTGGCCTCATTTAATTGAATAGGTCGCGATTGGCAAGCGGTAGAATTCCCTTTGGACTGGAGCACCCCTCCCCCACCCCCCATCATTGCCTCTTATTAGTGTCCACCTGTGTTATAGGAGGAGTCCTTTCAGTTCTCCCATATAGAGGAGTGTATGGCTCCATGGTTCAGAGAAGCAGCATCGTCCATTCTATGGACCCACTGATATTGGGGTACTTTGACGTAGTTGTGGGCTTAGCACTATATGGCCATAATTAGCACTAAATCCCCATATTTTCTGAATATGCTCAGGTGTTTTTAAACAGCCTTGCAGGAGTTATGTAATGCCCCTAAAAAGCTATCTGAGTGTGTTTGCCAGGTGGTGAGGAGGCGATATGTTCACCACCTGATTTAAACCCATGACTGCCATGCAATGCACGTGATTGCGACATGGTAGTGCGGCAATTAGAGGTTTAAACCAGGTGTGAGGAGGTGACACTGGGCGGCACTGTGCCCGGGGATCTTTGACTTTTCCCATGTTGTTCAGTTGGGGTTGAAATTTTTTTTTATTAATAACAACATATGATATGCAGAAGTAAGACATCAAATGGTAAAGTGGGACAGCGAGTCTGCCTAATGGCTATCGCCTATAGCTGGGCTCGTGCCGGTAAACTTTTATAACATAAAGGACTGTGATAAATGTCATATTAAACCATGAAATTAAATTTGTTCTGCAGTACATATAAAAAGAAGAGAATAGGGCTACTTTCAGACTGGGGCGTCGGCGGTAAAATCGCCGCTATTTTTAGCGGCGCTTTACTGTAGTTTTTGCTGCCCTTTTCGGCTGCTAGCGGGGCACTTTTAACCCCTGCTAATGGCCGAAAAAAAGGGTTAAATGCACCCGCAGGCGCTTTGCTGCCCATTTGGAAGACTCTGTTTCTGTTCTAAATAAATAACCCAAAAGAGGAATCGGTGTCAGTTTCCACATTCTTTGGGCCATCTACCCTGGGAACCCCAAGACGGAGAAAACAAGGAGGTAACAGTAAGCCCAAATAAAACCAGCAGCTCCTTCAGGGGTCAGTGCTACACATGCAATACCGTATGTGACCTGAGGGCTTTCACACTGGAGCGGTGCACTGGCAGGATGCCAAAAAAAGTCCCACAAGCTGCGTATACACCACTCCTACAGCGCCCCTGCCCATTGAAATCAATGAGCAGGGGCGCTGTAGGAGTGGTGTATAAGCAGCTTGTGGGACTTTTTTTGGCATCCTGCCAGTGCACCGCTCCAGTGTGAAAGCCCTCAGGTCACATACGGTATTGCATGTGTAGCACTGACCCCCGAAGGAGCTTCTGGTTTTATTTGGGCTTACCGTTACCTCCTTGTTTTCTTCTCCATCTTGGGGTTCCCGTGGTAGATGGCCCAAAGAATGTGGAAACTGACACTGATTCCTCTTTTGGGTTATTTATTTAGAACAGAAACAGAGTCTTTCAATAAAGGGTAGAGGGTTAGGAGTGAGTTCAGATACTTGGATTGCAAAAATTGAAATCTTTAGAGAAAATCCGGAGAATAGAGACCGTTTCACAACTGGATTTAACAACCCCCAGATAGACCCCCAGATAGACCTCTCTCGCTAGGCCTAGCAACCGGTGGGGTGCTCGACAAAGTCTCTGCCACAGACTTGTGAGATACACTTGAGCTTTATTGAGAAATGTGGACAAATTTAAAGAACTGACATATGGTACCAGGTATTCTCAGCCGATCCGGAGATACCGTATAAGTGTTGAACCAGGTTTCATCCTTCAATTAAGCCTCCAGGCTCCTTTGGAGAAACCAGCCTTGCGCATGGTCTTCTCCTGAAAGAGTCCTCCCCTGGGGTTCTTCAGTTGCTGGGCCTCTCCCTTCAGAAGAGACGGCACCGGACCACACATAAATCAGTAGGCCTTAAAATCCACTCGGGCCTGTCCCCTCAGTTGCGTCACCTCGGGCCAGCCGGCTCCGAGACTCAGGATGCATGGTTCCGCATTCCAGGCCAGGAGGTCCATGGGAGGACCACCAGAGCTGAGCAGACAGATAATAATTGCACAAGAACCCCGCCAACGTGGCGTCGGTAGCTTAAATACCACCTCCCAGAATGCACAGCAGGAAAACACTCCCACTGGGCTGGTTCCAAGAGAATAGTGGCATTCAATGCACCCAGCTAGACTGCGTTTCTACTCTTGCCGGTGGTGAAAGCGACACCTGCGGTCAAGGAGAACCCAGTGCAACCCAGCTGGACTGGTACTGAAACCAGAAATTTAGAGAAATAGTCCGGAAACCCAACTGTGGCTTCAGGCAAATTAACTTTTCAAAAACCATAGCGCCTGCTCATCAGGAGCCAGTGCTACACATGCAATAGAAGTCAACGTGGAATGAATTATCTTTGTTTCCTTTGACTTCTATGGGGGAAACTCGCTTTGATATGCGAGTGCTTTGGATTACAAGCATTCTCCTGGAACGGATTATGCTTGTAATCCAAGGTTCCACTGGATCTGCTTTGTGAAAAACAATGCAACAATTAACAAAGAATAACGTAAATCTGCATTCCATTTGTGTGATATAATTGCAGTAATTATGACAGTCTGGTAGGTCGGCATTGAGCAGGGGTGGAGTATAATAGTGTGCGCACCAATGGTATGGAGTTATTTCTATGTGCAGTATATGTTTTTTCACTTCAGCTGTAAGTAGGTGTTATCTCCAATTCTGTAATATATTATCTATCATACTTATTCTCATTTTTATCTACTCTTATTTATTTACAGCACCACAGAGAGATGATGGAGCTGCACAAAATATCAAAGTGACCCTGTGAGGAAAAACAAAATTGGCTCAAAAGATTTTCCCGTAAAAGAAGAGACTAAATACTAGACACCTGCAGTTCGCTTCGTTACAAATTTAAATTCAGTTGAATTTTTCTTTATTCAGAAATTCTGATGTATTAGATTTTCCCGAATTACAATAGTAACACATTTAAACAAATCCAAAATAACGACTCAAAATTTTAGACAGAATTCAAATAGTTTTCAAATCGAATTTGAATAGTTTTTGAATCGAATTTGAATTTCCACAGAGAATAAATAGAATAGAAATTAGAGGGATAGAATATAATTGAGTAAAACAGAACAGAATACAAAATAAAAGAATAGAAAAAAAGAGATAGAATAGAAAATAATAGAAACGAGTAAAACAGAACAAAAAAGAATAAAATAGAATAGAAAAGAAAATAATATAATACAATAAAAAATAGAATACAGAAGAATATAACCATCTTCTGAAATTCTAATTTCAAATAGAATAAATTAAAATTCAAGTAGATAGAAAAGAATAGAAAATAAAAAAATAGAATTCAAAAAACAATAGAATAGAATAGAAAGAATTTAACCATTTCCCAAAATTCAAATAGAATAAATTAAAATTCTAATAGATAAGGAAAGAATAGATTAGAACAGAATAGAAAACAAAAGAATAAAAAAAAAAAAAAAACAACAGAAAAGAATAGAGTAATATAACCGTTTTCCAAAATTTAAATTTCAAATAGAATACATTTGAATAGAATAGAAAAGATTAAATTAAAGTAGAATGGAAAACAAAAGAATAGTATAGAAAAAAAAACAATAGGATAGAAAGAATATAACCATCTTCCGAAGTTCTAATTTTGAATAGAATAAATTAGAATAGAAAAAAAATAGAATAGAAAATAAAATAGAATAGAAAAGACAATAGAAAAGAATATAACAATAAAATGAATTTGATTCCAAATAGAATTCGATTTTAATGCATTTCAAAAGGAATTCTTTTCGAATGCAGTCCAAATAGAATTTGAAAAAATGTAATCGATTCAAATTCAAATAAATGGAACAAATTCTGAAAACAATTTAAACAAATTTAACAAAATGAATTTATATAAATAATGAATCGAAACAAAACAATTTTTTTCGTTCTACTAAATACTTCTCCTGCTGCCCGTACAACCGAATTGAGATAAATCTTCCTCTGATGTCTTCTGAGAAACTTCCTGAATAGGGTTGATTGAACCCGAACTTTACAGTTCGGGTTCTTACTGGACTTTTGGATTTTTGGGTCCCGAACCCGAACCCGAACAATTGACTGTATGTTCGAGTTTGGGTCCGGTGTTCGGCAAAGTAATTGGGCATTTTAAAAAGCCCTGCAGCAGCCAATCAACATTCATTTAACTGGTGTGCCATTAGAAGCCATCACAGCCATGCCTACTAATGGCATGGCTGTGATTGACCAGTGCAGCATGTGACCCAGCCTCTATTTAAGCTAGAGGCACACAGCACAGTAGGGAAAGGTTCCTAGCTGCTGCTGCTGCTGTGAGGGAGAGAATAACATAGGAGTCCTGATTCTGAAATCTATTCTAATTAGTCAGCGATCTACATTGATTTAGTTGTGTTTTACACTGCACTGAGAGAAAAAATAGACAGTGTAGGGCAAGGTTCCTGTTGCTGCTTTGAGGGAGAGAGAATTATCTAGGAGTCCAGATTCAGAAATCTATTCTAATAATTCAGCGATCTACATAGATTTACCTGGTTGGGTTGCAGTGCACAGTCTTTTTACACTGCCATGAGCCCAGTGCCAGAGAAAATATAACTTTTATCTGCAAGCTCGGTGCACCAGCACTGCATATGTTACTGTGAGACACACCCTGTACATATTGTGGGTGTATTCTGCTCTTCCAAAAACACCCATTTTAGGGCAAAAAAAATATTTTGCAGTGTTTTCTGCATATGTGGAGGTGTGAGTTACACAATTTATATATTTTTCTTCTATTGTGCTATTCAAAAACATTTTTTAGGGCAATAGCATTTTCGTCATTTCTGTAGCTCTGAGATACACCGTTTACATACTCTGGGTGTATTCTGCTATTGCAAAAACGCCCATTTAGGGCAAGATCCTAAATTTGGAAAATATGAGGAGAACATCAAAGATGGGACATGACTCCGGTCGTGGTGCTGCTGGTGGAGCTCCTGTTGCAGGGAGAGGACGTGGTCGATCTGTGCCAGCTACATGCAGGGCCGCTGATAGGCCATTACAACTGGCCCTGTTGTACCGGGCCCGGCCAGCAGGGGGGCCCAGGCAAGCTGAGCAGATAAATAATTAATATAAAAAAAATCCTCCAGCCACGGCCGATCAGAGTCCGTCTGAATCAACTACCAACCAAATAGCCCCCACCACCCCCCCCCGGTTATTTTTACGTTTTTTTTTTTTTTGGTGCAGATAGCTATCCACAGACTAGGTGGAGGCAGGGGAGGGACTATTTCCTCTATTTCGGGTGCGAAAGAATGTCTCTTCATGGGTGGCACTGTCTGCAGGTAGCACATGCGTTATGGCCCATAAGACATGTGCTGCCTGCAGACAGTGCCACCCATGCCGCCAATGCCATATTGTGCTGCAGACAGTGCCACCCATGACGCTAATGTTATAACGCATGTGATGCCTGCAGAGACAGTACCACCCATGCTGCCAAGGGCATTATGCCATTGGCGGCATGGGTGGCACTGTCTGCAGCACAATATGGCATGGGTGGCGCTGTCAGCAAGTAGTACATGCGTTATGCCATTAGTGTCACGGCTGGCACTGTTTGCAGCACGTTACAGCATTGGCGGCACTGTCTGCCGGTAGCACATGCATTATGGCCCATAACGTATGTGCTGCCTGCAGAGACAGTGCCACCTGTGCCTTCAATGCCGTAATGTGCTGCAGACAGTGTCACCCATGCCGCCAATGCCATAATGTGCTACAGACAGTGCCACCCATGCCTATCACTTGTAGACAAAACTGCACTTTGTTTCAAGGTGGGGTCTGGGGAGGGGCCACGGGCAGGGTGGAGCTGAAGGGGGCCCCGTCAGGTAAGCTGTACGGGGCCCCATGATTTCTATCAGCGGCCCTGGCTACATGCACAAGTGAAACACATTCCTCAGGTGCGAGTAGGCCGCAGAGCCTGCAGCGGTATTTGGTCGGGCCTAATGTGGCTGTACGAATGTTGAGGCCAGGACAAGTACAGACAATAGTAGATTGGGTTGCTAACAGTGCCTCCGGTTCCTTGACATTGTCTCCCACCCAGTCTCCTGATGAAAGATCAGAGTTGGCACCTGCAGCCGATGTACATCAGTCTTTCACATCACCCCCTTGCAAATCAGCCAAGCAGTCTGAGCCCCAAATCATACAGCAGTCTCTTCTGCTTTTTGATGACTCTGTTAGCAGGGTTTCCCAGGGCCACCCACCTAGCCCTGCCACAGAAGTGGAAGAGATTGAGTGCACTGATGCCCAACCACTTATGTTTGAAGATAAGTACATGGGAGGACCATCGCAGCACGTCTCAGATGATGACGAAACACAGGTGCCAACTGCTGCTGCTTTCGCAATTGTGCAGACCGACAAGGAGGGCAGGGGTGAAGACTGGGAGGAAGATGATGTGGAGGACGCTGAGGTCCTGGACCCCACATGGAATCAAGGTCATGCAGGTGACCAGTGTAGTTCGGAGGAAGAGGCGGTGGTCACACAGAGCCACCAGCACAGCAGAAGAGGGAGCAGGGTACAAAAGCGGAGCGTCCATCCCCTAGATAGTACGCCTGCTACTGCCCAACACAGCAAGGGACCGAGCACACCAAAGCCAGGTCCAAGGAGTTCCCTAGCGTGGCAGTTCTTCAGACAATGTGCTGATGACAAGACACAAGTTTTTTTCACGCTGTGCAATCAGAGCCTGAAGTGAGGCATAAACATTCTCAACCTGAGCACAACCTGCATGACCAGGCATATAAGTGCAAAGCACGAGCTGCAGTGGAGTAGACGCCTCAAAAACCAAGAAAGGTCTCTGGCTCCTCCTGCTTCCTCTTCTGCTGCAGTCTCGGCCTCTTCATCCACCTCTGTAGTGACAGTGGCACCTGCCAACCCGTAAACAGAGGATCTGCCAGCAAAACTACCACCTGGGTCACCAACTATCTCCACAATGTCCCATGGAAGCGTTCAGCTCTCTATCTCCCAAACACTGGAGCGGAAGAGGAAGTACCCCCCTAGCCACCCGCGATCCCTGGCCCTGAATGCCAGCATTTCAAAATTCCTCGCCTTTAAAATGCTGTCATTCCGTCTGGTGGAGATGCAGAGT
Organism: Lithobates pipiens; assembly: GCF_037356315.1. Lineage (NCBI taxonomy): Eukaryota > Metazoa > Chordata > Amphibia > Anura > Ranidae > Lithobates > Lithobates pipiens. Next base: position 43,907,714 of record NW_027507764.1, read on the forward strand.
TTTAAAAGCCTGATGGCATTGGCTGTCCCACAGTACGTCATGCCCAGCCGCCGCTACTTTTCCAGGCGAGCCATCCCTTCCCTGTACAACCAAGTGGGGGACAAAATCAGGTGTGCACTGTGCAACGCCATCTGTGGCAAGGTCCACCTAACTACGGATGCATGGACCAGTAAGCATGGTCAGGGACGTTATATCTCCCTAACAGCACACTGGGCCTGAGGCGGATAGCAGTTTGGCGCATGTCCTTCCACCACTGAGGATTGCAGGGCGCTTCAGTTTGCCTCCTGTTGCTAACACCTCCTACTCCGCTTCCTCATCCTCTACCGCCTCCTCATCCGGTCAGCGTAACACCTTCACCACCAACTTCAGCATGATAGTGACGTTTCAGCTGCAGCACGCATGCGTGAGTCGCTCTGCGGAACAGCACCGCTTCACCACCAATAACTGGGCCTCCATGTGAGACCTGTGTGCTTTGTTGCGCTGTTTCGAGTACTCCACCAACATGGCCAGTGCCGATGACGCCATTCTGAGCGTTACTATCCCAGTTCTATGCCTCCTTGAAAAAACAGTTTGGGCGATAATGGAAGAGGATGTGGCACAGGAGGAGGAGGAAGAGGGATCATTTCCAAGGCTTTCAGGGCAGTCATTCACAAGTGGCTATGAGGGTAGGTTCCTGCACCAACAAACGCCAGGTACACAATTGTACAAACAATTGTACAGCAAGGGCACAGTTCTGGAGGATGACGAGGTGGAGGAGGAGGAGGCGATGGAGGAGGAGGAACCATGTTCACAGCAGGGTGGCACCCAGACCAGCTCATGGCCATCACTGGTGCGTGGCTGGGAAGATACAGAGGACACCGACGATACACCTACCACAGAGGACAACTTTTCGTTGCCTCTGGGCAGCCTGGCACACGTGAGCGATTGCATGCTGCAGTGTTTCCGCAATGACCGCCGAGTTGCCCACATTCTAACTGGTGCTGATTACTGGATGGCCACCCTGCTGGATCCCCGTTACAAGGACAACGTACTGTCCTTAATTCCCTCACTGGAGCGTGATCGTAAGATGCGAGAGTACCAGCACACGCTGGTAGACACGCTGCTGGTGGCATTCCCACCTGACAGCGGGGGTACGGTGGAAGCACAAGGCGAAGGCAGAGGAGGAAGAAGAGGTCGCCAACGCAGCCGGGGCACCGCCAGCACCTCAGAAGGCAGGGTTAGCATGGCCGAAATGTGGAAAAGCTTTGTCAGCACGCCACAAGAACCAGCACCACCAACTGAGATGGAACGTCTTAGCAGCAGGCAGCATTTCACCAACATGATAAAAGAGGTATCCCTGCGCTATCGTAGATAAAATCTATTAAACCTCAAATAGGGTTGCAGCCAAACACCGACGGAGGTATAAACCCTACCACTGAAACATATAGCGAAAAATCTAATAAATGGTGCTGCGCTCCCTTAAAACAATAAACTAGATAAATTAATCCATAAAGTGCTAACCAATAAATACATAAACTATCTGTGAATAAATTCTGATTCCCGTGACAAATCGTGATCAATGATTAAAGTGACTAGTTCAAGAAAACATTCCAAACGAATATATATATATATATGTGCAAAAAAATAAATATAAAACATATATAAAATCGCATAAGCCAAAGCAAAATCGCATAAAATCACACAGTGATAGTGATGAATGCAAATAAATAAATTATCTTACTAAGTGTAAATACAAACATATAAAATCGCATCGGTAACAGGAAAATCGCATACAACCATACAGTGATAGTGATAAATGCGAATAAATAAATATCTCACAGAGTGTGTATAAAAATAATAGAACCAAACTAAATGGTAGTGAATCATTCAGTGCAAAAAAATAAATAAGTCTCTCAAACTGCAAAGTAAGTAAAGGGTGGCAAAAAATCCATAAGGTGCTTCTCGTAGTAGCAGGTGCAATACAACGCAAACTGTGCACACTCTGGTGTCTCTTCAGTGTCCCGCACCTAACAGTTAGGGTGGCCCCTTACCTTACTGCTGTAAGGTGAACAGCATATAGAGACCAAAGTCTCAGATGGTAACAGCGGTGTACCCTTAATTCCAACTAGGAGGTCTTATCCCCACATCAGGGTGTCAAACTGGCAAGATCTCACAGAAAGGGAAACAGGAGGGCTCCAAATAGTGAAGTATGTATACACTTTTTATTGAAAAACTCAAACAATGGAAAGGTACTCACAAACAATCAGTTTAAAAACGCCAGATATGCAGTAAAATTTTTCTTTTCGTTTCTCAGACGTGACTTCCGGTATCCACAAACGCTTCCTTCCGACGCGTATCGTCATGTGACTTCATCAGGGTATGCATTATGGGTATAAGGAAGTGTCTTTTATATTATTATCTACGGCGGCCATTTTCCCGAAGTCCCCTATTCATTAACATTAGGTCAGCCATTTTCCCGAAGTATTTATCTAGTTAGGTCCGGCGGCCATTTTCCTATAGTCTCCTATTCGTTACCATCGAATCAGCCATTTTGCCGAAGTCCGGGCTCGACGTATGGCCGTCTCTCCCGTGTTCCGCCATCGGTCCCTTTTCGTTTCCGATGGCCTCCCAACGGGAAATACTGGGTAACGAAAAACACTTATATTCGCCATCTATTTCTTAATACTGGCAATTTCTACGAGGCACGGGTAGCCGCCCCCTGCCGTTCCTCTCGTATCAGGTCGGCGGCCATTTTCCCGTAGATCTCTCATAGGAATACACTGTAAAGTGTGTTTACCTATGGCATTTCTAAAAAACATAAATAAGACCTATACCACAACAAAATAGTCGACCCATAAGGGCTATAAATTAACTCTCTCCTATCTAATATTGAGTAGAGCTGTTGTATATATAATAAAATCTACTAGGTAGTAAAAAGTTCTTTATACAGTCCCTATTTAAAAAGGCTTTACTTGAAATATAAAATAATAACTATATGTTGCCCCTAATGGCTAAAACTGCTAAAAATTGTGATAAAAGTTATATATAAAAAGTCTATTAAAATATATAAAATATTAGATAAAATTTGTAATAGCATCCATTTACCTGAGTAATTAGTATGCACTGCAACCAATGCATACTATTAATTTCACCAACATGGTGGAGCAGTACGCTTACATGTACTGAATGACGGGTCTGCCCCCTTCAACTTCTGGGTCTCCAAATTGGGCACATGGCCCGAGCTTGCCCTTTAAGCCTTGGAGGTGCTGGCTTGCCCTGCAGTCAGTATATTATCTGTACGTGTATTTAGCACGGCAGGGGGTGTTATCACAGACAAGCGCAGCCGCCTGTCCAGGGCCAATGTGGACAAGCTCACGTTCATTAAAATTAACCAGGCATGGATCCCACAGGACTTGTCCGTACCATGTGCAGACTAGACATGTATACTGGTGTTCTGACAAAAACTGTCTGGCCATCGGATAGTGTCCGGCCCGAGGACAAGGAGATTCCGAAAATCTCGGAAGATGAATGGCGCCTGCGCAGTGAGTGCAGGTTCAAGCCCCACCATCCAAGTGGGCATACGGTAGCACATAGTAACAGGGCCCCTCATGGGCTCGCTTCGCTCGCCACGCTCCGGGCACAGCCTCGCTTTCCTCGGCTTGAACCTCGGATGGTATGGCTTGAACCTGGACTCACCACGCAGCGCCGTTCCTCTTCGGAGATTTTCAAAATCTCCTTGTCCTACATACTGAGCAAGCGCAGTACAGGGTGGACATTATCCGACGGGGGACAGAATTCAGCACATCACCGGCCATTACCCAGCCATTGTTCCATTTTTGAACCAGTGTTGGCGACCTCGTCCTCCTCCACCACCGCTTCCACCTACACCGCCACATCCATCGCCACCTCAACCTCCTACTCCATATGGACCTCATCCTCCTAGGTCAAGATTATAATTTTTAATTTTTTAAATTTCAAAGTATTTTATTTTCCCACTAGCTTATCCATTAAATAGAATAATTTTTTCCAGAACGGGTGTATTCTGGGGCATTCCCACCATATGTGTGGCATTGTGCCGTTGAGTTTCTGAGGTTCTTAATCACTTCCTGTACCTCTTCTTCTGAGAAGGGGGCCTCCAGCATGTATATATATATATATATATATATATATATATATATATATATATATATATATATATATATATATATATATATATATATATATATATATATTTTTTTTTTTGTTATTTTAAGTTATTTCCCTATCCACATTTGTTTGCAGAACACTTCCCATGCTCTTACCAACATTTTGTTGCCATTTACAGCCCTCTATCCCTTTCCATTAACTTTTTAGAGCCATTTTAGTCCTCAAAAGTTCGGGTCCCCATTGACTTCAATGGGGTTCGGAGTCAAGGTCGGGTCAAGTTCGGGTCCCGAACTCAAACTTTTTTCTGAAGTTTGGCCGAACCCGAACATCCAGGTGTCCGCTCAACTCTATTCCTGAAGTGTCAGTCTCTTGGCTCCCCTGTCTACTGATTCCCTTAGATGACCTCCAAGTCAATACAGTATCCTACAGTAATGTAATGCTGGTGGGAGGACCAGTTGACTGCAGCAGTTGAGCGAAGCGATCAAATTCTTAGAAGGACAGAGAGGGCAATCTGTCACAAAGACCTGAAGCGCAGAACTGTATGCTGTCTACCAGGTGCTCGGGTTTCGGTGGACAGATTACTGGGAGGAGCTGGGGAAGACCCAGCTGTCATGGTGCACATTGGCACCAATGACAAAGTCAGAGGAAGATGGAGTGTCCTAAAAAACGATTTTATGGACTTAGGAGCTAAATTGAGGAAAAGGTAGTATTCTAAGAAATACTACCGGTACCTCAAGCCACACCAGAAAGGCAGAGGGAGATTAGGGAAGTAAACAAATGGCTGAGGAGCTGGTGTAGAAAGGAGGGGTTTGGGTTCCTGGAGAACTGGGCTGACTTCTTAGTCGGTTACCAGTTCTATAGAAGGGACTGACTGCACCTAAATGAGGAGGGTGCAGATCTCCTGGGAGTGAAGATGGCTGAAAAGTTAGAGGGGTTTTTAAACTAGGCGACGGTGGAGGGTCTAGAGGTAGAGACAGCCAGTGCGGAACATATTCCAGAGAGTAGTAAGAGGGCATTAGTGGTAGGTTGACTAAAGCACCTAGACCCGCGGTAAGTATAGTGACAAGTCCTATTTGCAACCCCAGAGCACCCAATAAGGAGATAGTATGTGACCAGTCTAAACTATGTGGCATGTTCACCAATGTCGGTAGTCTGGCGGACAAGATGGGAGAACTAAAGCTACTGTTGTACGTGGAGGATTTAGATTTTGTAGGAATTACAGAGACTTGGTTTGACAGCTCTCATGATTGGCTTGCAACCATTCAAGGGTATTCCCTATATCGCAGGGATAGAGAGGGTAAAAAAGGGGGAGGGGTATGCCTGTTTATCAAAAATGATGTACAAGTGAATGTGAGAGATAACATCTCTAAGGGAGCAAGCGAGGAGGTGGAATCCTTATGGGTAGCGCTACAAAGGGAGGAAACTAAGGAGAAAGTAATACTGGGAGTATGCTATAGGCCCCCTAACCAGATGGAGGAGGCAGAGGTGGACCTCCTATCACAATTTAGATAAGTGGAAAAAATGTGAAGTGTCATTATAATGGGGGGGGGGGGTTATCCAGACATAGACTGGGTGTAACGAACCGCGCATTCATCTAAGGCCTCGCCAGTTCTTAAATGTCTTGCAGGACAATTTCATGGGTCAGATGGTAAATGCACCAACTAGAAACAAAGCGTTACTAGACCTACTGTTTACCAACAATACAGACCTGATCACGGATGTGGAAATACGGGGCAATTTAGGAAATAGCGATCACAGGTCAATTCGTTTTAGTACGAATCACACAAATAGGAAACATAAGGGGAATACAAAGACACTGAATTTCAAAAGAGCCAAATTCCCTAAACAACGATCCTTGCTAGAGGATAATAATTGGGATAAAATCTTAGGAACAAAGAACGCGGAGGAAAAATGGGTATGCTTTAAAAGCATATTAAATAAGGGCATTAGCCAGTGCATCTCAATAGGAAATACATTTTAAAAGAGCTAATAAAAGTCCTGGGTGACTTAACTCCAACGTAACAATGCACAAGGCTGAGGGATCATCATCAGCATTCCAATTTTACAAATAATGCAACAAGAAATGTAAGGGTGGAATCAGGGCGGCTAAGATAGAACATGAAAGGTACATAGCAGAGGAAAGTAAAAAAAAATCCCAAGAAATTCTTTAAGTACATAAATAGTAAGAAAGGGAGGTCAGATCATATTGTTCCCATAAAGAATGAAGGGAATCTGGTTACTAAGGATGGAAAGATGGCAAAGGTTTTTCATTTATTTTTCTCCTCAGTCTTCACGAGGGAATCCGGGGGCTTCAGTAACCAAAACTGAAGTGTTTATCCTCATGACATGTCACAGGAAGTACGCTCGTGGCTAACAGAGGACAAAATTAGAAATACACTTAAAAAACTTAACATTAATAAGTCACTGGGACCAGGCGGGTTGCACCCGGTGGTCCTTGAGGAACTCAGTCAAGTAGATGCCAGACCATTGTTCCTTATGAGGAGCCCTACAGGACCATGGACACAGGTCTCTTTCTGCTATCTGCTATGGATATACACCAGGGGTGCTCGTCCTTTAGAATAGCGAGGGACACTTTATCAACTTGGTAACCGGTCGTGGGCCACAATGAGCATAAAGGGGGGGTGGCAGGTCTGTGTCCACTCTGCATATGTAGAACAGACACGGATTTAACCCACTCTACCCTAAGGGCCCTCCGATCCACCCAGACAGAAGGGGACAGATCCCCTTCTGTTTTTTTTTTTAAGGAGATCGGATTGCAGATAGGTGGATGTAAACGGAGGCCATTTACATCTGCCGCTCTATAGAGGTGAATGGAGAGTCCGTTTGAGTCCACTTGAAAAACAGACAGGCGGACCCGATCGTGTGAAAGGGGCCTAAGGTTGCATTCACACTGATGCACAGCAGTTTATCTGCTCCTCAACTGACCTCAATCTTCACTTCTTCCTCAGGATTCCTGCAGCTGGCTGGTACTGCTGGCTGGTACTGTCGGTGGTTACTGCTGGCAGGTACTGTTGGCTGGTACTGGTACTGCTGGCTGGTACTGGTACTGCTCCTGGGTACTGGTACTGCTGGCTGGCACTGGTACTGCTGGTGGGTACTGCTGACTAGTACAGCTGGTGGACACTGGTACTGCTGGCTGGTACTGGTACTGATGACTGGTACTGCTGGCAGGTACTGGTACTGCTGAATGGTACTGGTACTGCTGGCTGGTATTGATACTGGTGGCTGGTCCTGGTACTGCTGGGGGGTACTGCTGGCTGGTACTGGTACTGCTGGTTTATACTGCTGGCTGGTACTGATGACTGGTACGGATGGTGGGTACTGGTATTGCTGGCCGATACTTCTGGTTGGTACTGATGACTGGTACTACTGGCTGGTACTGATACTGCTGGTTGGTACTGATACTGCTGGTTGGTATTGCTGGATGGTACTGGTACTGCTGGTTGGTACTGGTACTGCTGGCTGATACTGGTGGCTGGTACTGATACTGGTGGCTGGGCTGGTACTGGTGACTGTGTTGTCCCAGATCGCAGGTTCCTGTGTCCCGACCCACCATCCCCGAGCATAATTGTGATAGAAGCATGCAACTGCAGTAGAGAGCAGAGCCGATGCTTCTTGTCACAGGCGGATTACATTTGGTATCACTCTGTCTGTGAAGGAGCCAGCGCTCTGCTTCCTCCAGAGGCAGCTCTGTTGCTCACACTAATGCTCAGAGATGGCGGGTCGGGAACCCGCGATCTGGGCTTGCCGACCCGCCATCTCAGAGCAAGGCATGGATGGCCACATCAGAGGGTTAGTGGTTGGGCACCCCTGATATACACTATATTACCAAAGGTATTGGGACACCTGCCTTTACACGCACATGAACTTTAATGGCATCACATTCTTAGTCCATAGAGTTCAATATTGAGTTGGCCCACCCTTTGCAGCTATAACAGCTTCAACTCTTCTGGGAAGGCCGTCCACACGGTTTAGGAGTGTGTCTATGGGAATATTTGACCATTCTTCCAGAAGAGCATTTGTGAGGTCAGGCACTGAAGTGGACGAGAAGGCCTGGCTTGCAGTTTCTGCTCTAATTCATCCCAAAGGTGTTGTATTAGGTTGAGATTAGGAATTTGTGCAGGCCAGTCAAGTTCCTCCACCCCAAACTCGCTCATCCATGTTGTTATGAACCTTGCTTTGTGCACTGGTGCTCAGTCATGTTGGAACAGGAAGGGGCCACCCCCAAATTCTTCCCACAAAGTTGGGAGCATGAAATTGTCCAAAAGGTCCATAAACATATGTTTGCCCAGGGTCCAATCAATATTAAAAACAGCCCTGGACAGGGTGACAACACAGGAGCTCAATTGGAAGAAACGGTTTTCACACTACACCAAGAAGTAACCGAAGAACAAAGACTTTCATTGCAGGATCACCTTAAGGCTCGGTTCACACAGGGGGCGACGCGAGGCGACACGACTTGCCGTGCCGCGACCTGACAAGTCGCCCCCGTTCTGTACTACGGAACCGTTCTAAGAGGAGCGACTCGAGTCGCTCTGACTTAGAAAAAAGGTCCCTGTACTACTTTTGGGCGACCTCGGGCGACTTGCATTGACTTCTATACAGAAGTCATTTGCAAGTCGCCGCTGAGGTCGCGGCAGGTCGCGGCGAGGCAAGTCGCGTGGCCTCGCATCGCCCCCTGTGTGAACCGAGCCTAAAGCTGCAGATTTAAAAAGCCTTTAAAATAAACAATTGATATACCAATTACATGTGAAAGCTTATGTGAGAGTTTAGTGATTGGGTTTACATCTACTTTAATGATGAGATTGGTGTAGTGTATCGCACCACTGAATTTGGCCACTAGATGGCAGAATAAAACAATCCCTTCTCCCCCCCCCCCCCCCCCCCCCCCTTACAATGACCGCTTAGGTTAACTGCCTATTGTGAATTTCACACCGCACCGGAGCGTATGATTGAGGGCGCTACGTGCTATAAGAGCGTTTTTATCGCACACACCATTGTGCTGTGATTAATTAGCCAGCAAGTGTGGGAAAGTTCATAAAGCTCCATTATAAAGGCATTTTCTCTGTGTAAACTAAAAGATCCAGAACCAACACAAGGCAAAGCACCCTCCTTTTTTTTTCTTTTTACGATCTGATTTCTTAACTATACCGTATCTTGTTCATGTGAAAGGACTACAGTTGAATTTGTTTTTTTTTTTGTTTTGTTTTTTATTATTCCTCAGTAGCATCTGCTATATGTGTGAAGGTCATATGACAAATAAATGAATAAATTATAAAGTGCAACATCCTCTGCAGGGCATTAACCATCTTTTGACCTACTGTATGTATCTTGATTATATATTGTTGGCTAAATATAAACCTGTGCCCAGACTATGGAACATTTACGTTTTTTTTTATATTTTTAAAGCGACCCTTGCACCTACGCTACCAAAACCCACTTTTCTATTGTGCCTCCACTCTTCCTTGCTGAAGAGACGCATACAATGAAAAAAAAAAAACACCTGTGTGGATAAAAAGGTTAGTAAATATACTTATAGAGAATAGCAGCGCTGAGAGAGCTATTAACTCATACTTTGAAGCCAGAGTGGAGAGCATCTCGCAGGAGGAGAATACAAATCTGGAGACACAGGAGGGAAATCGAAGTGAACAAACTATCTCTGAAGGACAAAAAATGCCTGTAACCGCCCCAGATTGCTGATGTGAGTTTTTTTTACCTCCTTATTTGGCCAACAACTTCTTGGTGGCCGTTGGCATTATGGACAGGGCCGTTTTTTAAGGCAGGGCAAACGGGGCGGCTGCCCTGGGCCCTGTCATGGTTGTGGGGCCCAAAGAAGCTGCCTCATACTTGCCAACTATCCTGGTTTAAATTCTTTCGTCCCTTGAGATTTTAGTCCTGTGCTGTGTCCTGATGTCTCGGTGTGAAGTGCTGCTACTAATGCTGCCCAGCTCTGCCCTATTGTTGTGTACAGATGACTCACCTGCAGACCCTGTGTTTACATATAGATTACCGGCATTCATATGTAAATAGCGGCGGCCGGTGGCATTGATATGTATATCATGCCCCCCTGAGGTCATATCCACAGTAATCTCTAACAACCAATCAACAAGCAGAAATCATGTGCTGTAACCTCTAGCAACTAATCAGTGAGCCGTAATGTGTGCTGTAACCTGTAACAACCAGTCAGTGAGCGGTAATGATGCACTGTAACCTCTGGCAACCAATCGCAATAGCTGCCTGATCTGATTCAGTAAACTGATTTTGAGTCTAGCTGTTATTTATTGTATTTCTCAGAGTAGGTGGAGAGCAAAACTGCATGGGGGGAGCAAAAAAAAGTTTTGCCCATGCCCAGGGTCCAATCAATATTAAAGACAGCCCTGATTATTGAGACCCTATGGATCGATTTCTGGATCCTACTGGACCTTGCGGAGAACTCCTGCAGACCTGATGTTCTGGATATCTATGCTCGATTGACCTGATTTTACATTTACGTTATGGACCTGCTTATTCGGCAATAACTTTGTCATAAAACTAAAAAAATCAAAGTAATGCATATTTATATTTGTTAGGGCAAACCAAAAAAAAATCAAAAAGATAAATATCAAAGTAATGCATTTATTGTTTTATTTAGATCTGGGGTGACCAACTTTTTGACCTTTCTGGGCCACATTGGAAGAAGAGGAATTGTCTTGGGCTGCACATAAAATAAACGAATAATAAGGATAGCTGATGAGCAGAAAAAAATTGGGCGGATCACAAGGTAACGATCACTGATATAGATAATGTACTTATCTGAGTAATAACATTTCTATTTTTTATTATAAAAGTAAAACTAGTGAGATATTTGATGAAATAACGCATCAATATCTGGTTGGATGCATGTAGAAGCAATTCTCAATGAATTCTCAAGGTGCTCATCAGATATTTTGGTCAGAAATTTACCCCTTTGTGTGCTTCATCCTTTAACCACTTCAGCCCCGCAAGATTTTACACCTTAATGACACTTACCTGTCCCAGGGTCCAGCCATGTCGGCAGCAGATGACGAGCAATCGCTCGTCTCTCGGCTGCCCCCCGCCGCCATCCTCTGTCAGGGAATTGGGAAGTGAAGCGTTGAGGCTTCACTGCCCGGTTCCATTGTGGCATCGGAGGGGGGGGGGGGTTCCAATGAGCGGAACTTCCACTTTAGGGTGGAGGTCCGCTTTAAGGGGTGGCTATTGAGGCTGGAGCCCCGAATGTGGGGTCAATAGCCCTGACTGTCTAAGCAGGTCCAGCTTTTTATGTAAAGAGAAAGGGAGAAAAGACGGACAACAGCCGTATTTTACCTTCGGTGTGATCCGGCGGTTGTGGTGCCGCCCACTGCACTGTTACCGACCGAGTGATATGACGAAAGCATCAGGAGAACAGCGGCGGTGCTCAATGAGATCAATGTGCTACCTTGCAGGGTCATATATATGTGGACACACACACTTTCGTTTGAGCTTTAGGGTGCACACCCTAATGCAATAGGCTGCACACACCTATGACTCTATCTGACTTGCTGCAGCTTCTAATGCACCCTGTGAGAAGCTCAGAGTGTGCAGTGAAATCAGAATAACCAATTTCAGTACAGGAGAAGAGCCTGTACAACTGTGCAAGACTGAAGACTGAAGGAAAGGCTCGAGTTCAGCTTTAAAGTGATTGTAAACCCTTACATACACCCAGTGAAGTGACCAGCCTCAGGTGACACACAGAGATGAAACAAATCCTCCTACATAAGTTGTGCCTGTTTATCTGCAGTCTTCACTTCTCTACATCTGTTCAAATTTCAGGTTTTTTTTAAGCTTGTGTGAGAGTTCAGAAAAAAGGGGATGGAGAGCTGAGTGAGGAGAGCTCAGTGATAAGTGCTCTTAGCCCACGTACACACGGTCGTAGATTTTGCCAACCAAATCCGTTGGATTTTGCCCGTCGGATTTAGTCCGACGGATTGTGTCCGAAACTGTTGCATACACACGGTCGGGCCAAGTTGGTGAAAAATCCGATCATTCAGAACGTGATGATGTAATTTTGTTACGATGGGACTACATTCAGGCTAGTAGCCAATAGCTTTGATGTAGGAATTTGATCTGAGCATGCGTGGCACTTGGTCCGATCAAAATTCTCTACACATGATCGGATTAAGTCCGTCCGGCCCAGTTGGTCGGGAAATCTTTCCAACATGTTGGAAAATTGGGTCGGACGGAATCAGTCCGATGCATATCACACACAGTCGGATTATCTGACGACACGGTCCGATAAGACTCATTCCGACAGATTCTCTGACCGTGTGTACAAGGGCTTAGAGCTGATTGGAGGGAAAAGACACCCCCCTCCCCTCCACACAGCACACAGGAACAGGCTGTGTGCTGAAGGTCCCTCCCCATGTCACCATTTTTCTCTTGGTGTCAGGAAAACTTGTCAGAAGTGACTCAAGGAAGCAGCAGACAGAAATTACACTTAGTGCTCTGGACAAATACACACTATAGAGGGATATGCTTTGTTCATATTTAATGTCTGAGGTTTACAACCACTTTAAAGGAATTAGAAGTAACATATTCGCTATAGGCATGGTGCACAAAGCATGATGCCTATTGCTTCCTCTATGGTAGCTGGAACACTGAGCGATATCCAGATTCTGTGCCTGCCTGGTAAACCATTCACTGCTGTAGTGACTTGCGCTGTATGACAGCTATTCTTAGAAGTAAATATATTGATTTCTAAATGTTGCACCTAATGAAACATTGAGTGAGCTGTGAAGGAATCGATGGTGGCCGCTGGCTCTACACTTCACCGGCTGATTAACCAGCTAATGACCCAACAGACTGGTGTCGTTGTGCCTGGATATGCTGCAGAGAATTGTGTGACATTAAATTAAGTAATATATGGTACAATGACTGAGATATAAGGATATTAAAGTACAGGGAGTTCTGGGATCATAGAAAACAACAAAGCTCCAGGTATATAGAGGACTATACAGGTGACATATCTCCTGTGAGTTGTATCTGTATGAGTAAAGATTGCTGGGTTGGGGTTGGTGGTGTCATTAGGCTCTGACCCAGGGCCAAGATCTCCATGGTGTGTCCCAGATAATGGACCCACAGACACCACATTGACTATATTTGACCATATAATTGGAGAAATTGATTTTTTCCTCCTTGAAGTGCACCTGTGCCCAGACTGTTGCCTATTTAACGATTAACCAACCTCTTGCTGGCCAAAGAACGCATATGTGCGGCAGCAAAGTGTTAAGTAAAGCAAAGTCTCTGCCACAGACTTGCATGTAGAACACTTGAGAAATAAAAGTCTCTGCCACAGACTTGGATGTAAGTGAGGGACGTAGATAAATTTAGGGAACTATCATACGGTACCAGTATCTCTCAGCCAGTCCGGCGATACCGTATGAATATAGATCCACAAAGTGTCCTTCAACTGAGCCTCCGGGCTCCTTCTGAGAAACCAGCCTTGCGCATGATCTTCTCCCGAAGAGTCCTCTCCTGCATGCTTCTTCAGTTGCTGGGCCTCTCCCTAGATGAGACGGCACCGGACCACCTTTGAATCATTGCGGCCTCATATCCACTCAGGCCTGTCCCTGCAGTTGCTTCGCCTCAGGCTATCCAGCCCCGAGGCTCGGACTTGCATGGATCTGCACCCCATGCCAGGAGGGCCATGGGGGGTGGTCAGGAGGTCCAGTACCGAACAGACAGAAAATCTTTTCTGGACTGGAACCAAGAAGCAAGTGATCGCAGTACCTTAAATACCACCTCCCAGAATGCACAGCAGGACAACACTCCCACTGGGCTGGTTCCGAGAACCCAGTGCAATCCAGCTAGACTGGTACTGAAACCATAATTTGGCAAAATTAGCCCTAAAACCCAACTGTGGCTTTAGGAATATTCATTTTCAAAAACATATAGCCCGTGCTGGTCAGGGGACGATGCAACACATATATAAAATACAATAGTGCAGCAGTGGAAAATAAGGTGAATGGAAAAGTTCATAGAAAACAGTTCATCAACACAGGACACAAAGGCTCCAAAAGGTGCAAAGATGTGCATTAGGATAGGCACTCGGTGAAAAAATCTGTGTGTAGCCTCCACCTCTGATACTATTAGCCACTCACCTCAAATAAAGGACCCCTGAGTTAACCGGTAGTTCAAACAACCTTGCTCATAAAGGATATAAATCCTTACGATGTAGTCAGCTATGCTATCCTAGAGGATGGCGAAGTCCCACCCCCCGGGACGTAACGCATACGGAAAGGAGTCATGTGATGTCACCCATCAAACTCGCTTTGATATACAAGTGTTTTGGATTACAAGCATTCTTCTGCGAGGGATTATGCTCCTAATCCAAGGTACTTCTGTATTTCCTTTGTTCATTCGCATATATCGGACCACCTGCCATTAGTGATTGCCTCCATGCTTATTCTGCAGGAAAGTCCACTCGTGCAGGGAGATATAATACTGCCATCTGATTGGTGCATGACCACACATACCTGGATCCTACTCTAGCTTCTAGGATAGCATACCTGACTACATCGTTAGGATTTATACCCTCATGGGCAAGTGTGTTTGACCTACCTGTTAACTCAGGGGTCCTTTATTTGAGGTGAGCGGCTGATAGTATAAGAGGTGGAGGCTACGCACAGATTTTTTCATCGAGTACCTATTTTGATGCACATCTTTGCACCTTTTGGAGCTTTTGTGTCCTATGTTGATGAACTATTTTCTATGAACTTTTTTCATTTACCTTATTTTCCAGCGCTGCACTATTGTATTTTATATTAATTGTTAGGGTGTTGTAATATTGACCTTAAGTGTCCAGCTGCTATTTGTTTTTAGGAATTCTTTGTTTGCGCTGATTAGGGATGAGCTTCGTGTTCGAGTCGAACGTACGTTCGACTCGAACATTGGCTGTTCGTCCGTTCGGCGAAATCCGAACTCTTGGTCCGTTCGCGTCAAAATTCGTGTGGCGCTCACGGCCCACAATGCACTGCGATGGCGCAGTGCATTGCTGGCTCATGATTGGCCAAGCATGCACTGTGACCCCGCATGCTTGGCCAATCGCAGCGCCAGCAGCGAGGAGAGCCATGATTGGCCACAGGCAGGATGCCTGTGGCCAATCATAGCTCAGGCTGTGTAGTGCACGCCCCACACTATATAAGGCCGCCATTGAGGCGGCCTCGTGTAGTGTGTTGGCATCTGAAGCAGTGGGTGTTCTGTGTACCTTCAACACAGTACACACCGATCGTTTTTGGCTGATTTCCTATCTTGCTCTTGTGTAGTGGTTATTGTCTGTGCCCTGACCGCAGTATACACCACTATATTCACCTCACCTATATAGCTAGTAGTAGTGATCTATCTTTAATAATAGAGCTTGCAGTCAGTAGTGTCAGGAGATAGTGCGTGCTGTCTGCGTGCTCTGTACCCAGTACATACCGCTATAATCCACCTACATAGCTCTTCTCTATTTGAGCCCACTTGCCATCTGCAGGAGTTATTGGAAGTTGTGTGTGCCTCCAGCACAGCACAGTATACATCTGTATATACCCCTTTATCTCTGCTGTTTTCTGGTTATTGTCTGCGTGCCCTGACCGCAGTATACACCACGATATTCACCTCAGCCTAAGGCCCAATTTTTCTGCCCCTGTTTAACAGGGGCGTTTAAGTACAATTTTTGATGCAATGCTTTGCAGCAGGGCTAATTCCTGCAAAAAAACTAGAGTATATGGAAGAGGTTGCAGTGTGGTGGCACCAGCAGCAGTGCCTAAGGCCAAATTTTTCTGCCCCTGTTTAACAGGGACATGTAATTACAATTCTTGATATAATATTTCACAGGAGGGCCCCTTCCTGTGCCCACCCAGAGTAACGGTGAGGACTTATAGTGTTGTGGCACCAGCACCACAACCACCAAAGGTCAATTTTTCTACCACTGTTCAACAATGGCATGTAATTACAATTCTTGATATAATCGTTCACAGCAGGGCGCTCCAGCGCCCACCAAGAGTCACTTTGAGGGCTTACAATGTTGTGGCAAAACCAACACCTTGTTCCGCCATTTCTGCAGAGCATATAGGGCTACTTTCAAACATCCAACTTACAAACATCTCCTACTTGCAAACGGAAGGAGACAACAGCAAGTGAGATGAAAAAAGATGGACGACAAAACAAATTATACAGGGGTGATAACCCTTCCCTATGTTTTCCAAAAAGCTTAAAAATCGTTTTTTTGACTGGAGCTACACTTTAAAAATGTACCAGTTGAAAATTACAAACAGATTCAACTTAACACAACAAACCTTCACAGTCCCTGTCTTGTTTGCACCGCCTGTATACTGCTGTTCTGAGTATATAGGGCCTGGGGGCCACACGCATTTCCTTTTTTTAATATGGGTACAGGGTTCCCCTTAATATGCGTACAAGACCCAAATAGGCTGGTAATGGGCAGGGAGGGCTACCCATGCCATTTTTCTCAATGATTTTCAACCATATTGCAGGAACCAGATATAACATTAAAACCGCAAGCAGTTTTAAATGGTGTTATTTCCGTTTAATGTCATTTTGTGCAGGGACTGTTCTAAACACGGGAAACACGTGGCACTTCACAGGCATACTACAGACACCCCCCAGGCACCATATTTAAAGGAATATTTCACTTTTTTTTTTCACTTTCATTGTCAGTAAAATCAGTGCTCCCGCCAAAACGGCCATTTTTAAAAACATTTTAGGCATTGACCCATGTCCCCTGAGGCAGGAGGCAGGTCCCCAAACCCTTTTTAGGACACTATCTTGCATATTAGCCGTTAAAATTAGCACTTTCCATTTCGAACATTCGAGTCCCATAGACTTCAATGGGGTTCTAACGTTCGTAACGAACATGGGGTCCGTTCGAAAGTTCTGGTACGAACCGAACCGGAGGGTGTTCGGCTCATCCCTAGCACTGATTATACCTTTTATTGCTTCACATATACATCCATGGGTGGCAGAGCCTTCCAGCACATTGAGCAGACTGTCAAACAGCTCTTGGTCTGTACTAGTAATCAGGAGATGGTGGGACTGGCTCCCGATCATGTGACCACTGTGACAGTCAATCACAGTGGTCACATGATCAGCCAAAATTTCCTGCCCCCCCAGGCAGGGCCAGGAAAGAGGGTGGGCAGTAGGGGAAGCTGCCCTGGGCACTTTGGTGTCATGTGAGGTGGGGGGCACTACAAGGAGATTGGAGGGAGGGTTTTTTTTGTTGGGAGGAGGAAATTGGGGGGCATCAGAAGGTAAAAATGGTTCTAAGAGGGAAAATTTGGGGAGGTGTGCTAGGAGTGGTGATTTGGGGCCTCTGTGTGGAGGGGGAGGGGGATTTGTGCTAAAAGGGGAATATTTTTGTGGGTGGGGGATTTGTGCTGGGAGCATGTGGGGAGAGTGGATTTTAGCTGGGGGGGGGGCAAAGATTTGTGCTAGGAAGGAGGGAATTTTAGCAGGGGGTGGATTTGTACTGGGAGGAATTGGAGTTTATGCTAAGGGGGTAAGCATGCAGAGCAGCTGTTCGTGTTTCCCTTTGAGACTGTGTAGGGAGGTGTGTTCATTCCCTCCACTCAGGTCTCAGGTTACACTCAGTCCCTGCTCTATGCTGTACAGTGTGTGACATCAGATTCCTGCTCCCTGCTTACTGGAGCTAAGAAATGCTTTGTAAATTCTGTACTTTGAACAGATGTAGACAGGGCTGCTGTTAAAAATCATGGGGCCCCATACAGCCTTCCAGACGGGACCCCACCGGGGTGTAGTGGAACAGCTGCACTGACTTTATCCACCTACAGCCCACAAATTAAAAAAAAAGTCCCTCGTCTGTTCCTATGTCCTGGGCCCCTCTACAGACTTGATCTATTTATTAATTTAGGCAAAATTAACAGTAAAGCTGTCCTGGGCCCCCCTCTTTAGCTGATGAGGTCTGGGCCCAGTACAACAGGGCCGGTTGTACTGCCTTATCAGCGAGCCTGGATGTAGAGGAGAGAGGGCTACATATAAACAGGTACAACTTATGTAGGAGGATTTGCTTTGTCTCTGTGTATCACCCAAGGCCAGTCACTTCTCTGGGCATATGAAAGGGTTTATAACTACTTTAAAACAAGTCATCGCTGACCTCTCTAGCTGCTTGTGCTGTAAAGTAATTCATTCTCAAAGATCTCATCCTAGACTCTAAAGCTGGCTTCAGTCAGATTTTATCAACTTAGAAACACCTGCTGCGTGTTTTATAATAAAGGACTGGCAGGCTGGCAAGATTCTTCTGCAACTTAGGAAGGAGCAAGCTTACCCCTCCTCTCTTGTGTTGTAACTCACATAAAAGTATCATTCTTAATAAAGAACACAGGCTAAATTTGCACACGAAAGCTGCCTGTTGTGTGTGTGTGTCATTGGGTCACCAGAGTTCTGACGGGTCGTTGTGGGCTACCAAGGAGCAAAGGGTGGTCAGCTGTCCAGTAATCTATCCTTTCATGGGGTTTTAGTTTTTTTTCCCCTCCATATGGTCTTTAGATCATCTATTATTGTTTACAAATAGCCCCATAATGTCCCGCCATAATTTAAGGCATTAAGGAACAGCATTAGAAAAACCAGGAAGATGCCGTTATAGAAGATGTTTCCTGGTATAATCTTTATATGGAACATTTATTTTACATTGAGGAAGTTCAGCATGTGGGGAAAGTCCTTTACGCTTTTATGAGTGTTTCCTATACGGGCAGAGTGGTGCCAGGGCGATCCGTGAACGCTTTGCTATGATGGCGGTGGGACTATAAAATTTAATTTGCCTTTTCTCCATAGGACTGGGTAACTTCTGCAAAGGTTAGTGATATGTACTACTCTGTTAGGGATTCATTTAATAACTGTACCTGTGTCCTACAAAACTGAAAATCTGAATTTGGAAAAACAATGTGGCACTCAGGACTTTCATGGTACCACTGAACTCACATTTCTAAATTGATATTAAAATCATAATATTTATTGCACCATTTATATTAAAAATGTATTTCACATATATTTTTGTCAACAACAATCAACTAAACACAAGGAACATTAAAACATATGTATTCTCCTTCAATTACTAGATATTGTAGTATAATATCCTCCCAACCACAGGGGATCTACATTAGTAATAATCCAGTCTTTCACTCAACATGTTTCGTGGGAAGCCTGCTTCTTCAGGAGTTTTAATGAAGGAAATATTGATCTGTATAGAAATAAAAATAGTGATAATACACAAAAAATATAATGGATGCAAAAATGTTTACATGTATGAGCGCACATGCATGTTTGCAGTAGGAGGAACCGCAGAGTCAAACGGTAAAGTGGATAATGAGACATCATAACCAAAACATAAGACACAAAAGAATACATAAAACAAAAATTGGACTATGAGTTTCCCCAAATCGCACGGATCAGTCAAAGGCTGGTAAAAATGGGGCTGTACTCTACGTAACGCTCACAACCAGCGAGGTGACGGCACCAAAATGGTTGGCTTTTGTGTTTTATGTATTTTTTTTTTGTGTTTGGCTGGTGTGAGCAGCATGGTGAGTACAGCCCCATTTTTACCAGCCTTTGACTGATCCGTGTGATCTGGGGAAAG
Organism: Lithobates pipiens; assembly: GCF_037356315.1. NCBI lineage: Eukaryota > Metazoa > Chordata > Amphibia > Anura > Ranidae > Lithobates > Lithobates pipiens. Next base: position 43,927,488 of record NW_027507764.1, read on the forward strand.
TCATAGTCCAATGTTTGAGTTTTATGTATTTTTTTGTGTCTTATGTATTGGTTTTGATGTCTCATTATCCACTTTACCGTTTGATGGCATGTGCGCTACGGATCCTCCTACTGCAAACACGCATTCACGCTCATACATGTAAAAATGTTTACATCCGTTATATTTTTTTGTGTATTATTATTATGTTTATTTTTCTACAGATCAATATTCCCTTTATTAACCACTTCAATACCGGGCACTTAAACACCTTCCTGCCCAGACCAATTTTGAGCTTTCAGCGCTGTCGCATTTTAAATGACAATTGCGCAGTCATGCTACACCGTACACAAATAAAAAAATTTTTCATTTTTTTCCCCACAAATAGAGCTTTCTTTTGGTGGTATTTGATCACCTCTACGGTTTTTATTTTTTGCTAAACAGATAAAAAAAGACCGATCATTTTGAAAAAAAAAGTTTTTTTTGTTTCAGTTTCAAAACTTAATAATAAGTAAGTTTTCTCCTTCACTGATGGGCACTGATGGGGCTGCACTGACGGGCACTGATAAGGCGGCACTGATGGGCACCGATGAGGTGACATCAATGAAGTGACACTGATGAGGTGGCATTGATGGGCACTGATATGTGGCACTGATAGGCGGCACTGATGGGCGACACGGATGGGCACTGATAGGTGGCACAAATTGGCACTGATAGCTGGCACGGATTGACATGGATGGGCATGGATAGGCGGCACAGATGGGCATGGATAGGCGGCACAGATGGGAATGGATGGGCACTGATAGGTGGCACTGATAGGTGGCATGGATGGGCACTGATAAGCGGCATTGTATTGTATTATACTGTACTGATGGATGCCAATCAGTACCAAACAATAATGCATGCCAATCAGTGATGCCCATTGTGGGCACTGACTGGCATCCCTAGTGGTCTAGGGTGGCATACCTGGTGCTGGGCATCCCTGGTGGTCTGGTGGTCCAGTGTGGGCATCCTCGGGGGGGGGGGGGGGGCTGCGCTGATAATCGATCAGCACAGACCCCCCCGTCAGAGGAGCAGCCGATCGGCTCTCCTCTACTCGTGTCTGACAGACGCGAGTGAGGAAAAGCCGATCACTGGCTCTTCCTATTTACACTGTGATCAGCTGTGATTGGACATGGCTGATCACGTGGAGACTCTATCGGAGACTCTTTACCGAGATCGTAGTTGCGACTGACACCCCGCAACAATGATCGTGACTGACACCCCGCAACAATGATCGCGACTGACACCCCGCAACAATGATCGTGACTGACACCCCGCAACAATGATCGTGACTGACACCCCGCAACAATGATCGCCGCGATGCGCGCCCCCGGCTCAAAATCCTGATCTTGTCATATGATGTCCGGTCAGGATTTTGAAACCACTTTGCTGCCACGTTTCTGCTATAGGGCGGGCAGCAAGTGGTTAAAACTCCTGAAGAAGCAGGCTTCCTGCGAAACATGTCGAGTGAAAGACTGGATTATTACTAATGTAGATCACCTATGGTTGGGAGGATATTATACTAAAATTTCCAGTACTTGAAGGGGAATACATATGTTTTAATTTTCCTTGTGTTTTGTCGATTGTTGTTGACAAAAATATACGTGAAATACATTTTTAATATAAATGTTACAATTATAATATCAATTTAGAGTTGTGAATTCAGTTGTACCATGAAAGTCCTGAGTGCCTCATTGTTTTTCCAAATTCGGATTTTCAGTTTTATAGGACACAGGATCCCTAAAAAGTGTAGCACATACAGTATCACTAACCTTTGCAGAAGTTATCCAGTCCTATGGAGAAAAGGGAAATAAAATGTTATAGTCCCACCGCCATCATGGCGAAGCATTCACTGATCACCCTGGCACCACTCTGCCAGTATAGGAAATACTCATTGAGCATAAAGGACTTTCCCCACATGTTGAACTTCCTCAATGTAAAATAAATGTTCTATATAAAGATTATACCAGGAAACATCGTCTATAACGGCATCTTCCTGATTTTCTGATGTTGTTCCTAATGCCTTAAATTATGGTGGAACATGATGGGGCTATTTATAAACAATAATAGATGATCTAAAGACCATATGGAGGAAAAAAAAAAATTGGACTTTTATGGTACTTCACTATATGTGGACATCTATAGATCAATACATGATGAAAAAATATAAAATGATCAAACACTTCAATACCAGACACATTTACTCCCTTCCTGCCCAAGCCAATTTTCAGCTTTCAGTGCTGTCGCACTTTGTATGACAATTGCGCGGTCATGCAACTTTTTTTTAAACAGATGAAGCTTTCTTTTGGTGGTATTTAATCACCACTGGGTTTTTTATTTTTTTGGTAGACTAAATTTTTCATAGTTTCTGTTATAAAATGTTGTAAATAAGTAATTTGTCTCCTTCACTGATGTGAGCTGATGAGGCTACACTGACAGGCACTGATAGGGTGCACTGATGAGGCGGCACTGATGAGGTGGTACTGATATGCAGCACTGATGGACACTGATAGGTGGCACTGATGTGCACTGATGGGCACTGATAGGTGGCACTGATGGGGGTAATGAGGGGCAATGATAGAGACTGATATGCATCACTGATGGGCACTGATTGGCATCACTGGTGGGTACTGGCAGACATCATTGATGATCACTGATTGGCATCACTGGTGGGCACTGGCAAGCATCACTGATGGGGCTGCACTGATAATTATTGCACTGATTATCTGTGTGCATCTCCCTACTGAGGAAAGCCGTTTTATTGGCGCTCCTCTCCTCATGCTGAGCCCTGTCAGTGTGAGGAGAGAAATGCCGATAACTGGTACTTCCTGTTTACACTGTGATCAGCTGTGATTGAATACAGCTGATCACATGGTAAAGAGCTTACATCATAGGCTCTTCACTGTGATCGGTGATGTGGTGTGTTCAAGCGACACCACACCACGAGCGGGCATTCTGAAGGACATCATATGACATCTACTCAGAACAGGAAAGCCCCCCACCTGACCGTCAATCTGCTATAGGCAAGGCAGGAACTGGTTAATACAAAGTAATTAAACTCATGACATCTGTTCTGTTTCAAATGCCACTTTATGCAATGATATACCTCTTTAGACCAAGTCTGTCTAAACAGTATGGTCACCTGCTGACTTGGCACCATCCTCCGGCAGCTTAAAGTGGGGTGCCCCCTAAAAAAAAAATTTAAAAGTCAGCAGCTACAAATACTGCAGCTGCTGACGTTTAATAATCAGACACTTACTTGTTCCAGGGTCCAGCGATGCGGGGGAATGAAGCCCCCCCTCGTGGCGCCGGCATTCTTACTGTGGGCACCTGGCTGTGGCTTCACAGCCGGGCACCCACTGCGCATGCGCGAGCGACGCTGCGCGCCGTATTAAATAAAAAAAGCAAACATCCTCAGTAGGACAAACAAATACAGTATAAGAAAAAACTGAAGATTCTTACAAATTTAAAGGGGAAAGAGATAAAAGGGAACTACAACCAGAAAGAGATTTTCACAGTCTGTAATCATTAAATAGTGTTACATCTAAGGATCTAGAAATACCTGTAGACTAAGCTCAGTGTTGAGCCCCTTAGAAATCATCGTTTGCAAACAAAAAATACACTCTTTTTCCTTCTGCAGGAGGACTGTGTCAAAGTCACCCCTGCGGTTAAATAGAGTGAGGGCAAAGAAACCCCTTACTCTGAGACCATCAGGAGAGGAGTTGTGAAACATGTTAAAATGTTTTTGCAATAGGAACCCTTTCAGGATTGTCTTGATTCTTAGGCCGCGTACACACGGGCGGACTGTTCGCCCAACTTTGTCCACTGAACAGTGTTTCAGCGGACAGTCCGCTCGTGTGTGGGCTTCAGCGGACAGTCTGACGAACAAAGTTTTTCGGAATTTCCGTAAGACAGTCCGCTGAAACTGACAGTCCGCTCGTGTGTAGGCTCGTTCGACAAACTAAGTTTCGCGCATGCTCAGAAAGGATTTACACGCCGAAGGTTGCATTGCAGTGTATAGGACGTCGTTTTTCTAGTCCCGTCGTACGTGCCGTTCACGTCATCGCGCACGCTTTCAGCGGACTGTTCGTTCATCGTGTGTGGTCAAGTCCGTTCATGCAAATTTTGAGCGGACTGTTTGTCGGATTGTTTGACGAACAAAGTTGGGCGAACAGTCTGCCCGTGTGTACGCGGCCTTAGGGTTTCTGATGCTACTCAGATGTTAACCCATGCGGTCATATAGTTGGTGCTTCGTCTTTCCAACATATCATTTTTTGCAGGGACATTCAAGAATATAAAGAACCTGTGCAGTAACACAATTAATAAACTTTTCGTCTGTCCTCATCGGTGAAGTTATCCGTGCACTCTACAAACCGGAAAATGTGGCAGTGTCTGCAGGGAAACATGCTGGTGGGCCGGGACAACCCTGACAACCAATTGCTAGTTGGGAAGCGCACAAATTCCGAGTGTGCCATGTTATCCCTAAGATTTCTAGCTTTTCTAGATACAAGTGTAGCACTGACTCCCGAAGGAACAGCTGGTTTTATTGGGCTTACCGTTACCTTCTGCACCTCGTATGCGTCTAGGGGTTTGCCATGGTAGATGGCCCAAGAACTACAGAGACTGAGGACAGATCCGCGTAAAGGGATTTTTATTTGCAAATAACGTAGTTAAACAACAGTCTCTCAGTATAGGATCAGAGGGTTTAGGTGAAAAGTCCAGGTACTCTTATGCTGCGCACAGACAATCGGACTATCCGGCGGACTTAGCCCGACGGACAAACCGCCGGACTTTGAAGCGGAGGTCCCCCGGACTTTCTGAACGAGTGGACCTGCCCACACACGACCGGACTTTTCCGGACTTTTGAAATGAACAGACTTGCCCACACATGGAGGAAAGTCCGTTCATTTTGAACGCGGCTCCAGGTAGACGGGACTAGCGCAGGAGGTCAATGCCGCCGCCTTCGGCGGCGAGATTGATGCCTCGCTAGCCTCATCACCTGGTATGGACTTAAAGGGGAAGCCCTACGCCGAAAAAACGGCGTGGGGGTCCCCCTCAAAGTCCATATCAGACCCTTATCCGAGCACGCAGCCTGACCGGTCAGGAAAGGGGATGGGGATGAGCAAGCGCCCCCCCCCCCCCTCCTGAGCCGTACCAGGCCGCGTGCCCTCAACATGGGGTGTTCTGCGGCCCCCCCACCCCAAAGCACCTTGTCCCCATGTTGATGAGGACAAAGGCCTCTTCCCGACAACCCTGGCCATTGGTTGTTGGGGTCTGCGGGTGGGGGGCTTATCGGAATCTGGGAGCCCCTTTAATAAGGAGGCCCCCAGATACCAGCCCCCACCCTATGTGAATGAGTATTGGGGTACCCCTACCCATTCACCTGGGGAAAAAAGTGTAAAGCAAAAAACACAACACATGTTTTTAAAATAATTTATTGCACAGCTCCGGGGGTCTTCTTCCGTCTTGGGGGGTCTTCTCGCTGGACTCCTCCCCTATCTTCTGCTAGCTCTTTTACTAGCGGAGGAGCCCGGCTTTCTTCTTCGTCGCCGCCACCGTCCGGGGGGTCCTCTTCCGACTTCGGGGGTCTTGTCCCCCTCTTGGGGTCTTCTTGCCGGGCCCTCCACTTTCTTCTTCCAGCTTTTTTACTAGCGGTGGCCCGGTCTTCTGTTGCCGCCACCGCCGCCTTTTCTCTTCTTCCTTGAGATGTTGACTCGACGCTCTCTGGCTGCAATGACAGGGACGCGTTGTGCGGCGACTTATATAGGGATAATGGGCGGGGTCACTGGGTGATGTCACATGGTGACCCCTCCCCTTATGATGTCACAGTCCCAGCATCCTCTGGGACTGTGGCATAATAAGGAGCGGGGACATCACCCAGTGATGGCTCAGGAGGGGGTGCTCGCTCGTCCCCACCCCCTTTCCTGACCGGCCGGGCTGCATGCTCGAATAAGGGTCTGATATGGACTTCGGGGGGGGCCCCCACGCCATTTTGTCACAGTAGGGCTTCCCCTTTAAGTTCATACCAGAAGGCCGAAGGCGGCGACATTGACTTCCTTCGCTAGTCCCGTCTACCTGGAGCGACGTTCAAAATGAACGGACTTTGCTCCATGTGTGGGCAAGTCCATTAATTTCAAAAGTCCAGTGGACTAGCGCACAGACGGCTGGATTATCCCCTGGACTGCTTTTTTTTTTCTGATGTCATAATGTAGAGTATAAGATTTCCTATCATTTGAACCCAGTCATGCCACAAAGAGTTAATCCATCTCTGAGAAATCCTTTTATTGTTCAATCAGATAATTCTTGACAAACAGAGAAAAACTTTGTCAAATCCTCCCCCTTGCTGTGAGTGACGGGTGATCTACATATCTCATGCACTAGCCTAAGAGACATGCATTCTTTTTTAATTCCCTCCCACTCCTTTCTTCTGCTGCTCTGCCAGAATTGGATGTTCCCCACCTCAGTATGATTTGGCATGCTGAAGTCATGTGGTTACTTTCCTGTCTTTTCACTGGATGTTAGAGATCATAGCAGAAGTTCAGTGTAAGAAATACACAGGAGAAAATCCATATTGACAAGGGGAGTGTAGAGGTGGGCGGGGAGTCTACTGACATCACGACTCCACCCACCGAGCTCCAGACAACAGACCCACCCACAGAATATGCAGTTTTTCGGGTCTCATAACAGACAGAGGGGAGACATTTGACAGGTAAAGATACATGCAGGAGGCATGTATATCTTTATCGATAACCCCTATGGCAGTAGTTTAGAAAGGATGACATTGGGTTTACATCCACTTTAAACCCAAACCAAACTGCGGTTTAGATTAAACATTACATTTCAAAAACACATCGCGCGTGCTCTTCAGGAGCCGGTGTTCTGCCTTATAATGTCCGGGCATCAAATAGTGTCCGGGCCGTACTGCGCATGCGCAGTACGGTGCAGACGAAGCTTCGGAAAATCTCCGAAGCTTCACGGCGCCTGCGCAGTGAGTGGAGGTGGTAGCCCCACCATCCAAGCGGACATAGGGTTGTGAATATTAGAGGGCCCCTCGCGGGCGAGCTTTGCTCGCCACGCTTCGGGCTCGGCCTCGCTGCGCTCGGCTCTTTTTTATTCCTACTCTATGTCCACTTGGATAGTGGGGATAGAACCTGGACTCACGGCGCAGGCGCCGTTCATCCTCGGCAATTTTCGGAATCTGTGTTGCTGTGTACTGCGCATGTGCAGTACGCAGCGGACACTATCGGATGGAGGACGTTATATGACAAGACACCGGCGCTACACAAGTAATGGTCAAGGCACTACAATTTGAGACAGATCATGTGATCGAGTTAGAATGTGCTAATGTTTGGCAAGGACCGACCAAACTTTATCCCATTAGGATCCATAACGGGTAATGATATGAACCCGGAGATGAAGGAGGCGAGGAGGGTGTAGCAGCCTATGTCTTGATAGGGTCTTCCCATTTAGATGAAGATGCTTTTTTCCATACCTGCCTAATAGTTTTGTGTCAATAGCCTCTATTTCTAAATCTCCGATAAAGGTCCTCCATTTCAGATTGATAGTCAGCATCCACAGAACAATTCCTGCGCATGCGGAGAAACTGACCTTTAGGGATACCCCTAATAAGTGATGGAAGATGGTGACTGGGGGCCAACAAAAGTGTATTAGCGGCTGTCTTCTTTCTAAAGTTTCTTGTCTCAAGTCTGCCATTACAGGCAGATATAGACAGATCAAGAAAGGAAATCTTTTTGGTATACCAGGTATAGGGAAGTCTAATGTTCCTGTCATTAGTGTTCAGTTCAGAAATAAAATTCTGTAGTTCATCAACAGTCCTATTCCAGATGACCAGGACATCGTTGATGCACGTGGCAGAGGTACATCAACTCTCATACAAGACTCTCCTCCCACCACCCAAGGTGAAGACAGGCATACATGGTGCCAACGATGCCCCCAAAGAAGTCCCTCTTATTGTCTGATAATTTATTCCAGAAAACTGTAAACAGTTGTGGGTAAGGGCAAAGTCAAGCAATTCTAGAATGAATTTGTTTTGTGATCCTGTATTGGGATGTTTCTCTTCCAGAAAGTGAGCTTCCGCAGCTAGCCCCCATTGATGATTTCTGCACCTACACCTCAGCAATTCTCGAGAGGACGTCTCTAGTGTCCTGAACAAAGGATGACAGGTTCCTAACCAATCCCTTGATTAGAGCCAGGGATGTAACTATAGGGGGTGCAGAAGTCGCGACCGCAACTGGGCCCTGTGATGCCAGGAGCCCATGCAGCCCCCTCTACATATGGCCGGCAGCAGCATAAGCAGCTAGGGGTACCAGTGCACCATGCACACGGGTGGCTGGAGGTGGAGGGTGACTAGCAGAGCTGCATGCTCGACTATCGCACTGGCTGCTCTTTAGTTGTGCATTACCCGCATGACCTGTGTCCTCGGCCGGCTCCTCAGAGTACCCCTCTCCTGCTCCATGTATTGCCGCTCAGTCCAATGTCTGTTCTCCCCAGCCAGATGGGGCACCTAAAAATAAAAAATAAAAATAATAAAAAAAAACTACTGATACCAGTGGTGGAACTACAGGGCTCACAAAGGTCATACCTGTGACCACGCCCTGGAGTTCCACCACTGGACTCGGAGGGAAGGGCCCTGGCTGGGGTTCAGGGGGGCCCTTCATGGTTTTTTCCATCGGGGCCCTGAAGGTTCTAGTTATGCCACTGATCAGAGCATCCAAGAATTTACCTGTCCGTTCAAGAGAGCCCCTAATAGCTGACATTTTGGGCCTCCCAGAGGTCTGGTTTGGCTTTTCTGGACCTTGTAAATTATGTATATTGTGGGTACTTGTGCTTCAAAGGCCAGCTGGAGTTTGAAATTTAAGGAATTGACCAACACTGGAAACGGGTTAGACTTAAGCTTGAGGGAAGTAAACTGGTCACCCAATTGTCTCAAAATCTCCTGTTTATAATTTTGCTCAGATAGGAGGACCACATTACCTCCTTTAGCACTGGATTTAATAATTAGATTAGGAGCCTCACTAAGTTCTTAAAGTGCCATCTGTTCATCTGGGAGGAGATTGTCATTGGTGATTTTGTCTCAACTGATCTTATTGAGGTCCTTCTGGACAAGGTCTTCCATGGATCACACTATCAGAGTCAGTAGAGGAGTCCTTCATCAAAGAGATAAGATCAATCATGGCTTGTTGTTCCCTGGCATCCTGGGAACACCCTGAGTCACCAGGAAAATTGGATGAACCTTTCTGAGAAATAAGCTAATATCCTTGAAAACCTCAAAATGATTCATCTGATTGCATGGTGAAAAGGAAAGTAATCGAGACCCAGTGGAACACTGGGTGAGATTGTTCACGGAAAGTTTTTCCTGGGGTTACATGCTATTTGGTCTGAACTCTCCACCGCTGTGTGGATACTGTGTGGATACTTCTTCCCCCCTCTGGTCTGCTCCCACTGAATATCCACTTGCTGTCCATCCATCCATCTCTGCGTGAGCCTTTTCCATCTGTGCTTTCCAGTGCCTCTTTGAAAGTCATCTGTCCACCCTTCATATATGTTGCCTACTCCATTGGCTCATCCTACCATGGACTATTGACACGTGTGGCCCCCTCTTAATTTTTTACCGCATGTGAGCCTTGCCCTCATCACTGACAATGGTTAACTACCTTTGAATTGCTGTTTTGACCCATATTTTGATAATAATAGTCTGTTCTCTGGTGCGATTGGGTGAATGACTGGGAGCCCGAGTTGTTTTTATTCATTGTTGATGACGTTGTCATGAATGGTTTTATGTTGGTGTGGTCAAGGTTTGAATTTTTTTTTTTATATATTGTGGAAATGTTTGTACTAATAAACTTTGACACATATGCTGTGGTGAGTTTAATTGTTGGAGCCCCTCTGTTTCAACTCTGGTCCTCCCTTGAGTCCTAGTTGAATTTTGCATATAGCTTGTTTTGGCTCCAGGAACCCCCCCCCCCCCCCTTACTTGGGGTGAGTGGGTTATGTATTTTCCTATACTCATTTATTTTTTAAGTGATGTTCATTCTCTTTTTCAATTTTTTTCTTCATTTCTAGTCAAGTCTAAGCTTCTTATCTGACCTGAGCACCTTCTTCCACACATTTGTTGTGTCCCCCACATGGCTTCTCACAAACTGCAAACAGGGCTTCTTAAAGCTTTCTTTTTACAATGGCTTTCTTCTTGCCACTCTTCCATAAAGGTCAGATTTGTGGAGATCACGACTAATAGTTGTCCTGTGGACAGATTCTCCCACCTGAGTTGTGGATCTCTGCAGCTCCTCCAGAGTTACCATGGGCCTCTTGGCTGCTTCTCTGATGAATGCTCTCCTTGCCCGGCCTGTCGGTTTAGGTGGACGGCCATGTCTTGGTCAGTTTGCAGTCGTTCCATACTCTTTCCATTTTTGGATGATGGATTGAACAGTGCTCCGTGAGACTGGTGATATTTACTATGTATCTCTTACTAATTCACATAGAGGAGAGGGTTGGATATTTGGGTCAATCCTTATTCTAAAAAGGGCTTCCAGATTCTGAGGGTCTGGTGAGGGTCTGGGGGTGTGCAGTGTGGGGGTCCCACCACTGCAGACCCCCACACTGCACACCCCCAGACCCTCACCAGGTCAGGGATGTGGGTGTGGGGTCCTTGTCCTCATCAAACAAGGTGCCTTACCAGAAAGACCCACTCAGTGTTGCCAACCTACCAGATTGGCACGACACCCAAAATTTCCTGGCACAGCCAAGTTTTTACTGGCATTTGCAAAAGTTACAAAATTACAGTTTAAAATGCAAATTATAGTATTTTGGCTACAAACCAGTACAATAGGCAATTATCAATGTGATTTAAGGTAGATATTAGGGCAAAAAACATGGACAAGACAAAGGAGGGTAAGAAATTAGAATAGGAAGGCACACACACACACGAAGTTGACTCTTGGTCCCTTCAGTCCACTCCCGTCTAAACAGCACTGACAGTCCCGCTCCCGACCTGCCCTGTTCCTGTCCTGCAGACACACACACGAGGCTCTGGCCGCTCTGCTTGGCTCCCTTGCACCATGACATCACACGACACGCTCGGGCACCGCCTCCACCAGAGCTGCCCGAACACACTGTAGCAGGGACTCGGATGGTCTCAGCTGCCTCTGGACCAAGCCGAACATCACAGCCATATTTTTTACTGGCAACGTTTTCCTTACTAGCAGGAGAAAACTGCCTGTTTTTTACTGGCTGACAGTAATAATACTGACGGTTGGCAACACTGGACCCACTAGTGATGGAACCTTCCTATGCTGGGGGCTGGGGACATATGGCCTGGAATGGTTTAGCAGGGGGTGCACACACTCATTTCCCCCTACCTTGCCTGGCCAGATACTGGATAAGGGTCTGTTATAGATTTTTAGAGGGACCCCACACTTTTTTTTTTTTGGGGTCGTCCTCTCAATATCCATACCAGAACTTAACCAGTATCTCTCATAGACTTCAATGGGGTTTGGGCGCTATGTTCCAGGATTTCAGCCTGAGTTTGGGGAGCACAACATCTTTACCTTGAGTAATTCTCCATAACATTCAGGATCCCCTGACCACTGGAAGATATTAAGGAAAAACTGAACTGAAGATTGCAGAAAAAAAAAAACTATTTTTGGTGGTGGTGTCTCCAAAATGGTGGAGTTGAGTTGGCATTGAATGTCATTGTATTAGTTTAGTAATGAAAATAGTAAACAAAAAATACAGTGCCTTGAAAAAGTATCCATACCCCTTGACATTTTCCACATTTTGTCATGTTACAACCAAAAAATGTAAACATATTTTGTCAAAAAATGGTTAAAATCCTGCGCTTATCCTACTCTCCTGGTGAAGGGAAGTGTCACTATTGAAATGGAGAAATCAAGCACATAAAAATAAATAAATGAAAATATATAGATAAAGAAAAGCTGCAACCTAAAAAACGGCAAAAGACTTGAGACTGGGGCGGAGGTTCATCTTCCAGCAGGACAACGACCCCAAACATGCAGCCAGAGCTACAATGGAATGGTTTAGATCAAAGCATATTCATGTGTTAGAATGGCCCAGTTAGACCCCTTTCACACCAGGGCATTTTGCAGGCGCTATAGCGTTAGAAATAGCGCCTGCAAAACGCCCTAAAGAAGCTGCACCATTGTGTGTAGTGTGAAAGCCCCGAGGGCTTTCACACTACAGCGGTGCGCTGGCAGGACGTCAGAAAAAAGTCCTGCCAGCAGCTTCTTTGGAGCGGTGAAGGAGTGGTGTGTTTACCGCTCCTCCACCGCTGCTGCCCATTGAAATCAAAGGGGCAGCGCTGTAATGCCGCCGGCAAAACGCCGCTATTGCGGCGTATTGCCGGCGGTTTTAACCCTTTCGCGGCCGCTAGCGGGGGGTAAAAGTGCCCCGCTATTGGCCGAAATGCGCCGCAAATCCGGGGGTAAAACGCCGCTAAAAATAGCGGCGTTTTACCGCCGACGCAAGTTGCGGTGTGGTGTGAAAGGGGTCTTAAAGAGGAAGTAAAGGCTATTTAAAAAAAAAAAATGCAACGCAAAGGCATAATGAGCTAGTATGCATAGCATACTAGCTCATTATGAATAACTTACCTGAGAACGAAGCCCCCGAAGCGGTCCTCCGTCTTCATCTTCACTGCTGCCATGTATCCCGGAGTGACTTCCGGGTCTCGCTGCTCCGGCGCTGTGATTCACCGGAGCCGTGATGACGTCACTCCCGTGCATGTGCACGGGAGCCGACACTCGTGGCATATCGCCGTGATCTGCGGCCTGCTCAGTGCGCCTGTGCACTGCTGTCTACGGCGCCGTAGACAGCGGTGCCTGTCTTTTTGTAAATATCTCCTAAACCATATAGGTTTAGGAGATATTTCTTGGACCTACAGGTAAGCTTACCTGTAGGTCAAAGTGGTTTGTAAGGGTTTACAACCACTTTAACCACTTCAATACCGGGCACTTAAACACCTTCCTGCCCAGACCAATTTTGAGCTTTCAGCGCTGTCGCACTTTGAATGACAATTGCGCGGTCATGCTACACTGTACCCAAATGAAATTTTTATCATTTTTTTCCCACAAATAGAGCTTTCTTTTGGTGGTATTTGATCACCTCTGCAGTTTTTATTTTTTGTGCTACAAATAAAAAAATACCGAAAATTTTGAAAAAAAAATGTTTTTTTTTTTGTTTCAGTTTCAAAACTTTGTAAATAAGTACGTTTTCTCCTTCACGGATGGGCACTGATGGGGCTACACTGATGGGCACTGATAAGGCGGCACTGATGGGCACCAATGAAGTGGCACTGATGAGGTGGCATTGATGGACACTGATAGGCGGCACTGATAGGCGACACTGATAGGCGACACTGATAGGCGACACGGATGGGCGACACGGATGGACACTGATACGTGGCACAAATTGGCACTGATAGCTGGCACGGATTGGCATGGATGGGCGGCACAGATGGGCATGGGTAGGTGGCACAGATGGGCATGGGTAGGTGGCACAGATGGGCATGGGTGGGCACTGATAGGCGGCACAGGTGGGCACTGATAGGCGGCACAGGTGGGCACTCATTAGCGGCACAGGTGGGCACTCATTAGCAGCACAGGTGGGCACTCATTAGCAACACAGGTGTTATACTGTACTAATGGATGCCAATCAGTGCCAAACAATAATGCATGCCAATCAGTGATGCCCATTGTGGGCACTGATTGCCATCCATTATGGGCACTGATTGGCATCCATTGTGCCTGACTGGCATCCCTGGAGGATTACCTCTGCTGGGCATCCCTGGTGGTCTGGTGGCGTCCCTGGTGGTCCAGTGTGGGCATCCTCGGGGTGGCTGTGCTGATAATCGATCAGCACAGACCCCCCCTGTCAGAGGAGCAGCCGATCGGCTCTCCTCTACTCGCGTCTGACAGACTCGAGTGAGGAAAAGCCGATCACTGGCTCTTCCCATTTACACTGTGATCAGCCGTGATTGGACACGGCTGATCACGTGGTAAAGAGTCTCCGTCGGAGACTCTTTACCGAGATCGTAGTTGCCGGGTGTCAGACTGACACCCCGCAACAACGATCGCCGCGATGCGCGCCCCCGGGGGCGCGCAGCGGCTCATAATCCTGATCACGTCATATGACGTCCGGTTAGGATTATGAAACCACTTTGCCGCCGTCTATTTGTAATAGGGCGGGCGGCAAGTGGTTAAAGTCCAAACCTAAATCCAATTGAGAATCTGTGGCAAGACTTGAAAATTGCTATTCACAGACGCTCTCCATCCAATCTGACAGAGCTTGAGCTATTTTGCAAAGAAGAATGGGCAAAAATGTCCCTCTCTAGATGTGTAAAGCTGGTAGAGACATCCCCAAAAAGACTTGCAGCTGTAATTGCAGTAAAAGGCGGTTCTACAAAGTATTGACTCCGGGGGGCGCCATACAAATGTACCCCCCACACTTTTCACATATTTATTTGTCAAAAATTTGGAAAACCATTTATAATTTTCTTTCCACTTCACAATTATGTGCCACTTTGTGTTGGTCTATCACATAAAATCCCAATAAAATACATTTACGTTTTTGGTTGTAACAGAAAATGTGGAAAATGTCAAGGGGTATGAATACTTTTTCAAGGCACTGTATTAAAAAGCTGTGCATCCCATTTAACAACAGGTTACAGCGTGCCTGCCTTTTCTGGATGGAGGCCGGTCCCTCGCAGAACAACCCTCGCCCTGGTAGCCCAGATGAAAGGAGTTAGGAGGTGCCATTTCATAAGGCAGCATGGGGTGTAATTCATGACTCCGCTGAGCTGGAATGACAGGTGGAAGCTTTGATTGCACCCAGTTTATGGCTATTAGCAGTTTCCCCCTTCAGATTTGGGCCTCCCCCCGACTTCCTCCCTGACCTCTCCCCATCATTTATGCTCCAATTTGGAAGTGAGAAACACACGCAGCGGCTTTGTCTGCGCCCGCCGTTCAGGCCCTGACGCACCGCTGATCCCTGTGACATTTGTGACTGTGGAAAAGGCATTAAGCAGGTGTACTGGACACTTCGCAGGTCCCCGGGAACGCAACAACGCCTGGCTTGATTCACAGCCTGCCCTGCGGCTAAAAGCCAAATCAGTCATTTGTGTCATTTTCCTGCTGAAATTCCATATTTCCCACTAAAATGCATTTCACGTCTTTCATATCCCCAACACACCGAACCTGCAACCCCAGCTGTGCCGGAACTGAACGTCTGAGCGGGGGAGGGGGAGCAGAGGTCTGCTGGGAGCTGTAATAGACTCAGACTTCTAGATGGATAGGTACATACAGTATCTCACAAAAGTGAGTACACCCCTCGCGTTTCAGCAAATATTTTATTCTATCTTTTCATGTGACAACACTGAAGAAATGACACTTGTCTACAATGTAAAGTAGTGAGTGTACAGCTTGTATAACAGTGTAAATTTGCTTTCCCCTCAAAATAACTCAACACACAGCCATTAATGTCTAAAGTCTGGCAACAAAAGTGAGTACACCCCTAAGTGAAAATGTCCAAATTGGGCCCAAAGTGTCAATATTTTGTGTGGCCACCATTATTTTCCAGCACTGCCTTAACCCTCTTGGGCATGGAGTTCACCAGAGCTTCACAGGTTGCCACTGGAGTCCTCTTCCCCTCCTCCATGATGACATCACAGAGCTGGTGGATGTTAGAGACCTTGCGCTCCTCCACCTTCCATTTGAGGATGCCCCACAGATGCTCAATAGGGTTTAGGCCTGGAGACATGCTTGGCCAGTCCATCACCTTTACCCTCAGCTTCTTTAGCAAGGCAGTGGTCTTCTTGGAGGTGTGTTTGGGGTCGTTATGTTGGAATACTGCCCTCAGAAGTGAGTACACCCATATGTGAAAATGTCCAAATTGGGAAAAATTAGCTATTTTCCCTCCTCGGTGTCATGTGACTCGTTATTGTTACAAGGTCTCAGGTGTGAATGGGGAGCAGGTGTGTTAAATTTGGTGTTATCGCTCTCACTCTCTCATACTGGTCACTGGAAGTTCAACATGACACCTCATGGCAAAGAACTCTCTGAGGATCTGAAAAAAAAAATTGTTGCTCTACATAAAGATGGCCTAGGCTATGAGAAGATTGCCAAGACCCTGAAACTGAGCTGCAGCACAGTATCCAAGACCATACAGCGGATTAAACAGGACAGGTTCCACTTAGAACAGGCCTCGCCATGGTCGACCAAAGAAGTTGAGTGCATGTCGTAAGTGTTATATCCAGAGGTTGTCTTTGGGAAATAGATGTATGAGTGCTGCCAGCATTGCTGCAGAGGTAGAAGGGGTGGGGGGGTCAGCCTGTCAGTGTTCAGACCATACGCCGCACACGGCATTAAATTGGTCTGCATGGCTGTCGTCCCCAGAAGAAAGCCTCTTCTGCAACAGATTTTGACTAGATGTGCGGCTCCCGGGACACCTGATCACTCTCTACCATTTCTTCAGGTTGACATTTTGCAATTTTACAGAACATTACAGGGGCTGCAGATTAAAAAGGAAAGGTAATTTTTAATAACATTAAATTACAATATGGCTTCTGTAGAAATTGTATATACTACATTATTATTTAAAAAAAAAAAATATTTGATTGGAAAAGAGCTCTCCAGACAGACAGACTGATAGATATGATTTTGGAAATTTTCTTTTTTTCTTTCTCAGTTTTTTTTTTTTTTTCCCCCTCAGGCAGATTCTTTCCCATGGGAAAAACTGCTTACCTCGGTATAGATGCTCTTGATCAGTGGCGGTGCATCCATAAGGGCACACAGGCGCAGCCCCCTCTCTCCAGCCACCCCCTCTATGACCAATGGATAGTTTCATGCATTGCATGAATCTATCTATGTCCGCCGCTGCCACCCCCTACTCAATTACAGCGGCGGGGGGGGGGGGGGGGGGGGGTGTTTTTGAAGCACCTGATTAGAGCCACAGGCTCGAATAGGCTTCAAAATAGGTGAACCATGCTTGGCACTCGCAGTCCACCCAGGTGTGTTAGCAAAACAAATTAATAACACTGAACCGCCTCTCCGCCAATCAGGTGCTTGGGTCTGTAGCCGATTACCGTCTCTGTTGTCATCACATGATCAGCTGTCATTGGCTAGCGATCGACCCCTTATTCCGATCTGTGATCCAGCGAGTTTCATAGACTCACTGATCACAGAGCGCGCCTCGCGTCCCGTCAAAGCAGGTCCGCGCTGTAGCCGTCATTCGGCTATAGTGCGGATCTCTAGTGGTTAAAAAGAAGTCTTATGAAGGATTGCCATATTCCTTTTCTATTAATGTCATGATACAGTGGTGTGAAAAAGTGTTTGCCCCCTTCCTCATTTCCTGTTCCTTTGCATGTTTGTCACACTTAAGTGTTTCGGAACATCAAACCAATTTAAACAATAGTCAAGGACAACACAAGTAAACACAAAATGCAATTTGTAAATGAAGGTGTTTATTATTAAAGGTGAAAAAAAATCCAAACCATCATGGCCCTGTGTGAAAAAGTGATTGCCCCCTAAACCTAATAACTGGTTGGGCCACCCTTAGCAGCAACAACTGCAACCAAGCGTTTGCGATAACGTGCAATGAGGCTTTTACAGCGTCCTGGAGGAATTTTGGCCCACTCATCTTTGCAGAATTGTCCTAATTCAGTTACATTAGAGGGTTTTCGAGCATGAACGGCCTTTTTAAGGTCATACCACAACATCTCAATAGGATTCAGGTTAGGACTTTGGCTAGGCCACTCCAAAGTCTTCATTTTGTTTTTCTTCAGCCATTCGGTGGTGGACTTGCTGGTGTGTTTAGGATCATTGTCCTGCTGCAGAACCCAAGTTCGTTTCAGCTTGAGTACATGAACAGATGGTCGGACATTCTCCTTCAGGATCTCTTGGTAGACAGCAGAATTCATAGTTCCTTTTATCACGGCAAGTCTTCCAGGTCCTGAAGCAACAAAACAGCCCCAGACCATCACACTACCACCACCATATTTTACTGTTGGTATAATGTTCTTTTTATGAAATGCAGTGTTCCTTCTACGCCAGATATACTTGGACACACACCTTCCAAAGAGTTCCACTTTTGTCTCATCGGTCCACAGAATGTTGTCCCAAAAGTCTTGGGGATCATCAAGATGTGTTGTGGAGAAATTGAGACGAGCTTTGATGTTCTTTTTGCTCAGCAGTGGTTTTCTCCTTGGAACTCTGCCATGCAGGCCATTTTTGCCCAGTCTTTTCCTCATGGTGGAGGCATGAACGCTGACCTTAACTGAGGCAAGTGAGGCCTGCAGTTCCTTGGACGTTGTTGTGGGGTCTTTTGTGACCTCTTGGATGAGTCGTCGCTGCGCTCTTGGGGTAATTTTGGGCGGCCGGCCACTCCTGGGAAGGTTCACCACTGTTCCATGTCTTCGCCATTTGTGGATAATGGCTCTCACTGTGGTTCGCTGGATTCCCAAAGCTTTGGAAATGGCTTTATAACCCTTTCCAGACTGATAGATCTCAATTACTTTCTTTCTCAATTGTTCCTGAATTTCTTTGGGTCTCGGCATGATGTGTAGCTTTTAAGGATCTTCTGGTGGACCTTACTGTGTCAACAGCTCCTATTTAAGTGATGCCTTGATTGTGAACAGGTGTGGCAATAATCAGGCATGGGTGTGGCTAGAGAAATTGAACTCAGGTGTGGACAACCACAGTTATAGTATGTTTTAACAAGGGGGGCAATCACTTTTTCACACAGGGCCATGATGGTTTGGATTTTTTTCCACCTTTAATAATAAACACCTTCATTTACAAATTGCATTTTGTGTTTACTTGTGTTGTCCTTGACTATTGTTTAAATTGGTTTGATGTTCCGAAACACTTAAGTGTGACAAACATGCAAAGGAACAGGAAATGAGGAAGGGGGCAAACACTTTTTCACACCACTGTATATGGGATCATGGTGTCTCACATTATGGGTTTTGTAAATGTAACTTTGCTAAATATTTAATAAAATGTAATATGTAATTCATTTTTTTATTTTTTGCTATATAATAATAATAGGGCTGTGGAAATTAATTCCTCGATTAATCGATACATTTTTTTGATCGATCAAAATTCTTTTGATCGGTACTCACCTCTCAGCCGGCTTTCGGGTCTTCAGGGAGTTCCGTCGGAGATCCGGTGACGTCACGGACATCGTCACCGGACTCCTCCCCCTTTTCCCAAGTACCCCTGTTTGCTAATGAAGAGAAGGTGGGAGGAGTCTGGTGACGTTGAAGTTCTGTTTGAACGTATTGTGTACGGGGGAGGAGCTACGCATGACGTCACCCGCTGCTGCCCTACGGAACTAACACGATTGTTGGCTTTACATGCTGTGTTTTTATCATCTTTATGTGAGTAGTTTGTGTTTCACCACAAAAATGTAATCTTATACTTAAGTGGTGAGCACTTAGATATTTTCTTTCTACCCATGAACAGTTTATGCAGCGCTTTACATAGACATTGTACATTCACACCAGTCCCTGCCCTCAAGGAGCTTACAATCTAAGGTCCCTAACTCACATTCATACATACACATACTAGGGGCTAATTTTGATAGAAGCCAATTAACCTCCCAGCATGTCTTTGGAGCGTGGGAGGAAACCAGAGGACCCAGAGGAAACCCACCCAAGCACAGGGAGAACATGCAAACTCCAGGCAGGTAGGGCCTTAATTGAGATTTAAACCAGCAACCCTTTTCCTGCTAGGTGAAAGTGCTAACATTATTTGTTGTTATATTTTTGCTACATTATTATGCTATATAAAAATAATAATAAAAACAACAATTATTATATGTTTTATTATTATTTGTTATGATATTTTTGCTACATTATTATGCTATATAATAATAGTATTATTATAATAATAATTATTATTAGTATATGTTTTATTATTATACTATATAACAGCAACTACTATGGTACTATTATTTTTATAATAATTATTTATTATCTACTACTACTACTACTACTACTACTACTAATAATAATAATTTTTATTTATTTGTTACTATATTTTTGCTACAGTATTATGCTATATAAATATAATAATAAATTATTATTCTTATATGTTTTATTTATTGTTTGTTATGATTTTTTTCTACATTATTATGCTATATCATAATAAGAATTTTTATTTTTTATTTATTTAGAATTATATTTTTGCTACATTATTATGATATATAATAATAATAATAATAATGTGTAATTATTATTATTAGTATATGTTTTATTATTATTTGGTATTATATTTTTGATACATTATTATACTATACAACAACAACTACTACTACTTATTTTTATTTATTTGTTATTATATTTTTGCAACATAATAATAATTATTATGATTAATATATGTTTTATTCTTATTTATTATTATATTTTTGCTACATTATTACACTATATATCAACTACTACTACTACTATTATTATTAGTATTATTTATTTATTTGTTATTATATTTTTGCTATATAATAATAATTATAATTATTATTATTTGCATTTTTTATTATTTATTATTATATTTTTGCTACATTATTATACTATACAACAACAACTACTACTACTACTTATTTTTATTTATTTGTTATTATATTTTTGCTATATAATAATAATTATTATTATATGTATTATTATTTATTATTATATTTTTGCTACATTATTATCCTATATAACTACTAATATTATTATTACTATTATTAACTATTTATTTGTTATTTTATTTTTGCTACATTATTATGCTATATTATTTTTTGGTCTGCTATTTTTTATTTATTTTTTACCCCATGAAAGTGGAGTTACCTTTAAGGTTGATGACTCCCCTTTCTGGTTAACAGGTATTGTATTTTTGCTAAATTATTATATTACACAACAGCAACAACAACTACTACTACTTATTTTTCTTTATTTGTTATTATATTTTTGCTATATAATAATAATTATAATTATTATATGTTTTATTATTATTTATTATTATATGTTTGCTACATTATTATCCTATATAACTACTACTACTACTACTACTACTACTACTACTACTACTACTACTACTACTACTACTATTATTATTATAATTATTATTACTATTATTATTATTATTATTATTATTATTATTAATAATAATAATAACTATGTATTTGTTATTTTATTTTTGCTACATTATTAAACTATACAACAGCAACAACAACTACTACTACTTATTTTTATTTATTTGTTATTATATTTTTCCTATATAATAATTATAATTATTATATGTTTTATTATTATTTATTATTATATTTTTGCTACATTATTATCCTATATAACTACTACTACTACTATTATTATTACTATTATTATTATTATTATTATTATTAACTATTTATTTGTTATTATATTTTTGCTACATTATTATACTATACTACAGCAACAACAACTACTACTACTTATTTTTATTTATTTGTTATTATATTTTTGCTATATAATAATATTTATAATTATTATATGTTTTATTGTTATTTATTATTATATTTTTTCTACATTATTATCCTATATAACTACAACTACTACTACTACTACTACTACTATTATTATTATTTTTTTTTTATTACTATTATTATTAACTATTTATTTGTTTATTATATTTTTGCTACATTATTATACTATACAACAGCAACAACAACTACTATTACTACTTATTTTTATTTATTTGTTGTTATATTTTTGCTACATTATTATGCTATATAAAAATAATAATAAAAACAACAACAATTATTATTATTATAATTATTATATGTTTTATTATTATTTATTATTATATGTTTGCTACATTATCATCCTATATAACAACTACTACTACTATTACTACTACTACTACTACTATTATTATTATTAATATTACTATTATTATTATTATTAATAATAATAACTATTTATTTGTTATTATATTTTTGCTACATTATTATACTGTACAACAGCAACAACAACTACTACTACCATTTTTTATTTATTTGTTATTATATTTTTGCTATATAATAATAATTATTATAATTATTATATGTTTTATTATTATTTATTATTATATGTTTGCTACATTATCGTCCTATATAACAACTACTACTACTATTACTACTACTACTACTACTACTATTATTATTATTAATATTACTATTATTATTATCATTATTATTATTATTAATAATAATAACTATTTATTTGTTATTATATTTTTGCTACATTATTATACTATACAACAGCAACAACAACTACTACTACAATTTTTTATTTATTTGTTATTATATTTTTGCTATATAATAATAATTATTATAATTATTATATGTTTTATTATTATTTATTATTATATTTTTGCTACATTATTATCCTATATAACTACTACTACTACTATTATTATTACTATTACTATTACTATTATTATTATTATTATTATTAACTATGTATTTGTTATTATAGTTTTGCTACATTATTATGCTATATTAATTTTTGGTCTGCTATTTTTTTTTTCCCCATGAAAGTGGAATTACCTTTAAGGGTGATGACTGCCCTTTCTGGTGAACAGGTAACACATTTTTATATGCAATCTTGCCTTGGCAAAGCAAGCAAACCCAGGTGTGAAAATCACATCAAAAAATAACTCTCAGGCAACGTGTACAATAACAGCTGGAAATGAGAGTCCACCAAATGCACAGCTTCCCTTTCATATGGACAGAGGTACGGCACTCGGAGGAAAAACCTGCACCCCCCCCCCCGTCACATGACCATCATTAAAACACACGCCAAAGGACCGATCAATTTTAGAGTCACGCATGACTTTAATCCATGTCAGATCCTCGTTTAAAGTAAGTTCTCCCAGAAACATCTGCGCCTTTAAAAAAGGTCTTGAAAGAATTTACACCCATGGCCCATTAGCATTTCCAAACACCCCGCAGTCTTACCGGGCTCACACGTGTTGAGTGCATGGCACAAAATCTCTTTCACTAAAGCCCCTTTGACTGGCGTGCTTTTAATACCCGCTCTCTCAGCTGAGCCTCCGACTCATTTGTTTTACATGCCGCATTAATCTATCCCATATTTTCCCAGACCGAGCAGCTACAGTTCCACTTGTGAGGTGTTTCTGCAAGCCGAGTCAGAAGGATAGGCAGAGAGGGGCTCCTAATTGACCACTTCCCTCTAAGAAAGCCGACCAATGCGGTCAATCCCAACCAAGCCTGCCTCTCAAAACCCAGCGGTTAAATAATCTGCTGTCAGGGTGGGCTGCCTTTTTATTCTGATTTTATTTTTTATTTTATTTTTTTTTTATTTTATTTTTTTATTTTGTGGCTTTCGCATTCAAGGCGATTTTTTTTTTTTAAATTGCAGCACAATGGTCATTAAAACAGAAATGGGAAAACTTTATTTTATGATGTCCAGACAACCTTAAAGTAAAAAAAAAAAAAAAATCCATAAATTCAAGAAACAAGTCAAAACAAAAAAGAGACAGGGCAATAATAATAATAATAATAATACATTTAATATATTATACTGCAAAGGATGTGAATAAAAAAAAAAAAAAAAAAAATCAAAGCAATACAATAAAATAAAAAAAATGGATTTTAAAATAAAATTAAAAAAACAATAATTTAAAGAGGAGCTGCAGTCTGCTCAGATAATTTGTAATAAAAACATCTTTGCCATGCTGAAGCTTCCGTCCAACCACTTTGCATATTATTTTATATATACTGTGATTCTGTATTTGCCAAATATGCTGCAGAAATCTCCCTCCACTGAGTCTGGCTGCAGCCATTTTAACTGTGGGCAGCTGAAGCTGCTGCCTGTTCACTTCCTGGATTTACGCAGAGGCACACCTCCAGCTCTGCGGCTCGCCTGTCAGAACGGGGATCTGCTTTGTTTACACTGGTAGATCATCGTTCTGCATCTCAATCACAGGAGGCCTGGAGGACATTGCGGCCGCTGGCGCCGTGCATGTGTCCAATGCATCTATTACACGAAGCGCCGATTCACTCAATAGAGCCGCAATGCCACGGTGTAACTGCGACGGCTGGTCGGCAATTGGT
This sequence comes from Lithobates pipiens, assembly GCF_037356315.1. Taxonomy (NCBI): domain Eukaryota; kingdom Metazoa; phylum Chordata; class Amphibia; order Anura; family Ranidae; genus Lithobates; species Lithobates pipiens. The sequence continues at coordinate 43,951,605 of NW_027507764.1, forward strand.
TAAAGTGGTTCTAAAGCCATAAAGTTTTTTTTTTTTTAACTTTACTGCATTCTCTGCAGTAAGGTAAAAAACCGCCTGTGTCCAGGATCCTGCCTCACACCCCCTCCATATTTACCTGAACCCAATCTTGATCTAGCGCTGCGCATGAGAGCAGTGGCTCTCTCCGCTCTCTCCCTCCTCACTGAGCAGATTCATAGTAGAGGGAGCCATTGGCTCCTGCTGCTGTCAGTCAAATCCTATGAGGTGGGGGTGGGGTGGGGCAAAGCCCTGCTGTCTGTGTTTATGGCCACAATTCAAGAGGCTCATGAACGAGCCCGCACCAGTAGCCCCCCCCCCCCCCCCCAGTACGTGGCTTGCCAGGGGGGAAGGCAGGGGGAGATCCAGTGGGGGACCCCAGAAGAGGATGATCGGGGCTACTCCATGCAAAACCATTGCACAGAGCAGGTAAGGATAAAATTAGTAAAAGGATAAAAAAAGTAAGGTTTAGAATTACCTTAACCACTTCCTGCCCGGCCTATAGCAGAATGACGGTGGTTCAGTTATCCTGACTGGGCGTCATAAGACGTCCGTTAGGATAACAGCCACCGCGCGCCCGTGGGGGCACGCATCGCAGCAATCGGGGGTGCAGTGTGTCAGTCTGACACACCGCTACACAGATCTCGGTAAAGAGCCTCTGGTGGAGACTCTTCACCACGTGATCAGCCGTGTCCAATCACAGCTGATCACGATTTAAACAGGAAGAGCCGTCTTTTTTTCCCCATGTCCCAGTGGCTAACTGTGGCCCATGATATTGAAATAAAATGAACTGGTATTTTTCTTCATATTTTTGTGTCCTTTGTGAGACAGAATAATATCTTATTCACTGCTTATTTGGACAAAAATGCCCAGCTGATTTTTCTTTATATTTGTTTCTTTTTTTATTTTTATTTAATTTCAGTTTATTATTAGGTTGCACACAATTGCATGCTTTTGTCTTAATTTATCCCCATTTGCGGTTTTATTTTCATTTGGGAGGTGTTATTTCGATTATATGCTGCCTTAGCTCATGACGCTTGTATGAGAGCGTCATTTCCGCTTGCAATGGTGTTCGCCGTTGCGTTCCAGCACTGGCCATGACTGTATACGGCATGACGTCATTTCCATTGGGCGTGTGGGGGAAACCCAGTCGTCCGGTGTCTTGTCATATAATGTCCTCCATCCGATAGTGTCCGCTGCGTACTGCGCATGCGCAGTACACAGCAACACAGATTCCAAAAATTGCCAAGGATGAACGGCGCCTGCGCCGTGAGTCCAGTTTCTATCCCCACTATCCAAGTGGACATAGAGTAGGAATAAAAAAGAGCCGAGCGCAGCGAGGCCGAGCCCGAAGTGTGGCGAGCGAAGCTCGCCCACGAGGGGCCCTCTAATATTCACAACCCTATGTCCGCTTGGATGGTGGGGCTACCACCTCCACTCACGGCGCAGGCGCCATTCAGCTTCGGAGATTTTCCGAAGCTTCGTCTGCTCCGTACTGCGCATGTGCAGTACGGGGCGGACACTATTTGATGGCCGGACACTATACGGCAGAACACCGGCGTTCCATTACATGCCGCGAGCGTGTGGAGTACTGGCGCAGCCTGCGTAATGCATGCTGCGCTTCAGGGTGGTCCAAGGCCGTGTTGGGCTCTAAGCCCTTATATAATATGATTGGTCGAAATTGCGTTGGCATGGAAACATTCTGACCGCGTCTATCACTGTACAATACGATTGGCGGCCGTTCTATGTAAACAACACACACCCCTTTTCATACGTAATCACTATCAACCAATCAAATGGCAATCAGTCTATATTTAAAGCGCATCAGCTGCAGGGCATCTGAGTGTCATCTACACGCCCCACACAGAGGAATGTCCTGCTGCTTGTAAGTACTCTCATTTTAGAGTCTGGTTGTATAAAGGATGCTCTATGAAACTGGGGACAAAACGAACTATTTAATCCTTTTCATAGGAAATAGGTGGTTGGACTTTACCTTCCAGTTCCTCTTCTGTGTTCATTCCTTGCGGATGGGATAAGGCACTTTTGGGTGCTAATTTAGCCTCATATGCATACACAAGCGGACTTGAGACACTCGGGCAGATACCATGTTTCCCGTTTAAGGACAAACCCCCCCCCCACCCCCCTTTGGGTAATTAGTAAGTATGAGGCTACATGCTCTTATTTTTCCCACACACTGGGTAATATTGGTACTGGAGGTTTTACAGATACACCTTTGTATTTCACGCTATATGGGGGAGGTATCTTAGCTATGGCTTCTCGGCAGATATGTCGCTGTTGGTTTTTCTATGTCTTCCGCTTTACCCTGTGAGGTGTGGAGGTGGTACTATATTCACGGTAGTTACTGTACCTTTTCATATACTTTTTGTCTTCACCCTCTTGGGTTATGGTGATACCTCTTTACATCTATGCACCCACTTGTATATTTCCTATCCATATAGGACCATGTGTTTACACAGAGGTTTGGAAATAGGTATAAAAGTAATCTAGAGTCCTATATATCGTTCTGTCCACCGGTTTAGGTAAAACGCATCTGGAAGGAATATGCAGGATACCATGCACCTGCATGATACTTTACTTCTATTTAAACAAGCCTGCAGATATATCCATACTCTAAAGTGACACGTACCTTGATCTTCGAGTATACATCTCATTAGGTAATGATCTCAGATGGGCCGTTTGGTTAGCCATTTGTTTTTTTGTTTTTTTCCTGCCTGGTATATGAATTTTATGTGTTTTTAAAATTGGTTCTTTAGGGCCGGTGCACACAGCGATGCGCGGCGAGGCGTCTCCGACTTGCCTCGCCGCGACTTGCACGGACCTCAGCGGCGACTTGCAGAGGACTTCTGTATAGAAGTCAATGCAAGTCGCCCCCGAAGTCGCCCCAAAGTAGTACAGGAACCTTTTTTCTGAGTCGGAGCGACTCGAGTCGCTCCTCTCAGAACGGTTCCATTGTACAGAATGGGGGCGACTTGCGGGAGCGAGGCGAGGCGAGCCGTGTCGCCTCGCCTCGCACCGCAGTGTGAACCGGCCCTTATATTGTAGATTATTGTATCAATATATCATCAAGTCTTTTCACCCCTGATGAAAGTTCTGTGATACCAGCAACTGGAAACACGTCGGGTGTGGGTGATATAAGAAGAGTATCTTAATTATTCATTAATACATTTTTTGTTTCGTTTATGTGATTATCTATTTGTCAATACGCCATGGGGACATGATCTAGTTTAGATGCCCCTCTGGTGGTACTATGCAATTTTTGTAACCATTAATAAAATTTTGTACATTTTTTGAACTTTTGTCTGGTGTTGGTGGTCATTCAAAATCCCGTCCATTTAGGGTTTTTTTTCTTTGTACACTCGCGTCTGACAGACGCAAGTAGAGGAGAGACAATCGGCGGCTCTCCTGACGGGGGGGTCTGCACTGATTGTTTATAAGCACAGCCCCCCCCCCCCTCAGATGCCCACACTAGACCACCAGGGAAGCCCCCAGGACCACCAGGAAATCCCCCAGCATGTAGATGGCCAGATACATCCCCATGGCCATCCACATGTGAAAAAATATGGCCAAAAGATGCCAATCAGTGCCCACAAATGGGCAGTGACTGTCACCTCTGTAGCACATTACAAAACAGGGATGCCCAGCAATGCCACCCATCAGTGTCCATCAATGCCCATCTGTGCCACCTATCAGTGCCACCCATAAGTACCCATCAGTGCCGCCTACGAGTGCCCATCAGTGCCGCCTATGAGTGTCCATCAGTGCCACCTATGAGTGTCCATCAGTGCCGCCTATCATTGCCCGTCAGTGCCACCTCATTGGTGCCCATCAGTGCTGCCTTATCAGTGCCCGTCAGTGTAGCCATATCAGTGCCCGTGATTGAGGAATAAGATGTAATTATTTAAAAAAAAATGTAACAGAAACAAAGAAAAACTTGTTTCTTTTTTAAAATTTTTGGTCTTTTTTTATTTGTTACGCAAAAAATAAAAATCCCAGAGGTGATCAAATACCACCAAAAGAAAGCTCTATTTGTGGGAACAAAATTATAAAAAATGTGTTTGAGTACAGCGTAGCATGTATTGCGACAGCACTGAAAGCTGAAAATTGGTCTGGGCAGGAGGGTGTCTAAGTGCCCTGTATTGAAGTGGTTAAAGCATATTTCCGTTTTAGCAGCCAAACTTGAGAAAACGCCTCTATATGTTTGTTACATGTTCCCATTTACAGAGCATGTCTTAAAAAATCTTTTGGCTGAACTGAACTCGCTGAGTTCGGTCAGGTCCATCCTGATACAAAACCCATCCGGGCAGGCTGAGCCTCAGAACCTACCGCCTAGTCCCAAGGCATCTTCTTCTAGACCAGTAGAGACTGAGGACTCTGGCGATGAAGGGGGAAGTACTCTTGTCTCCTTCAGGGACTCTGAAGAGGAGGAAGAGGATAGCAGGGCCTCTCGGTACAAGCTATCACTAGAGGAGGTAGATTACATTCTAAGGACAATCTACACGACTCTGGAAATTCAGGAGGAAAAGGTACAGCTGTCAAGATGTACCAGGAGATGGACGAAACAAGACGAATAGTTTTTCCAGTCCACAGGGTCCTCTCGGATTCAGTTAAATAAGAATGGAAGGACCCAGAAAGAGCCCCTTTTTTCTCCAAATCCCTCAGGAGGAGGTTTCCCTTTGAGGACAAGGACTCGGAGGTATGGAACAAGAGGCCTCGAGTTGATGCAGCCTTTTCGCAGGTTTCTAGATGAACGGACTTGGCTTTCGAGGATATGGGATTCTTAAAAGATCCCATGGACAAAAAAAGCTGACTCCATCCTCAAAAAAGCCTGGGATGCAGCGTCAGTTAGTCTGAAACCGGCCATGGCCGCTACAGTGGTGGCCAGGAACCTGGAATGCTGGTTGGAGAAATTAAAAAGTCATGTAGAAGCGGGTACGTCTCGCAAAGATCTCTTGGAATCTTTCCCTCTAATCTTGAATGCTGTCATGTATATGGCGGACGCACCAGCAGAGTCTGTTAAGCTAGCTGCCAGGTCTTCGGCTCTAGTAAATTCAGCCAGGAGGGCAATCTGGCTATAAAATATGGTCGGCAGACACAGCCTCTAAGGTCAAGCTTTGTAGCATGCCCTTTTCAGGAGATCTTCTCTTCGGACCCGACCTAGAGTCAGTTCTTGACAGGACAGCTGACAAGAAAAAGGCCTTCCCGGCTAAGAAAAAGCAAACTGTCAAGACATTTTTTTTGTCTGTTCATGAAAAGCGTTATCGCTCAGGGGTACAGGCTGGAGTTCTCAAAACCACACCCTAGCAGGTTCTAACGGCCCTACTAAGGGACCAGGAGAAGGCCTCTGCAATGATGTTCCTATTGCAGGAACTGATACAGCAAAAGGTCTTGATCCAAGTTCCAGAAAGTCAGCAAGGCAGGGGTTTCTACTCCCATATTTTTCTGGTGAGGAAACCTTCAGGGAAGTACCGTTTGATCTTGAACCTAAAAGTTCTGAACAGGTCTATACGGTACAAACATTTCAGGATGGATACATTTTTTTCCATCACAAAGTTATTGACCCCGGATTGTTTCATGGCATCCCTGGATTTAAGGGATGCCTATCTCCATGTACCCATTCACCAGGCGTCCCAGCAGTTTTTGCGCCTGGTAGTGGATCTAGGGAGTTCGGTATGGCACCTCCAATTCAGGGCTCTGCCATTCGGACTCTCATCCTCCCCCAGAGTCTTTACAAAGATTATGGCGGAGGCTTTGGAGCCCCTGAAGCTAAAGGGGATTTCAGTCGTCCCTTATTTGGACGACCTTTAATTTTTTGCGGATTCCAGGGAGCAGGTCTTAGTGAATCTTCAGGCATCCCAGTCTCACCTCAAAAGTCTGAGGTGGCTTCTGAACCTGGAGAAGTCAAATCTGGTTCCCTCACAGGAGATGAGTTTTCTGGGCTATTCCATAGACTCCGTTCTCCAGAAAGTGTTCTTGCTGCTAGAAAGCAGGAAAAGATACAGTAAGCAGTAAAGCAAGTACAGAGCAACCAGACAGTGTCGGCCAGGTCAGTCATGGCAGTTCTGGGCCTACTTATGGCAGCAATCCCAGCCATTCAGTGGGCCAGGTTACATTCCAGACCCCTTCAGAGGAACATTTTGTTCAACTGGTCCCATCAAGATCCCTTAGAGAAACAGATAAGGATTTCTACAAAGACAAAAAAGGGCTCTCTGGTGGTGGAGAGACCAAGCAAACCTCTCAAAGGGTCTGTTGTGGGGTTTTCCCATGGACAAGCGTCTGACGACAGACGCAATCGCCTGGGGCTGGGGGGCTCACCTGGACGGTCAAGGGGTCTGGTCCAAGGGGGAAGCTCAAAGATCTTCCAACTGGAGAGAGCTGAAGGCGATCTTTCTGGGTTTGTTGGCCTTTCAGCAGGTATTGAGGGGTCATCACGTTCAGGTGTTGTCAGACAACACAACCGCTGTAACCTATATAATGAAGCAGGGGTAACCAGGAGCAGAGGTCTGATGGAGTTGGCCAATCTCTTGTTGGCCTGGGCAGAGCAGAATAGGGCTTCACTGTCGGCAGTGCATCTGAAAGGTTCTCAGAACTTGTTGGCAGATCTCCTAAGCAGGCAGAAGTTGATAGAAGCAGAGTGGAGTCTGAATCAGGAGGTTTTCCTGATGATTTCCGAGGCTTGGGGGTTTCCCCAAATAGACCTTTTTGACAGTCAGCAAAATTCAAAAGTAAGCCGTTTCTTTTCTCTTCACCGAGGGGATGAAGCGGTAGGACTGGATGCGTTCACCCCCCCCCTTGGCACTACCAGCTGTGGTATGCTTTTCCCCCCTTCTCTCTGATTCCACTGGTTCTGAGAAAATTCAGAGAGGAAAAGACGGATCTAATCCTAGTCACTTCAAAAAGACCTTGGTTTGCGGTGCTTCGGAATCTAGCCACGAAACCCCCATGGAAGTTACCGGTCAGAAAAGACTTGTTATCTCAAGGGGCAGTAAACCATCCAGAGGTGGAGTTTCTGCAGCTAACCGCCTGGTTTCTGAGGAGGACCTATTGAAAGCGAAGGAACTCTCAGACAAGGTGGTAAAAACCCTGCTATCCAGCAGGAAAGCAGTCACACAGGCGATTTACATGAAGGTCTGTAAGATATTTAACTCCTGGTGTGAGTCCAGAGACCTCAAAGTCAAGAGCACGGTGTCCGTTCTGGAGTTTCTCCATGAAGGAATGGAGAAGGGTCTAGCAGCCAGTACCCTGAAGACTCAGGTGGCGGCCTTATCAGTTTTCTTTGAAAAGACGTTGTCGAAAGAAACTTTAATTTCTAGATTTTTTAGGGCTCTCGCTTGAAGTAGACTGTTAGCCCTATAGACTTTCCCAGTTGGGATTTGTCTACTGTTTTGCAGGGTCTCTCGGGAGCTTCGTTTGAACCCTTACGAGAAGCTTTGTTAGAGAAGGTGGTTCTTAAAACAATTTTTCTAATGGCCATCACCTCGGCTAGGAGGATCAGCGAGCTGCAAGCCTTGGCGATTACGGAACCTTTTTTAAAGGTATTTGCGGACAGAGTGGTTCTTCAGACAGACCCAGCATTTCTACCTAAATATCCTCAGCCTTTCATCGGACTCAGGAAATAGTGTTACCTACCTTTTCTGCAACTCCAGCTAATGCAGGGGAAGAGGATATTCACACATTAGACGTGAGAAGATGTTTGTTGCAATTTCTAAAGGTGACCAAGGAGTTTAGAAGATCGAAAGCCCTTTTCGTGGGCTTCTCGGGACCACACAAGGGAGAGAAAGCTTCAAAAAGTATGCTGGGTAGGTGGCTTAAGCTGGCTATAGCAGAAGCCTATAAAGCAAAAGGAGAACAGATTTGCAAGGCTGCCACTTGGTCCAGTTATTCGACGTTTCTCCGGCACTACCGTCTAGATCTACTGTCTGCAGCAGATCAGGCCTTCGGCAGGAAGGTACTGCAGGCAGTAGTCCCACCCTAGGGTAAGTTTCTCGGTTATCCTCTCCGGGATTGTCCTGAAAGGCGATTCGAGAAAGACTTAGTTAGACTTACCGGTGACGGTATTTCTAAGAGCCTTTCAGGACAACCGTTACTTCCCTCCCTAGGTTAATCTTAGTAGTAGTATTAAGTTTCTATCATGGTTGTGTGGTTTTCTGTGCTTTGTTTTCCAGTGTCGGAGGGCCACAATAACTGAATCCATGGTAGAAGAGGGGGAGTTTTTAAAGTGGGCATGTGTTTCCTGAGAAGAAGGTGGAGCTACACTCTCTCCAGGGTTGTCCTGAAAGGCTCTTAGAAATACCGTCACCGGTAAGTCTAACTTAGCCCTTGTACACACTGTCGGACATTTCGACAACCAAATCCGTCGGATTTTGTCCGTCGGATCTTGTCCGAAACTGTTGCATACACACGGTCGGACAAAGTTGTCGAAAAATCCGATCTATCAGAATGTGATGACGTAATTTCGTTACAATGGGACTACGTTCAGGCTAGTAGCCAATAGCTTTGATGTAGGAATTTGATCTGAGCATGCGTGGCACTTTGTCCGATCGGAATTCTCTACACATGATCGGAGTATGTCCTATCGGACCAGTTTGCCGGAAATTATTTCCAGCAAGTTTGAAAATTTGGTCCGACGGATATTCCGATGGAAACAGTCGGATTATCCGACAACACGGTCCGATAGGACACATTCCGACAGATTCTCCGACCGTGTGTACAAGGGCTAAGTCTTTTTACATCACAGAAACCGGACTTTTTAACAGGGGTGTGTAGACTTTTTATATCCACTGTATATATCTATAGATATCTATAGATATAGCTATATCTATATATATATATATATATATATATATATATATATATATATCTATATATATATATATATATCAATCACTCATGTAGCACTGACCCCCGAAGGAGCTGCTGATTTGAATTGGACCTGCACTCTACTGAGAAGCCCCCCTTGTGAATGTGTGTCTCCTTGGCACAGCTGTGGTACAATAATAATACAATACAGTGTAAACAATATAATGTACCTGTGTCTATCCCTCAGGATCCTCTGGCTCCACCTGGTGGGGAAAGACAGTAAACCACACACTTGTACTCTTAAACAGGAATACTTTTACTGAAAATAAAGCAAATAGTTGGTTACAGAGTTTGCACTGTCGTTCCAATGTAGAACGTCAGCACAACATAAGTCAACAGGCAAATACAATAAACAACATGCAAGTATGTTACTATCTAAACCTGGGAGCTTCCCTTATTTAAAGTCTAATGTGAGGCCTCACTTAATGTATTTCCTCCTTTATCTTCTTTCTTCGCTAGCTTAAATAGTTCCTCAAATAATTGTAATCCAAAGGGGTAAGTAGAGAAAGTTAACTTAGAACACTCCAGGTATAACTCCAGAAACTTGTAATCACACTTAGGCACACAAAGTGTAACGGCCTTGAGCCTACTAAGTGTCAGTTGCTCAGTTGCACTTCTGTGGAACAACAGGTTCCAGAAAAGCCTATTAGTAAGTATAAGTACGTGTAATAGATTAAACAGTGGGCTGTAACCCGCTCACCAATCGGATCAGAGTTCTGAGTGATGGCTTGAGTCCTACAGCTGCAGCTTGCTTCCACTGACTAGGCCAGATGCTCTGTGTCACTCCACCGACTGGATCCGGCTCTCCTCTGCTCCTACAAGCGTCTCCGATCCCTGTCGGTCTGATCACCAGCTCCTGGCTCCATCCAGTCACCCAGCAAACAGTCTGGTTTGCACTCCGTGGTGACTATCTACCGATGCGTCCGAGAACCTCACACACAGTTCCGCACAGGCAGACAACGTGGTTCCAAGAGACCAAATATGGCCGCTGCAGTCCCTTTTATAGCCTACCCTGCATGCACTGCATATCAAAGTGTTCATGGGTAGGTCCCACAGACTCCTGGGTAGATAAGATCAAAATGACCAAAGTAAAGTATCTTTCAACACCATAGAAAGGAAAAATAACTAAGGTCCAGTTCCAGTTTTTGGTCACTAGATGGCATCCAATACTAGTGAATACATTGTCCATAGATTTACATTGTACTTCACATTAATTGCATTAATACACCATTATGTCCCCGCTACATATATATATATATATATATATATATATATATATATATATATATATATATATATATATAAATAATAAAAAATGAATAATGCAAAATGGAAAAAAAAGTCAAACAAATGAATAAGAAAATCAACTTCATTAATTAATCAAAAAGATGAAAGAAAACCTTAACTGATTTATAAGTCTTTACAGTTTTACTCTATACTAATTAATTCCAACGTCACACTTGTATCATATGAATAATTAACATTTTCAGAAATGATAAGCGATTCTACACTGTACTTTATTATGTGTTAATTTTACAGAGAACATTTTAAATTTGTCTGTGCATGGGCTCAAAGTCGGTCACATTGGTGCTTTGTGTATTTATGAGCCTTGGTAGTTTTATGAAGCTGTGATCTAAATGAAATCTCTGAAAATGTTATGATGTCAGCACGATTAACAGAGTGTGCTGCATTTTAAGAGGATCCTGTGAAATGTTTTATTTCAGTGGTTATGCTGTAACTGGTAAATTCTTTTTCTTTTTTTCTGCGGTCAATTTATGATTCTTAATTTTTTTTTCTGCTAGTAAATATGCAGTCATTTGCACTCCTCAAGACCAATTATGTAACTCTGGCATAATGTAATATATTATTCTATTTAACAAATGTAAAAAAGTGAACATAATTGGATAGAATAGTACACTGTAAAGGTCTGACATGTCCTGTGACCAGTTGCTTATTTTCTTTCCTTGGTACCTGGCCCATAGCTTCCAACTGTCTCTGATTTGGAGGGACTGTCCCTGATTTGGAGCAATGTCCCTCTGTCCCTCATTCCACCTCATCTGTCCCACATTTTATCTATCAAAAAGTGTTTTTCAGAGCTAAACCTTTCATCTGATTTCTAAATTGCTGCATTTGCAAATTCCAAAAGCTGATATAAAGGAATAGTAGTGGTAAAAAAGCACTTGTGGGTTTAACCAATCTTGTTTTTTTGTACAATTCTCCTTTAAGGGGGTGTGGTAGGGGGTGTGTTCTATGCCTGCATACTTTTGCTGATAGGTGTCCCTCATTGCCATCTCAAAAAGTTGGGAGATATGCTGGCCTGGTATTGTTTCTTTTCCTCATGGGACCAATTGCACTATTCCAGGGTGTGTGTCGGGAAGGTTGAGTGCACAGTCATGCCTGGAGACCTGCACATATGCATGATGTGGCTCATGGTCCACTGCATAAGGTTTTTGCTGTGCATACATCCACACATGTTTTTGCACGTGCTAAGGTGCATTCTAATGCATGCATTTGAAACGTGAATGAGAGTCCATGTCCATGCTAGCTGTGGCACCAACAGCTCTATTTAAAGCTCAGCACAACTGAGGAGAATTGTTGAGTGGTTGTCAGCTCCGGTGACCCATGACCTAACCTACGATTTGCTAACCTAAGTTTGACCCAGGTTGTATCCTCATTATGCTATATCCAGATCTCATGCTGTTGACCTTGGTTTGTATCCAGACCACCCCTTCTACCTGCTGTCTTGGTACCACTGATTGCCATCTATTACTGGCCTTGGCCTGGACTTTGACACTTGCCTCTAAATTCGTACCACTGCTGCCAGGATGTTGCTAACCCTATTCGTCTTACCTTTGTTTTTCCTCCTTGCACCTGAAAGTTCTTTGCCCAACTTATGTATCAGTTTTCTGTGCAGAACCCCCTTGAGCATTTCAGGGAGCATTGCAGCTTCCAGACTCTCTGATTTTCTGTTGTAACTGGACCCACCGCAGGCACCATGCCACTTCTCATCCTTCTACTCTCTGGTCTCCAGTTCCAGCTGGTATTGGGCAGGAGGGAAACCCTCTCTACGACTTGGCCTCTACAAGGTATATGGCAATGTGAGCCTATATCAATGTGACCTCTGGTGTTGCTTCGTGTGTCACTCAGACTTGCCGATATGTGGAATGTATGTGGACTCCTCTGCCTCGGCTGCAGGGAGTGCTAGCAAAGGGACAAAGCCTGTATTGGCTCTTAGATATAGCTCAAGGGATAAGAAAGAGGTGATCCCTAATGCCGCACATCCATGTAGTCCTACGATGGTAATGAGAGAGACAACCTCAGCCTGGACTCCAACCAGGCCACACCTCCAGCCTGGACTCCAACCAGGGCATGGAGTCCAGGCTGAGGTTGTCACTCATCACCATCTTAGGACTACATAGATGTACAGCATTAGGGATCACCTCTTTCTTCTCCCTTGAGCCTATATCATCTCTGGCTTGTAGTACCATCAATGAGTATGTTTTGTATGTGCTCTGCACCAGAAAATTGCCAGAGCCACTTCAGTATCCCTTTCTGCAAATTCTGTGTTGTTCTACTCATACATGCAACATTTTTGTTGGTTATTGTTTTTTGTTGGTCTATTGTGTGTTTACTGCCTGCTTTCGCTAATGTCTTATGACTTGACCTGAATGCTGCCTGTCTCAGACTTTTTCCTGTGTTACAACCCTGCCTAAACACCACCTGCCCTGATCTCTTCCTGTTCACAGCCTCTGTGGATAGCTGAAGATTTTGGTTGCCTTGTGGAGGCCCTTGACAGGTTACTCCGAATTACTCCGAATCCTAAATCTCCTTGCCTGTGAGGTCCCCACACCTACCAATAGTGATGATATGAAGGGTCCACACCAAACTGAGCTCAGATATTTAGTGTGTGTGAATGTGTATTAATGGTGTCAGAAAAAAGACACAGTCAGTTACCCAACTAAGCTTTTATGCCCCATTTGTTGTAACTGCTGCTGCGAAACGACAAGTCCCATGAAGCATTGCAAGGCTGACAGTTACAAGCACAGGCAGAGACATGATGTGGAACTTGTAGTTTCACAGCAGCTGGAGGGCCACCAGTTTGAGACCCCTGCTCTAAGGTCTTCCTATTCTACACCACCATAAATTGCATACTCTTGGAGGTCAGAGAAAAAAATGTCTGTTGAGTCATACCTTACCTGGCTAATTGCACCCCAGCACCAGAGGCTAGTGATGGCCGAACGGTTCGCCCGGCGGTCGTTTCGCGGCGAATTTCCGACTTTCGCCGTCCGCGGGTTCGAACGCCTTTTTCCGTCGTTCGCCCCGGCGGACTTACGTGTTTAATGTATACAAGAACTTTAACCTTTCGTGACACGTTTATCATGTGTTACAGGACAACCAATTGAGACATGACAGCTCATGGACACTTGGACATTCCCCCTAACCTATAAATACACCCGATCCGGTGGCCATTTTACATTCTTTCTTCTGTCACTGTAGGGAAAGGATCCTGTGTGGAGTAGGGACAGAGAAAACGCTAGCTATTTGGTACACAAAAGTTCTTTTCAGGACTGATATAGGTGTTAGGTCAGCAGCCTGAGTTTCTTTTGTCAGTTTAGATAAAGGGACAGAGCGCTGTATGCTGCTATTTTAGGGACAGCTCAGCCAGATTAGTCTTTCTTCATCATCATCATCATCATCATCATTAGCTGTTACTATCAGGTCCACAAAAGAGCTGTTCCAGCTAATCGTTCCAGCCTACTCTTTTTTGCCAATTTGTATAGGGACAGGCAGGAAGCAGTGTGTCAGGCAGTGAGGATAATTTTAAAGACTTGCTGTTACTATTAGTTCCACAAAGGTTCTTTTCAGGACTGGTATCAGTGGTACGGTAATAGGCTTGTACACGTATAATATTCTTTCTTCCAAATATAGAAAGAATATTATACTTGACTGCTGCCCTTCTGCTGCAGTCTGCTAATCATTCACAACTCACTTGTTCCACAAAAGTTCTTATAAGGACTGGTAACTTGGTCTGTCTAGGGTGCTACGGTACATAGGCTTGGGTGCGGTACAGTCTGCTGTTCTGTAAGGACCGCTATCGGTCCACAATAGATAGGGTTGCCGTGCACTACTGCTGACCGCTGCCCTATACTGCAGCAGTCCTTCAGCGGTATAGGGACTGACGCACAGTCTGCTAAACACTAACACACAACCTGCTTGGTCCACAAAAGTTCTTATAAGGACTGGTAACTTGGTATAGGGTGCTACGGTACATAGGCCTGAGTGCGTTACAGTCTGCTGTTCTGTAAGGACCGCTATCGGTCCACAATACATAGGGTTGCCGTGCACTACTGCTGACCGCTGCCCTATACTGCAGCAGTCCTTCATTGGTATAGGGACTGACGTACAGTCTGCTAATCACTAACACACAACCTGCTTGGTCCACAAAAGTTCTTATAAGGACTGGTAACTTGGTATAGGGTGCTACGGTACATAGGCCTGAGTGCGTTACAGTCTGCTGTTCTGTAAGGACCGCTATCGGTCCACAATACATAGGGTTGCCGTGCACTACTGCTGACCGCTGCCCTATACTGCAGCAGTCCTTCAGCGGTATAGGGACTGACGCACAGTCTGCTAAACACTAACACACAACCTGCTTGGTCCACAAAAGTTCTTATAAGGACTGGTAACTTGGTATAGGGTGCTACGGTACATAGGCCTGAGTGCAGTACAGTCTGCTGTTCTGTAAGGACCGCTATCGGTCCACAATACATAGGGTTGCCGTGCACTACTGCTGACCGCTGCCCTATACTGCAGCAGTCCTTCATTGGTATAGGGACTGACGTACAGTCTGCTAATCACTAACACACAACCTGCTTGGTCCACAAAAGTTCTTATAAGGACTGGTAACTTGGTATAGGGTGCTACGGTACATAGGCCTGAGTGCGTTACAGTCTGCTGTTCTGTAAGGACCGCTATCGGTCCACAATACATAGGGTTGCCGTGCACTACTGCTGACCGCTGCCCTATACTGCAGCAGTCCTTCATTGGTATAGGGACTGACGTACAGTCTGCTAATCACTAACACACAACCTGCTTGGTCCACAAAAGTTCTTATAAGGACTGGTAACTTGGTATAGGGTGCTACGGTACATAGGCCTGAGTGCGTTACAGTCTGCTGTTCTGTAAGGACCGCTATCGGTCCACAATACATAGGGTTGCCGTGCACTACTGCTGACCGCTGCCCTATACTGCAGCAGTCCTTCATTGGTATAGGGACTGACGTACAGTCTGCTAATCACTAACACACAACCTGCTTGGTCCACAAAAGTTCTTATAAGGACTGGTAACTTGGTATAGGGTGCTACGGTACATAGGCCTGAGTGCGTTACAGTCTGCTGTTCTGTAAGGACCGCTATCGGTCCACAATACATAGGGTTGCCGTGCACTACTGCTGACCGCTGCCCTATACTGCAGCAGTCCTTCATTGGTATAGGGACTGACGTACAGTCTGCTAATCACTAACACACAACCTGCTTGGTCCACAAAAGTTCTTATAAGGACTGGTAACTTGGTATAGGGTGCTACGGTACATAGGCCTGAGTGCGTTACAGTCTGCTGTTCTGTAAGGACCGCTATCGGTCCACAATACATAGGGTTGCCGTGCACTACTGCTGACCGCTGCCCTATACTGCAGCAGTCCTTCATTGGTATAGGGACTGACGTACAGTCTGCTAATCACTAACACACAACCTGCTTGGTCCACAAAAGTTTTTATAAGGACTGGTAACTTGGTATAGGGTGCTACGGTACATAGGCCTGAGTGCAGTACAGTCTGCTGTTCTGTAAGGACCGCTATCGGTCCACAATACATAGGGTTGACGTGCACTACTGCTGACCGCTGCCCTATACTGCAGCAGTCCTTCATTGGTATAGGGACTGACGTACAGTCTGCTAATCACTAACACACAACCTGCTTGGTCCACAAAAGTTCTTATAAGGACTGGTAACTTGGTATAGGGTGCTACGGTACATAGGCCTGAGTGCAGTACAGTCTGCTGTTCTGTAAGGACCGCTATCGGTCCACAATACATAGGGTTGCCGTGCACTACTGCTGACCGCTGCCCTATACTGCAGCAGTCCTTCATTGGTATAGGGACTGACGTACAGTCTGCTAATCACTAACACACAACCTGCTTGGTCCACAAAAGTTCTTATAAGGACTGGTAACTTGGTATAGGGTGCTACGGTACATAGGCCTGAGTGCAGTACAGTCTGCTGTTCTGTAAGGACCGCTATCGGTCCACAATACATAGGGTTGCCGTGCACTACTGCTGACCGCTGCCCTATACTGCAGCAGTCCTTCATTGGTATAGGGACTGACGTACAGTCTGCTAATCACTAACACACAACCTGCTTGGTCCACAAAAGTTCTTATAAGGACTGGTAACTTGGTATAGGGTGCTACGGTACATAGGCCTGAGTGCGTTACAGTCTGCTGTTCTGTAAGGACCGCTATCGGTCCACAATACATAGGGTTGCCGTGCACTACTGCTGACCGCTGCCCTATACTGCAGCAGTCCTTCATTGGTATAGGGACTGACGTACAGTCTGCTAATCACTAACACACAACCTGCTTGGTCCACAAAAGTTTTTATAAGGACTGGTAACTTGGTATAGGGTGCTACGGTACATAGGCCTGAGTGCAGTACAGTCTGCTGTTCTGTAAGGACCGCTATCGGTCCACAATACATAGGGTTGACGTGCACTACTGCTGACCGCTGCCCTATACTGCAGCAGTCCTTCATTGGTATAGGGACTGACGTACAGTCTGCTAATCACTAACACACAACCTGCTTGGTCCACAAAAGTTCTTATAAGGACTGGTAACTTGGTATAGGGTGCTACGGTACATAGGCCTGAGTGCAGTACAGTCTGCTGTTCTGTAAGGACCGCTATCGGTCCACAATACATAGGGTTGCCGTGCACTACTGCTGACCGCTGCCCTATACTGCAGCAGTCCTTCATTGGTATAGGGACTGACGTACAGTCTGCTAATCACTAACACACAACCTGCTTGGTCCACAAAAGTTCTTATAAGGACTGGTAACTTGGTATAGGGTGCTACGGTACATAGGCCTGAGTGCAGTACAGTCTGCTGTTCTGTAAGGACCGCTATCGGTCCACAATACATAGGGTTGCCGTGCACTACTGCTGACCGCTGCCCTATACTGCAGCAGTCCTTCATTGGTATAGGGACTGACGTACAGTCTGCTAATCACTAACACACAACCTGCTTGGTCCACAAAAGTTCTTATAAGGACTGGTAACTTGGTATAGGGTGCTACGGTACATAGGCCTGAGTGCGTTACAGTCTGCTGTTCTGTAAGGACCGCTATCGGTCCACAATACATAGGGTTGCCGTGCACTACTGCTGACCGCTGCCCTATACTGCAGCAGTCCTTCATTGGTATAGGGACTGACGTACAGTCTGCTAATCACTAACACACAACCTGCTTGGTCCACAAAAGTTTTTATAAGGACTGGTAACTTGGTATAGGGTGCTACGGTACATAGGCCTGAGTGCAGTACAGTCTGCTGTTCTGTAAGGACCGCTATCGGTCCACAATACATAGGGTTGACGTGCACTACTGCTGACCGCTGCCCTATACTGCAGCAGTCCTTCATTGGTATAGGGACTGACGTACAGTCTGCTAATCACTAACACACAACCTGCTTGGTCCACAAAAGTTCTTATAAGGACTGGTAACTTGGTATAGGGTGCTACGGTACATAGGCCTGAGTGCAGTACAGTCTGCTGTTCTGTAAGGACCGCTATCGGTCCACAATACATAGGGTTGCCGTGCACTACTGCTGACCGCTGCCCTATACTGCAGCAGTCCTTCATTGGTATAGGGACTGACGTACAGTCTGCTAATCACTAACACACAACCTGCTTGGTCCACAAAAGTTTTTATAAGGACTGGTAACTTGGTATAGGGTGCTACGGTACATAGGCCTGAGTGCAGTACAGTCTGCTGTTCTGTAAGGACCGCTATCGGTCCACAATACATAGGGTTGCCGTGCACTACTGCTGACCGCTGCCCTATACTGCAGCAGTCCTTCATTGGTATAGGGACTGACGTACAGTCTGCTAATCACTAACACACAACCTGCTTGGTCCACAAAAGTTCTTATAAGGACTGGTAACTTGGTATAGGGTGCTACGGTACATAGGCCTGAGTGCGTTACAGTCTGCTGTTCTGTAAGGACCGCTATCGGTCCACAATACATAGGGTTGCCGTGCACTACTGCTGACCGCTGCCCTATACTGCAGCAGTCCTTCATTGGTATAGGGACTGACGTACAGTCTGCTAATCACTAACACACAACCTGCTTGGTCCACAAAAGTTTTTATAAGGACTGGTAACTTGGTATAGGGTGCTACGGTACATAGGCCTGAGTGCAGTACAGTCTGCTGTTCTGTAAGGACCGCTATCGGTCCACAATACATAGGGTTGACGTGCACTACTGCTGACCGCTGCCCTATACTGCAGCAGTCCTTCATTGGTATAGGGACTGACGTACAGTCTGCTAATCACTAACACACAACCTGCTTGGTCCACAAAAGTTCTTATAAGG
This sequence comes from Lithobates pipiens, assembly GCF_037356315.1. Taxonomy (NCBI): domain Eukaryota; kingdom Metazoa; phylum Chordata; class Amphibia; order Anura; family Ranidae; genus Lithobates; species Lithobates pipiens. Next base: position 43,970,136 of record NW_027507764.1, read on the forward strand.
ACTGGTAACTTGGTATAGGGTGCTACGGTACATAGGCCTGAGTGCAGTACAGTCTGCTGTTCTGTAAGGACCGCTATCGGTCCACAATACATAGGGTTGCCGTGCACTACTGCTGACCGCTGCCCTATACTGCAGCAGTCCTTCATTGGTATAGGGACTGACGTACAGTCTGCTAATCACTAACACACAACCTGCTTGGTCCACAAAAGTTCTTATAAGGACTGGTAACTTGGTATAGGGTGCTACGGTACATAGGCCTGAGTGCGTTACAGTCTGCTGTTCTGTAAGGACCGCTATCGGTCCACAATACATAGGGTTGCCGTGCACTACTGCTGACCGCTGCCCTATACTGCAGCAGTCCTTCATTGGTATAGGGACTGACGTACAGTCTGCTAATCACTAACACACAACCTGCTTGGTCCACAAAAGTTCTTATAAGGACTGGTAACTTGGTATAGGGTGCTACGGTACATAGGCCTGAGTGCAGTACAGTCTGCTGTTCTGTAAGGACCGCTATCGGTCCACAATACATAGGGTTGACGTGCACTACTGCTGACCGCTGCCCTATACTGCAGCAGTCCTTCAGCGGTATAGGGACTAAGAGTTTTGTCACAGGGTGATTTAAAAAATGACAGGCAGAGGAAGAGGCAGGCCCTTCCGCAGGGGTGGTAGGGGTAGGGCAGGAGCAACAGCCTTGAGCCAAAGTGGGAAGTTGCAGAAGGTGCGTTCAATTACTTTAAAGGACGCACCAGACTTGGTTGAGTGGCTCACTCAGCCTTATTCTTCTGCACCCTCCTCATCCTCTCGATCTGCACCCTCTTCTTCACTCTCTGCTATGTGCACCCCCAAAGACACTACCACCAACAACACGACCACCACCACCACCACCACATACCTTCCGCTTGAGTCACTGGAATTATTTTCCGATCCATATCAAGAGGACATTTCTGATGCGCAGCCACTCTTGGTATTGGATCAGGAAGAGGAGGTAGCAACAAGCGCTACTCAGCAGTCTGACGCCAGTACCCAGATCAGCCCAAGGAGGAGGTTGGTCCCCGGTGTTGCTGCCTACTCTACTTATAGCGGTGGGGAAGGTGACGTTGATGATGACGTGTCTAGTGATGTCACGTGGGTGCCCACAAGAGAGGAAGAGGAGGGGAGTTCAGAGGGAGATATGGACCAGCAGATAGGGAGGAGAAGCAGCAATGACTTACATTGCACAGCAGGGACAAAGCAGACTGCAAATGTATCAGGAGCGAGTCATCGACCATGTACGGTCACATCTGGCGCTCCCAGGACACCGGCACATGGCTCCGCAGTGTGGGCTTTTTTTAACGTGTCCGCTGCTGACAATAGCGTTGCCATCTGCAATCTTTGCAGTCAACGCGTTAGTCGCGGTAAGCCCAATACTCACCTAGGGACGACCGCCTTAAGAAGGCACATGAGCAGCCATCACCGAGCCCAGTGGGAGCAACGGAACACACAAAGCCACACTGCAGGCTCTCACCGTCCAGCCTCGTCTTCTACTTCTCCTTCTCCTCTCTCCTCACAATTGTCCTCCACTCCACCTTCCATCACGCCAAGCTCACATTTTTCTGCAAAAAGGCAGGCTTCCGTGGGCCTAATGTTTGAGCGTAAAAAAATGATGACGCCGGATAACCCTCTTGCCCAACGGTTGGCGGCTGGCTTGTCAGAACTCATAGCCCGCCAACTACTGCCATATAAACTGGTGGACTCGGAGGCCTTTCGCAAATTTGTGGCCATTGGAACACCACAATGGAAGGTCCCAGGAAGGAAGTATTTCTCAGAGAAGGGCATCCCAGAGCTATATGGCCATGTTCAGCGGCAAGTGAATGTATCTCTGGCACACAGTGTCGGTGCCAAGATACATCTGACCACAGACACGTGGTCTAGCAAACACGGGCAGGGAAGGTATATCAGTTTTACTGCCCACTGGGTGAACCTTCTGACGGCCGTCAAGCATGTAACCCGTGGCACCCGTGTAGATTTGGTTTTACCGCCACGGATTGCATGCAGGCCTGACTCTTCTTCTCCTCCTCCTACTCCATCCTCCTCCCTCTCCTCCTCAGCTGCCTCCTCCTTTTCCGCTGCTAGCGTCTCTTCCACTGCACCGCCCAAGCTCCCCAGAACCTATTCCACATGCCAGGTGAGACGTTGCCATGCCGTGCTGCGTCTGTTGTGCCTGGAAGCAAAGAGCCACACTGGCCCGGCACTCCTTTCAGCTTTGCGTTCACAGGCAGATGAGTGGCTAACACCGCTCAATTTGACAGTTGGTAAAGTGGTGTGTGACAACGGTGCCAATCTGCTTAGCGCATTGAAACAGGGCAAAATCACGCACGTGCCGTGCATGGCACACGTCTTAAACTTGGTCGTGCAGCGATTCCTTGTCAAATACCCTGGGGTCCAGGACATCTTGCGGCAGGCAAGGAAAATCTCGGCCCATTTCAGAAGATCTTACACGGCCATGGCTCGCCTTGCTGACATTCAGCGGCGACACCATCTGCCGGTCAGACGTCTTATTTGCGATTGCCCGACGCGATGGAACTCAACCTTCTATATGCTTGATAGGCTGCTCCAGCAGAAACGTGCAGTTAACGTCTACCTGTATGAACTCTGCGAAAGAAACGGTTCTGGGGAGCTGGGTTTTTTTTCACCGCGCCAGTGGCTGCTCATGCGCGACACATGCAGACTTCTGCGGCCATTTGAGGAGATCACCAAACTGGTCAGTCGCAGCCATGGCGCCATCAGTGACATGGTACCTTATGCCTTCTTTCTGGAGCGTGCATTGCGTCGTGTCATTGATCAGGCTGTGGAGGAGCAGGAGCGGGAAGATGAGGAAGTCGCAATGCTGGATGAATTCCCAGGGGGGGCTACTCTATCTGAGACAAGTCAACAACAGGAGTCTGATGAGGAGTCAGAGGAGGATGGTGCCGGGGCGGATGAGCAGGAGCAAGAAGAGCATGCTTTAAACCTTTCTGGGATCCCTGTTGTGCGAGGATGGGGAGAGGAGAATGAAGAGGACGACATTATCCTGGATGATGAGCAGGAGCCAGGCCACCACACCGCTTCCACTTTAGTGCAAATGGGGGCCTTCATGCTCCAGTGTTTTAATAGGGACCCCCGTATAAAAAGCATGAGGGTCAAGGACCAGTACTGGGTGGCAACGTACTTAGACCCCCGGTACAAACACAAAATGGCGGAAATGTTACCGCCGTCGCAGAGGGCTGTCAGAATGCAGCACTTCCAGGCCTTGCTTCGAGAAATGCTGCATTCTGCTTTTGCGTGCGCTGGCAGAGGAGCAATTCCCACTCCCAGAGAAGGATTTGCGGGTACCAATCCAACAGCGCCTGCAAGAAGAGGCCGGTTTGAAGATGTGTTGGTGACTTCGGATATGAGGTCATTCTTTCAGCCGACCCATCGACAGGTGTCATCCGGATCCAGCATCAGGGAACGCCTAGACCGTCAGGTGTCCGACTACATTGGGTTAACGGCCGATGTGGACGCTCTGAGGAGTGATGAACCCCTAGACTACTGGGTGGGCAGGCTTGACCTCTGGCCAGAGCTTGCCCAATTTGCAATCGAACTGTTGGCTTGCCCCTCATCCAGTGTCCTGTCCGAAAGGACGTTCAGCGCAGCAGGGGGGATTGTGACCGATAAGCGTACTCGCCTAGCTCACCACAGTGTTAACTACCTCACATTTCTAAAAATGAATGAGGCATGGATCTCGGAGGAATTCAACACATGTGATCAGTAGACCATGTATATGTCTATAAACAATTTTTGGAATCAAGCACACAGACCTTCTTAATTCATTTGGCTCACTTCCCTGACCCAAAAAAGCACACCGTACTATATGCCCCTACCCTCCTCTTTGAAGAGGTTGAGCGGTGTCATATTTCTACTGGGGCTGCTTATTATGAGGGGTTCCCACCATCCCTGTGCTGTGCTGACTTCCTCCTGGGTGTTCTTATTATGAGGGGCTCCCACCATCCCTGTGCTGTGCTGACTTCCTCCTGGGGGTTCTTATTATGAGGGGATCACACCATCCCTGTGCTGTGCTGACTTCCTCCTGGGGGTTCTTATTATGAGGGGATCACACCATCCCTGTGCTGTGCTGACTTCCTCCTGGGGGTTCTTATTATGAGGGGATCACACCATCCCTGTGCTGTGCTGACTTCCTCCTGGGGCTGCTTACGGTGCTGCTGTCAGCGCTGTATGTCACGGAGCTGCTGTCAGCGCTGTATGTCACGGAGCTGCTGTCAGCGCTGTATGTCACGGAGCTGCTGTCAGCGCTGTATGTCACGGAGCTGCTGTCAGCGCTGTATGTCACGGAGCTGCTGTCAGCGCTGTATGTCACGGAGCTGCTGTCAGCGCTGTATGTCACGGAGCTGCTGTCAGCGCTGTATGTCACGGTGCTGCTGTCAGCGCTGTATGTCACGGAGCTGCTGTCAGCGCTGTATGTCACGGAGCTGCTGTCAGTGCTGTATGTCACGGAGCTGCTGTCAGCGCTGTATGTCACGGAGCTGCTGTCAGCGCTGTATGTCACGGAGCTGCTGTCAGCGCTGTATGTCACGGTGCTGCTGTCAGCGCTGTATGTCACGGAGCTGCTGTCAGCGCTGTATGTCACGGAGCTGCTGTCAGTGCTGTATGTCACGGAGCTGCTGTCAGCGCTGTATGTCACGGAGCTGCTGTCAGCGCTGTATGTCACGGAGCTGCTGTCAGCGCTGTATGTCACGGTGCTGCTGTCAGCGCTGTATGTCACGGAGCTGCTGTCAGCGCTGTATGTCACGGAGCTGCTGTCAGCGCTGTATGTCACGGTGCTGCTGTCAGCGCTGTATGTCACGGAGCTGCTGTCAGCGCTGTATGTCACGGAGCTGCTGTCAGCGCTGTATGTCACGGAGCTGCTGTCAGCGCTGTATGTCACGGAGCTGCTGTCAGCGCTGTATGTCACGGAGCTGCTGTCAGCGCTGTATGTCACGGTGCTGATGTCAGTGCTCTGTATTACGGTGCTGCTGTCAGTGCTCTGTATCTCCAGCACCCTCTTGTTTGCCTACCCTGGTCCCTGACCTTCCCTCTCCTCCATTGCCTTCATTAGCTCCATAGTCCTGAATTGTCAGAACAATTTCCCAAATAAAAAAAAAATGCTTGTAGTTATCGATCCCAAATTCACCTCATACATGTATTATGCTATTGTCCAGGTGGTGGGACTACGTGCTACCCCCTAATAATTACCCCGTGGCCGCAAATTCGACCTAAAGGTTTGCGAAATTCGCCTCCCATTGAAGTCAATGGAGCCCGCGGCGAACGGTCGTTTTCGCGAACGTTTGTGCCCGTTCGCGTTTCGCGTTCGCGAAACGTCCCGTCGGAAGTTCGTCCATCACTACCAGAGGCAGCACAGGGTTGATTCAAAGCTCCAGAGATGCCCAGAGAGATACACAAACCAAGATTCATGCTTCCCGATATCCTCATCTTTTCCTCCAACTCTGAGCTATGGTACCTACTCCCTTTTTTTACATTGGGAATGCAGATGGATGCATCTCTGTGGACCGCTGTGGCTCTTTATTGCACTGTGGGAACCCTGGAGGGAATGACCACTGTTGCAGAACAACTTGAGGCTTTTGCATGCATCTAAAGGTACGTACAGGGTGACACTTTAATGTTCGAGTGCCCTGGCAATAGTTTTATTTTGTTTGGCTCCTTCAATGTCAAAAGTAAGTGAAAATAGCATGTTTTGAATATAAAGCTACAATCAGGAACACTGGGACATGACCTCAAACTAAAATGAATCTAATGCCCTGTACACACGGTCGGACTTTCCGACGGAAAATGTGCGTTTGGATCGTGTGTGGGGTCCATCTGACTTTTTCCGTCGGAATTTCCGACACACAAAGTTTGAGAGCAGGATCTAAAATTTTCCGACAACAAAATTTGATCGTTTAAATTCCGATTGTGTGTAGACAATTCCACCGGAAAAAGTGCCACGCATGCTCAGAATAAATTACAAGACAAAAGCTATTGGCTACTGCCCCCTTTATAGTCCCGTTGTACGTGTTCTACGCCACCGCATTCTGAACGATCGGATTTTCTGACAACTTTGTGCGACCGTGTGTATGCAAGACAAGCTTGGGCCAAAATCCATCAGAAAAAATGCGACGGATTTTGTCGTCGGATTGTTCCGACCGTGTGTACAGGGCATTAGAAAGTATTTTACCAAAAGAGTAATTGATGCTTGGAATAGACCTCCAGACAAATCAGACAAACAAAAAACAATAATAATAAAAAAAATATATATATAAATATATATATATATATATATATATATATATATATATATATCAGACTTGATGGACCACTTGGTCTTTTTCTGCCAATACTCTTCTATGTTAACGTTTATAGTGTTCCCGCTAGGTCCAACTCCATTCAAATCTGGTGGTACTTGTACTCGTCCTTGCTTGTGGATGGCTTAACCCCTTCCCGCCGAGCGTACGCAGATCTTCGTACTCGGCTTCTGGGGGGTATACCGGGATGATGCCCGCACCTGCAGGCATCATCCCAGTACCGTTTTTTTCAGCGGACGATTGGCTATCCAGCCATAACAACCCATGCGGCTAAAAGCCGCTCGGCTGTTATGCCGGAGGAGCAGGAGGGTATGTCCCCCCCTCCCGCCGCCTCCCACCGCTGTTACCGGTGCTCCCGCTCGATCGGGAGCACCGATTCAAGATCCGGCGTCTCCGTCTGCTGGGGAGGAACTGGAACGAAGCCGTAATCGGCATTTGTTCCAGTATCCTAATCGTAAACACGGAAGCAACGTCACTTCCCGTTTACTCGGCTGCCAATGGCGCCGGTTTTAAAAAAATATACGGTATTCAGAATCGCTGTTTTCGACGATCTGAATACATTGAAGTGTAAAGGAGGGGTGGGGGGGTCTTTTAGACCTCCAATCCCTCCATAAAGAGTACCTGTCACCACCTATTACTGTCACAAGGGATGATACATTCCTTGTGACAGCAATAAAAGTGATCAAATTTTTTTTTTTTTAAAACAATTTAGTCATTTTAATATAAATAAAATAAAGAAAAAAAGAAAAAATAATTTTTTTAAAGCGCCCACCGTACCCGCGAGCTCGCGAAGCAAAGAAAACGCATATGGAAGTCGCGCCCGCATATGTAAACGGTGTTCAAATCACCCATGTGAGGTATCGCCGCGATCGTCAGAGCGAGAGCAATAATTATAGCACTAGACCTTCTCTGTAACGATAACCTGGTAACCGTAAAAAAAATTTAAAGCGTCGCCTATTGAGATTTTTAGGTATCGTACTTTGTCGTCAATCCACGAGTGCGTGCAATTATAAAGTGTGACATGTTTGGTATCTATTTGCTCGGCGTAACATTATCTTTCACATTATGCAAAAAAATTGGGCTAATTTTACTGTTTCATTTTTTTTTAATTCATGAAAGTGTCCCTTTTCCAAAAAAGTTGCGTTTAAAACACGGCTGCGTAAATACCGTGTGACATAAAATATTGCAACAATCGCTGTTTTATTCTAAAGAGTCTCTGCTAAAAAAATATATATAATGTTTGGGGGTTCCAAGTAATTTTCTAGCAAAAAATATGGATTTTAACTTGTAAACACCAAATGCCAAAAATAGGCTTAGTCATGAAAGGGTTAAACATTTATTTCAAACCCAACTAAAGTTCTACATCTTTGTATCTCTTTAAAGTCCTATAACCCTTATGTTATGATCTGTGATGGATTTGTGCTTGTCTTAAAATTGATTTTTCTCTTCGTGGAAATTCTGCTTCCAGTGCTCACAGGTGGAGGTGTGTCTGACAAATTCTGCCAGACGTGGTTGAGATAAATATAGATCTATAGTCAGACAACAAGGTTAAGGTTAAACCCCGTCCCCCCCCCAAAAAAATATAAAATGGCAGACTCGATGGACTACTCAGCCTTTTTCTGCCATCGCTTTTCTATGTTTCTATGTTACTGAGTGCTGATTATTGGGAGTGCTGGGTCTAACTTTGGTGCCTATTGCACTGTACAGTCATACATATGCAGGGCTTTTTTTCGCAGACAATAGGTGCAGGAACTCCCCCTTTCAGAGTCACCCCTTGTCCCCACCCCTACTCATCTCCAAGCACCGTTCCTTGGTTCCACCTCTACCCACCTCCCAGTATTGCCCTTTTTAGAGAATGCAGAACCAAGTAGCAATTGTGGTACTAAGTAGAAAAAAGAAGGAGGACTAGAGGTCACATACCTCGGGGTGTTAGAGGTGTCTATAACATTAAAATAGTAGTACCAAAATAGTGTATTTAAAAAAATACAAATGTAATTTTTATTTTAGATTACAAAATATTTAGAGACATATAGAAAAAAAAACACAGATGACATAAAAAACAAACTTGTAAGAACAATCTATTAATTCACCGCAGATATATTTGCGCACAGTTGCTACTACTTTCTCAACATGTTTCGCTTGGCAGAGCTTATTCATGAGATAATGTGTGTAGAGACTGTTGAACAATGAAAAGAATATATATATATATATATATATATATATATATATATATATATATATATATATATATATATATATATATATATATATATATATATATATATAATGGGACAAATGGATAAATATACATAAATCATGTAAATCAAAAGAAAGTATATTATTACAATGAAGAATAAACAATAAGACAAAATCAATTGAAAAAATGTTCAGAAAAATCAAAAGGAACATATTTACAAAATTACACAATAACAAAAGTTTTCTAGAGAAAAAAAAAAAGAAAAGAAAACTTACACCTTACCCGTCCCTTCTTTCGTTTTTCTGCTCTCTCACATACTTTGTTGAGAAAAGCATCTTCCACTGTCTCCCCTCAAATCCGAGCCCTCATTTCTCTATGGAAGATGGACATAACCTACTTGCTTATTGCATCTGTTGTTATTTGGGTTCCAGCTTGTGTTGGCATCTGTTCATAAGACCACATATGTTACAAAGGTCACGCCTCTTTTATCAGTGCATCTTGAACTCTCACTTTTGCACCAGCACTCTTATGGCAAAATGAATAACTGGATACTTGCACAAGAGAACTGCAACCAAGCTAAAGTTTAAAGCGGAGGTCCACCCTAAAATGGACCTCCGCTCATCGGAATCCCCCCCCCCTCCGGCGCCACAATTGGCACCTTTCAGGGGGGAGGGGGGTGCAGTTACCTGGATAATCCAGGTAACTGCACCCACTTCCGGGCTAGCTCTCTGCGGAACGGGGCGTACGTTACGCCCCCGTTCCGCAAGCGCCCGCCCCCTTCAGCAAGTGCCCCGCTGCCTGCTGGGAAACACACAGCTCCTAGAGGCAGCGGGGACCGTCCGGATTGCGCCGCGCGGCTCGCGCATGCGCAGTAGGGAACCGGGAAATGAAGCCGAAAGGCTCCATTTCCTGATTCCCATACCCAAGATGGCGGCGGGACCCGGCAGCCGAGCGAGCGATCGGCTTCGGGTGCCGACATCGCGGGCGCGCTGGACAGGTAAGTGTCACTATTTAAAAGTCAGCAGCTGCAGTATTTGTAGCTGCTGGCTTTTAAAAAAAAATAAAAGAAAAACGCTGAGTCCCGGTGGACTCCCGCTTTAACTTTTTTTTTAGCTTTCTCTTTTCTTTCTCATTATTCAGCATGGAAAAACAGTAGGGTGAATTGTCCTTAGATGCTGTTATCTTAGTGTAGCACTGACCCCCGAAGGAGCTGCTGGTTTTATTGGGCTTACCGTTGCCTTCTTGACTGCTTCTCCATCTAGGGGTTCCCGTGGTAGATGGCCCAATGAAATGTGGAAACTGACACTGAATCTTCTTTTGGGTTATTTATTTGAAATAGAAACAGAGTCTCTCAGTTTAGGGTAGAGGGTTAGGAGTAAGTTCAGGTACTTTAGACTGCAAAAATTGAAAGTCTCTTATAGAAAAAATCCAGAGAATAGCAACCGTTTCACAGCTGGATTTTACAACCCCCGGATAGACCTCCTCTCACTAGGCCTAGCAGCCGGTAGGGTGTTAAGTAAAGTCTCTGCCACAGACTTGAGCGCAGGATATTTGAGAGTCTCTGCCACAGACTTGAGCGTTACTGAGGGACGTAGACAAATTTAGAGAGCTATCATACAGTACCAGTATCTCTAAGACGATCCGGCGATACCGTATGAGTGTAGATCCATGTAATGTCCTTCAACTAAGCCTCCAGCCTCCTTCAGAGAAACCAGCCTTGCGCACGGCCTTCTCCTTAAGAGTCCTCCCCTGGGGTTTCTCCAGTTGCTGGGCCTCTCCCTTGGATGAGACGGCACCGGACCATTTTTGGATCAATAGGCCCCGAAATCCATTAAGGCCTGTCCCAGCAGTTGCGTTGCCTTGGGTTAGCCAGCCCGAGACTCAAAATGCATGGTTCCGCACCCCAGGCCAGGAGGGCCATGAGGCAGGGTCAGGAGGACCACCCGAACCGAACAGGCAGAAAATATTCTCCACAACAGAACCCCAAAGCATGTGATGTCAGTACCTTAAATACCACCTCCCAGAATGCACAGCAGGAGAACACTCCCACTGGGCAGGTTCCGAAAGAACAGTGGCATTCAATACACCCAGCTAAACTGCGTTCTTACTCTTGCCGGCGGTGACAGCGACAACTGCTGTCAAAGAGAACCCAGTGCATCCCAGCCGGACTGGTCCTCCTAGCAAACCAGGTGCAGGTGAAGACTAGAGGATAAAGCAAACTTCTCATAGGTATCAGGTGGTCAAGATTAATCATGACACCATGAACAACTTGCCTTTTTTTCCTGTATCAAAGTCTATTTACAGCAATATATAGGCACCTCTCCTAGCAAAAGACCCTTCGGGACTCAGGAGGAGCCTGTTTGCACTATGTTGGTGTCAGAATTTTTCAAAGTTAATTTTCCTAAAACCACAGTTGGGTTTTGGGGCTAATTTTCTAATTTTCTAAAAACCCCCAAAGTCCATAGCAGACCCTTATCCGAGCATGCAGCCCAGATCACCCGGTGACCCCGCCCCGTATCCCTATATAAGTCGCCGCACAACGCGGCAGGGCATTAAGGCTGGAGAGAGCGTTGTGTCAACATCTACTAGACCGGGCCAACGCTAGTTAAAGAGCTGGAAGAAGAAAGAGGAGGCCCGGCAAGGAGAACCAAAGAGCGGGACAAGACCCCCAAAATCGGAAGAAGACCCCTGGACGGCGGCGGTGGCGACAAAAGAGAAAGCTGGGCTCCTCTGCTAGTAAAAGAGCTAGCAAAAGAGCAGAAAATAGCAGAGGAGCCTGGCGAGAAGACCCCATGAAGACGGAAGAAGACCCCCAGAGCTGTCTAATAAAGTACTTTAAAAACCTGTGTTGTGTTTTTTTTTATGTAGGTGAATGGGTAGGGGTACATCGTACCCCATACTCATTAACATAGGGTAGGGGGCCAGAATCTGGTGGCCCCCTTTTTAAAGGGGGCTCCCGGATTCAGATAAGCCCCCCGCCTGCAGACCCCGACAACCAACGGCCAGGGTTGTCAGAAAGAGGCCCTTGTCCTCATCAACATGGGGACAAGGTGCTTTGGGGTGGGGGGGCCACAGGGCCCCCCTTCCTCAAAGCACCCCCCCATGTTGAGGGCACGCGGCCTGGTACGGCTCAGGAGGGGGGGCACTCGCTCATCCCCACCCCCTTTCCTGACCGGCCGGGCTGCGTGCTCGGATAAGGGTCTGCTATGGACTTAGTTTTTTTTGCCATAGGGGTTCCCCTTTAAATCCATACCAGGTGATGGGGCTAACGAGGTGTCAATCTCGCCGATGGAGGTGGCAACATTGACTTCCTTCGCATTGACTTCCTTCGCTAGTTCCGTCTACCTGGAGCCACGTTCAAAATGAATGGACTTTACTCCATGTGTGGGCAAGTCCGTTCATTTCAAAAGTCTGGCAGGAAAAGTCCGGTTGTGTGTGGGCATGTGTGTGCAGGTCCACTCGTTCAGAAAGTCCGGCGGACCTACGCAAAGTACGGCGGGTTGTCCGCCGGACTAAGTCCGCCGGATAGTCTGATCGTGTGTATGCGGCATAAGAGTTCACATTGGGTGCAGTGGCAGCAAGTATAACAGTGCGTGTTGGGTGCATTAGCTGTGAGTGTAAAGCCGCATACACACGATTGGACTTTTCGTCAGGAAATGTGTGATGACAGGCTGTTGGCGGTAAATCCAACCGTGTGTACGCTCCATTGGACAATTGTTGTCAGACTTACCGCCAACAAATGTTGGATGGCAGTTTTTCAAATTTTCCGCGGACAAATGTGTGTTGTCGGATTTTCTGAACGTGTGTACACAAGTCTGTCAGACAAAAGTTCAAAGTACAAACAGGCATGCTCAGAAGCAAGGACGAGCCGGAAGCGGTCGGTTTTGTAAACGAGCGTTCGTAATGGAGAATTAACATTTGTGACGTGGCAAATTATGAAATCTCCAAATGCAGCGCACAATTCTCTTCTTCTTTAATGGGATAATAATGAAGCTGCTTTGCTGGTGATACTGATGGAGTTATTGTAAACTAATTTTCAAAGGCTTTTTTTTTCTAGTGATATCAAGAATAATATTATCATTTTTTTTTTTTTTTTTTTATGGGCAAGTTATCTCAACACCATTATCCTGTAGTTTTTAAAATCAAAGATACAACTCTGTTGGTGTCCCTTGTCAATTTTACATTGTATTTTTTAAAATGTAACTGCCTACTCTCAAACTGTCATTTGAAGTAAAACACATCGCCAAGTATTATTCTACACAATTTTTTTTATTGTGCATTAAAAAAATAAAAATAAAATTAGACATGCTATCTGCCAATAGAACTTAACCAAAAAGTGCATTCTATGCATCCAAAAATATAGAAAATATACCAAATAAAATCATTATTATTCAACCAAAAAAATTATGTCAAAGCAATAACTCCAAGGCCAATAATAAATAACATGTTATCTCCTCTGATTCCGCAACATGGCTGGTTGACGAACGGCCGCTCAAAAACGAACTGAAAAGCGCTAAATGAAAAATGCAAAAAGAAAAGCACAAATCAACACTAACCAAACTTCTACTAACATGAAAATTAGCAGAAGGAGCCCAAAGGGTGGCACCAAAGAGCTGAAAAACCACATTGTGGGTCTAGTACGCCACTACGTTCGTAATTGTCGGCCAACAATTGTGTGGCCGTGTGTATGCAAGACAAGTTTGGGCCAACGCCCTCGGACAAAATTCCACGGTTTAGTTGGCCAACAATCCGATCGTGTGGCAGCAAGTGTATGTCCAGTGCAAGAGTTCTCACCAGTGCAGTGAAGGGTAGTGCAAGTGAGAAGGGCCATGAGTGTTGGTACACTGGCGTTGAGAGGGGTTGTGCACAACACAGTACGAGTTGATAAGGAGAGCTAAATTTGCATCTCCTGGCTTATTACAGAGGGACACTGAGACTTGTGACTCTAGAACACCCTATAGTAACCCCGTCACTTTGCTTATTTATTCCAGTGGCAGGGATAGGGAGATGTCATTCATTGGGAGTCAAGCAATAGGTTTGGACATGTTAGCAGGTGGAGGTTTTTTTGAAGGCCTGGACCTGCATTACTGGATAATGCGACTGATGATGGATTTACATCAAAGGACATTATTTTTTATTTAAAGTGTTACTAAACCCAGGAGCCTGCATTCACTATATCTGGTGTACTGGGGGTCACAGTACACAGAACATGGAAATGCAATAGTTTTAGTAAATGTAAACTACATACTAAACTAAATACTTTTTCTCATCTGCAGTATATATCAGTCTTGTGACTTCTATGAGTGTCTAGTTAAAGTTTGTAGGAGTTTTCCTTCTACTCTCACTGTCCAATGAGGCTCCAAGACCCCCGACACTCTGTCTGTACAGTGCTGATTTGCCCTGTGCTGATCACATGCACTCTCCCAAGAAAAAAAAAAAACTCTCTAGCAATACACACCAAACAGCATGTGCAGACTGACACCAAGGCTCTGTATTATCAGGAGATGGATTAGGGACAGTTGAAGAAGGGGAGTATCAGAGAAGACAGGATCAAACAGCCTTTTTACACAAAGGATTAACCCCTTAGTTTCCACAGGGAGTATAACAAGCATGCTTTACTGCATTATGTCACTTTAACCACTTTCAGACCGGACTATTTTGCTGGCTTAAGACCAGATCACTTTTTGCGATTCGGCACTGCGTCGCTTTAACTGACAATTGCGTGGTCGTGCGACATGGCTCCCAAACAAAATTGACGTCCTTTTTTTCCCACAAATAGAACTTTCTTTTGGTGGTATTTGATCAACCCTGCGGTTTTTATTTTTTGCGCTATAAATAAAAAAAGAGCGTCAATATTGAAAAAAACGCATTATTTTTTACTTTTTGTTATAATAAATATCCCCCAAAAATATATAAAAAAATTTTTTTTCCCCTCAGTTTAGGCCAATACGTATTCTTCTACATATTTTTGGTAAAAAAAAATCGCAATAAGCGATTATTGCTTGGTTTGCACAAAAGTTATAGCGTTTACAAAATAGGGGATAGATTTATGGCATTTTTATGAATAATTTTTTTTTACTAGTAATGGCGGCGATCAGCGATTTTTATTGTGACTGCGACATTATGGCGGACACATCGGGACATTTTTGACACATTTTTGGGACCATTCTCATTTATACAGCAATCACTGCTATACAAATGCAGTGATTCCTGTGTAAATGACACTAGCAGTGAAGGGGTTAACCAGGGGGTGGCAGTGTAGGGGTTAAGTGTTCCTGGGGTGTGTTACTAACTGTGGGGGGTTGGGCTTTGTTAGTGAACACTGATCTCTGCTCCAATCACATGGAGCAGAAATCAGCATCACTTTTTGCTAGGCAGAACGGGGAGATGCTGTTTACAACGGCATCTCCTCGTTCAGCCGCCCGTGAGACGATCGCGGGTATGCCCGTGGCGATCGAGTCCACGGGACCTGCGACCGGACTCACGGGGGGTCCCAACCGGCACGCAAGCGCGCTGGTGGCGGCGTGCACGCGATGGCAGGGCGGCATTTAAAACTGGACGTACCTGTACGCCAATATGCCTGCCCGTGCCATTCTGCCGACGCACATCGGCGTGCGCCGGTCGGGAAGTGGTTAAGGACACGTGCGTGTTTACTTACTATTGAGTTTTTTTGTGAAATAGTAGGGGTACTATGTACCTTTTATTCATTTATGTGGGGAAGGGGTGATCTCTGGGAGCCCCTTATTTTTAACCACTTCCCACCTGGCCAATGTACATATACGGCCGGGTGGGAGCCGCCTCCTTCTGACTGGACGTTCAGGAACATCCATCAGAAGGAGGGGGATCGCGCTTGTGTCACCCGGACACGGCGCATCTCGGATTGGCAGGAGGGCTCTGTGATTGGCCCTCCTGATCACATGACGGCCGTGTCTAATCACAGCCGTCATGTGATGTAAATAGGCAATCGGCTCTCCTCTCCTCACACGGAAGTCGTCGCTGAGGAGAGGAGAGCAGATCGCTGCAGCCGGCTGGTGATCAGTAGGGATGGCCGAACGGTTCGCCTGGCGGTCGTTTCGCGACGAATTTAGGCTGTTCGCGGTCCGCCCGTTCGGCGGACTATTGGCGCCGTTCGCCCGGCGGACTTCCGTGTTTTATGTGTAAAAGAACTTTGACCTATGATGACACATCCATCATGGGGTACAGGACAGCCAATTGAGACATTACAGCACATGGACACTTGGACATTCCCCCTAACTTATAAATACACCCGATCCGGCGGCCATTTTACATTCTTTCTTCTGTCACTATAGAGAGAGGTTGTTGTGTGGAGCAGGGAGAGATTACAGTGACCCAAATCGCTAGCTATTTGGTACACAAAAGTTCTTTTCAGGACTGGTATAGGTGTTAGGTGTAGTTCAGGATAGGCAGTGCTGTGCTAGTGATTGTTGCAGCAGCCTAAGTGTCTTTTGTCAGTTTAGAGAAAGGGACAGGACGGTGTGTGCTGCAGGGACAGCCAGTTTAGTCATTAGCTGTTACTATCAGGTCCACAAAAGTGCTATTTCAATTATTGTTCCAGTAGCCTCTGTTTTGTCAGTTTATATAGGGACAGGCAGGAAGCAGTGTGTGAGGCAGTGAGGGTCAGTTTAATCAGTAGCTGTTACTATTAGTTCCACAAAGGTTCTTTTCAGGACTGGTATCAGTGGTATGGTAATAGGCTTGTACACGTATAATATTCTTTCTTCCAAATATAGAAAGAATATTATACTTGACTGCTGCCCTTCTGCTGCAGTCTGCTAATCATTCACAACCCACTTGTTCCACAAAGCTCCTTATAAGGACTGGTAACTTGGTCTGCCTAGGGTGCTACAGTACATAGGGTTGAGTGAGGTACAGTCTGCTACTCTATAAGGACTGGTATAGGTCCACAATACATAGGGTTGAGGTGCACTACTGCTGACCGCTGCCCTATACTGCAGCAGTCCTTCATCGGTATAGGGACTGATGTACAGTCTGCTAATCACTCACACACAACCTACTTGGTCCACAAAAGTCCTTATAAGGACTGGTAAGGTATAGGGTACTACGGTACATAGGGTTGAGTGAGGTACAGTCTGCCATTCTATAAGGACTGGTATCGGTCCACAATAAATAGGGTTGAGGTGCACTACTGCTGACCGCTGCCCTATACTGCAGCAGTCCTTCATCAGTATAGGGACTGACGTACAGTCTGCTAATCACTCACACACAACCTACTTGGTCCACAAAGGTCCTTATAAGGACTGGTAAGGTATAGGGTACTACAGTACATAGGGTTGAGTGAGGTACAGTCTGCCATTCTATAAGGACTGGTATCGGTCCACAATACATAGGGTTGAGGTGCACTACTGCTGACCGCTGCCCTATACTGCAGCAGTCCTTCATCGGTATAGGGACTGAGAGTTTTGTCACAGGGTCATTTAAAAAATGACAGGCAGAGGAAGAGGCAGGCCCTTCCGCAGGGGTGGTAGGGGTAGGGCAGGAGCAACAGGCTTGAGCCAAAGTGGGAAGTTGCAGAAGGTGCGTTCAATTCATTTAAAGGACGCACCAGACTTGGTTGAGTGGCTCGCTCAGCCTTACTCTTCGGCACCCTCCTCATCCTCTCGATCTGCACCCTCTTCTTCACTCTCTGCTATGTGAACCCCCAAAGACACTACCACCACCACCACCACCACATACATTCCGCTTGAGTCACAGGAATTATTTTCCGATCCATATCAAGACATTTCTGATGCGCAGCCACTCTTGGTATTGGATCAGGAAGAGGAGGCAGCAACAACCGCTACTCAGCAGTCTGACGACAGTACCCAGATCAGCCCAAGGAGGAGGTTGGTCCCTGGTGTTGCTGCCTACTCCGAGATCTCTACTTATAGCGGTGGGGAAGGTGACGTTGATGATGACGTGTCTAGTGATGTCACGTGGGTGCCCACGAGAGAGGAAGAGGAGGGGAGTTCAGAGGGAGATATGGACCAGCAGATAGGGAGGAGAAGCAGGAATAACTTACAATGCACAGGAGGGACAAAGCAGACTGCAAATGTATCAGGAGCGAGTCATCGACCATGTACGGTCACATCTGGCGCTCCCAGGACACCGGCACATGGCTCCGCAGTGTGGGCTTTTTTTTTTTTTTTGAAAACTGACACTTTATTGAAGTTTCAAGTGAAACAAAGAAATCAAGGAAGGGATAATAAGGCACAAGCAATAAAAGTAAGCAGTCACAGACCACAGTAAGCAAAGGCAAAGAATACAACATTGCATCAACTCATGCATTACAGTACAATGACACTCAGTTACCGGGAGAGTTAGATTCTAGCAGCCTGCCACCGGTCAAGTAAACAAACCTGTCTGTGACCAAAAAAAGGAAAAGGAAGGGAGCTCAAAGAGAAAAAAGGAACAGCCCAAGAATGGGAGAGAAAAGGTGTAGAGTAGATAAAGAAGAAGAAAGAAATGAAAAGGGAAGTAAAAGAAAGAAAAGTAAAGCAAAGGACGCCTCTACGACCCACCGACCCCACGCCCCCTCCCCCTCCACCCTCAGAAGGCGGAAGCCTCCATCTTATCCCAAAGATCCCAAACCTTGTTATGTTTGTCAAGCGTGTTATTTAGGGAAGCTGTAAGATATTCCATACGCCTGACGTCTCTAATTCTAGTGTGTAACTCAACTAGTGAAGGGATCTCCTGTTTCTTCCATTTAAGGGCAATTAGGCAACGCCCAGCCATCAGCACATGGGCTAACAGGAGTTGGGAGGATCGGGAGAACGTAGCAGGAGGGAGGCCCAGGAGGAGCAGCTTGGGGTCTAACGGTATTTGTGCTTCAAAAATGGTATATAATAAGGCCCTAACCATTTCCCAATAGGGGACAACTCGAGGACAAGTCCAGTAAATATGGAACAGCGTCCCGACTGCACTACGGCAGCGCCAACAGCGGGAGTCCGCGGTGGGGTAAATAGAATGGAGCAGGGACGGAGTTTGATACCAATGCAGCATAACCTTGTATTGATTTTCCTTATATAAAGTGCAAACGGAGCTTTTAGCTGCACGTGACCAGACCCGCTGCCACGTCTCCAAGGGCACGGCCTCCCCCAAGTCCCTGTCCCATTTATCCATATACGCGTGCCGCGGACCCGTCAGGGAGGAATCCGCTATTAAAATTTGGTATGTACGTGAGATCATGCCCTTCGGAGACGAGCCCTCCAGGCATACCTTTTCAAACTCAGTTAAAGGGGAGAATTGTAGGGTCGGTGTAAAAGATTGGGCGAAATGGCGGATCTGCAGATAGCTATAGAATGCTTGTTTAGGTAAATCATATAAATCCTTCAATTCCTGGAATGATCTAAGTAACTTAGTCCTGGTGTCCACCAGCTGACCAAAACGAAAGAGACCTCTGCTAAACCAGGGTTGGGACATTCGAGATGTCAGACTATCCGGAACAGTGGGAGTAAACAAGAAAGAGGTGGCCAGAGAGGTTGGGGAGGACAGCGGATATACTTTTTTGGAGCGGAGCCATAAAGTGCGAACCAGTGCTATCGGTCCCAATAATTGATACTTACTAAGGCTAATTTCCGTGCTCCACAACATGGAGTTAGGATGCGTAGGGGCCAACCACAGCTTCTCGATTTGGGACCAGCGGTTATAGCCGTGTAGCGTACACCACGAAGCTATCGGTCTAAGTTGGGCCGCTAAATAATATTTGGTTACATTGGGGAAGGCTAGACCCCCCTGATAGCGTGGGGCAAATAGTACAGACCGTGCTAACCGGTGCCTTCCATAGTTCCAAAAAAACTGGAGAAGGTCACCTTGGAGCGACCTAAGGTGCGCCAGAGGGATAGGTATGGGTAGAGTCTCGTAGAGGTAGAGAAGCCTAGGGAGGATGGTCATCTTAATGGTCGCTAACCTGCCAAAGAGGGACAGTTTTAATAATTTCCATTTGGCCAGGGACGCCCTAATGTCCTTGAAAAGTTGGGGGGAATTAGCTTTATATAGAGTCTCATAGGACGGAGTAAGATGTACCCCCAGATATTTTAGAGAGGATGTCTTCCAAGCGTAGTGAAAGGAGTGAGACAGGGTGGACAAAGTCCTCGGGGTCATATTAAGGGGAAGGGCTTCCGTCTTCGAATTATTGATTTTGTAGCCCGAGAGAAGGCTGTAAGCGTCTAATTCTTTATGGAGATTCGGCAGGGAAATGTGTGGCTGAGTCAAGGATAGGAGGACATCATCCGCAAACAGGGACACTTTAAGGTCCCTGGTCCGGACCGGGATGCCATGAATGTTCGGATTTAGCCTTATATGGGCCGCAAGGGGTTCGATGCACAGGGCATACAAGAGAGGGGATAGAGGGCATCCCTGCCGAGTTCCATTGGTGATAGGTAGCGCGGGAGAGAGGGCAAACTGGGTCCTAACCAGGGTCAGTGGGGACGAGTAGAGGTGGGAGATAGCCTGTAGGAAAGGGCCGTCCACCCCCGCCCTCCGGAGCGTGGCGAACAGGAAGGGCCAGCCTAGCCTATCGAAGGCCTTTTCAGCATCCAAACTAAGGAGTAATGCTTCCGTATTGTTCCTGTTCGCCACCTCCACGAGGTCAATCACTCTCCTGGTATTATCCCCTGCCTGACGACCAGGGATGAACCCCACCTGGTCCTTATGTATCAATAAGGGCATAAAAGCATTCAGTCTGTTGGCTAATAACTTAGTAAAAAATTTTAAATCCGAATTTAGGAGAGCTATTGGCCTATAATTAGAGCACAGAGTGTGGTCTTTCCCAGGTTTGGGAAGCACGGTCAGGAAGGACGTTTGCATATCCCTCGGGATGGTTGTCGTGCACATGAAGGCATTAAATAGCGAAGTAAGTCGGGGAAGCAGGATCGGCAGAAAAGATTTATAGTAAAGGTAAGGTAGGCCATCAGGCCCAGGAGCCTTGTTGTTAGGGAGGGCTTTAATTATGTCCTCTACTTCCTCATCTACAACTGGAGAGTTAAGGCTAGTTAGAGCCGTGGGGGAGAGTCTTGGGAGGTCACAGTCCGACAGATATTCGTCAATTGCTTGGGCCAAAGCGGGTGTGGGAGGGTTATGGGGAACGCTCGGGTCGTTGTAAAGGGCGGAATAATAATCATGGAAAAGTTGGGTGATTTTAGAAGGGTGTGATTGTAAAGTGCCGGTCGCATCTTTGATGGAGACGGGTGAGGTGCCCGCAGTCCTCTCACGAAGTTGCCTTGCTAAAAGTGTATGGGATTTGTTAGCTTTATCATAGAAAGTTTGTCTCAGACGAAGAAGAGCCTTCTCCGTCTTCCCAACCTCTAGGTCCCGTAAGCTCGCCCTGGTGCTCACCAAAGCCCTAAGCGTGTAAACCGTAGGGGATCGCAGGAGGCTGGCCTCCAGATCATGTAACCTGCTGAGCAGAAGCTGTCTCGCCTTGTTCGCATTCCGCTTCATGGCCGTAGATAGTGCAATACACTGACCTCTAAACACAGCCTTGTGGCCCTCCCACACCGAGGTCAATGACACCGCAGGAGAGGTATTTTCGGCAAAGTAGAGCCGCAGAGTGCTCTCCAATTCAGACCTGGAGGGATCGTGTTTAAGTAAAAATTCATTAAGCCGCCAGTGACAAGCACGGGAGGAGCCTGGGGCAAGGGCCAGTGATAGAGTAATTGGCGCATGATCCGACCACGAAATCGCTTGAATGTCTGAACTCGTGCATGTGCGGAGCGTGGGGGCGTTTACAAAGAAATGATCAATGCGGGAGTGGGACTGGTGAGGGTGAGAATAAAACGTGAACTGTTTAGCGGAGGGGTACATCGTGCGCCACGCGTCAAACAGGGCATACTTTCTGGTCAGCTGGCGGAACGAGGTGGATTTCCTATCATCCATAACACCGGCCCTCCCCGAGGTAACTGAAAGCCTATCCAATGTCGGGGAGAAGGCCACGTTGAAGTCCCCTCCAACCACCAAAAATTGGTGGGGCGAGGAGTACAACCGTTTAAACACTTTGGAGAGGAAGGGAACCTGGTTGGTGTTGGGCGCATAAATATTGCATAAAGTTAGGTTGGACCCCTTCCACGCGCCCCGCAAAATAAGATAGTTACCCAGTGGATCTACATATTGTGAATGTAATTGGAAGGGGGGACCTTGTTTAAAAAGAATCGCTACGCCAGCCCGTTTGCGTGTGTTGGAGGCAAGGTACGTCTGTGGGAAGTGTCTGTGGGCAAACGACAAGGTGCCTGACTTCAGGAGGTGAGTCTCCTGGACAAAGATAATGTCCGCCTTTGAGCGCTTGAACTCACGAAGGGCCAGACTACGTTTAATATTGGAGTTCAGGCCCTTGACGTTTAACGACAGAATCTCAATCATGGTGGAGACCAAAAAGAGAACAAAAAGCATCGCTTACCCCTCCTACCGCTCCCGAACCAGAGTGGCGGAGGTTCCTGCCAGAGATCCATCCAAGGGAGCCCGGGACGCGGGGTCGGAGCAAACCGGAAAGAGTCCAAGTCTCTAGGGAAGAAGGCGTCCAAAGAAAGGAGAGAAAAAGAAAGCAAAGAAAAGGGGAGGCTGAGCTCCAGAAAAGAAAGAGAAAACATAATAATAAACCAAACACATGGCGTACTAGCAATCAATAGCAACTCAGCCGACATTGAAACGCCAGCAGGTAATCCACCTAAAACCGGTGGCATTGAGGGGGTTCCCGAGGGGCCCTCTCGCACGGGCGCGAATACTTCACGCCCGCCGAAAAGTGGCCTAACTAGCGAAATCGCCAGATAGGAGGCCAGTTGGGAAACTCCGAGGGGGGTGAAATAGATGACCAAGGAAGAGATACACAACTCCCTGGCCTGCCTACATATAAAGCTAAAAAAAACAAAAAAGAGGATAGGGGCCGGCACCTGGCCCAAGCAGCATGCGACGGGCTGCACCTCACTTACCATCCTTAGATAAGCCTTTAACCTCAGTCCCACACAGCCCAACTAACAAACAGTAAAGTTAACAGAATGGTAATCCCCCCGGGGGAGAACTAAGAAAACCAGGGGAAATCTAGAGGGGCCCAGGACCTCACTGCAGAACCTAAAGGAGTCCTCCGAGCCGGCGCCCCCCCAAGAGGAACGCCGGCAGGGGAGGGCCCCCAACATAACAGCTCCAGGTAAAATAACTCCCACCCGCTGGGTAATGGGCTTGTTAAGAGCATCCCACTTTTAAACACAAAAAACAAATGATAACCAGAAACATCGACAGCCCCCCCTAGGACAGCACCCCCCCTGAGGGGGGGACCGCCCCAGGAGGGGAGGGCTCACAGCGGCAAATCCCAACTTAAACCCACTAAAGGCCTAGTATTAAGAAGGCACAAAACAGTCCAGAGTGTAAGTTCCAAGATGCAACGGTGACCATGATAAGGGCCTAAGCCCGTCGTCCCCGGGACGGCAGGGGGGTTCCAGCCGGGCCGGGACCCATGTTTTTTCGACCCACCACCTGGGTCCAAGGAACCGGACGTGGCGGCGGGACCGGGAGAGGCTCCCAGCCGGGAGTGGGTGGGACGGGAATGTCCAGGTCTCTGCAGAAAGACTGGAGTTCTTCCGGGAATCGGAGCGTTGTGGATCTCCCATCCTTCTTGGCCGTGAGACTAAAAGGAAAGCCCCAATGATAGCGGAAGTCATTTTCACGTAAAAGTGATAAAAGTGGTTGAAGGGAACGCCGTTGTTGAAGAGTTAGCCACGACAGGTCCGGGAAGAGTTGAATGGAGGCTCCATCAAAGTCGATAGCGTGCATGTTGCGGGCCTTTCTCATAATTTCTTCTTTAAGAGAGTAATTATGGACTCTGCATATCACATCGCGTGGCTTAGAGCCCGGCCCCCGCGGCCGGAGGGCCCTATGGGCCCGGTCAAGCTTGATCTTTTGGCGTTCAGGGCGGCCCAGGATACTGTTAAAGATGGCTTGAAGCGTGATGGATAAGTCCTCGTCTTGAGTCGCTTCCGGAAGGCCGCGGACTCTAATGTTATTCCGTCGGCCTCTATTATCCAAATCCTCAAGATGGCGCTGGAAGTCGCGGAGGGTACTCGCCTGCGAAGCCAGCTGGGAGTGGATGTGGGAGATCTCGAGTTTAGTGCCCTCATGCTCATCTTCCAAGGAGGACACCTTGGTAGAAAGATGGTGTAAGTCCGTACGCAGCATATTAATCTCAGACCTGCAAGTTTCACGGACCTCTTGAATAAGCATACGAAAGTCCTGCTTCGTGGGCATACAACGAACGTAATCTCTCCAAGAGGTGCACGGTTCAGGATCGGAGTCATCCTCCTTAGGACCCTCCGCATCTCCCGACATGTCCACACAAGCTGCCCGGGCCGCGCCAACCCCCGGGATCAATGGGCCAGGGGGAGGGCGGCGGGACATCTGAGCCGAAAGACCACGGGTCCCACCTGGCGAGGGGAGAGGGTCGGGGCAATCCACAGGTCGCGGTGCCCTGGAGTGGGCCCGAGGCTGAGACCGCGGTCCCTGGAGAGGCGCTGGGGGAGCGGATGTTGTCTTGGTTCCCTGGGACCGCTGAGGAAGGGGGCATGGATCCCATGCTGGAGTGGGGGAATCCCATGGGGAGGTATACTGGGATGAGTGATCATGCTGACCTTGAGTAGGTGACACAGGGGCTATCAGGCAGGGAGGGAACGACTGGGACAGGCTGTCAGGTGGATGGATCCCATGTATTGTCCCCTCTCCCTCACGAGTGAGAGGGGGATAGTTAGTGGCATACCCAGCGATCTCACCTCCCTCCGTAGTGCAGCTGTCAGCATTCCAGGCTCCAGGGACTGCAGAGGAGCTTGTAGAAAGCACTGTCCGTGCCATGATGGGCAGGGGATGCTGCACCTGCTGTCCGTCCCCTCTGTAGCTGCCTGCGGGAGATGTGTGTGCAGCCTGGGAGTGTGAGGTACCATCAACGCCTCCCGCGGATGTCAGGAGCCCCTCCGGATCGAATCCCTGACTGCCAGGTCCCTCCGATGTGCGGGATGTAGGGGAGTCCTCCGCAGGCGCGGCCGACGGCGCCATCTTGGCCTCGTGGCGTCCCGCTGCCTCCGGGCTAAAATACTCGGTTATTAGCGGCGGAGGGGCCGAGGAGGACCGTGTGCTCAGTCCCTGAGAGCTGGGCTCCCTGTGGCGCTTCGATTTGCCCATAATAATCCAATGTAAGGTGCCGGCAGTTAGCTATAGAGGCAGGCCAGGAGAGGAGCTTCAGCACCGTGCCATCCAGACCACGCCCCAGTGTGGGCTTTTTTTAACGTGTCCGCTGCTGACAATAGCGTCGCCATCTGCAATTTTTGCAGTCAACGCATTAGTCGCGGTAAGCCCAACACTCACCTAGGGACGACCGCCTTAAGAAGGCACATGAGCAGCCATCACCGAGCCGAGTGGGAGCAACGGAACACACAAAGCCACACTGCAGGCTCTCACCATCCAGCCTCGTCTTCTACTTCTCCTCTCTCCTCACAATTGTCCTCCACTCCACCTTCCATCACGCCAAGCCCACGTTTTTCTGCAAAAAGGCAGGCTTCCGTGGGCCTAATGTTCGAGCTTAAAAAAATGATGACGCCGGATAACCCTCTTGCCCAACGGTTGACGGCTGGCTTGTCAGAACTCATAGCCCGCCAACTACTGCCATATAAACTGGTGGACTCGGAGGCCTTTCGCAAATTTGTGGCCATTGGAACACCACAATGGAAGGTCCCAGGAAGGAAGTATTTCTCAGAGAAGGGCATCCCAGAGCTATATGGCCATGTTCAGCGGCAAGTGAATGTATCTCTGGCACACAGTGTCGGTGCCAAGATACATCTGACCACAGACACGTGGTCTAGCAAACACGGGCAGGGAAGGTATATCACTTTTACTGCCCACTGGGTGAACCTTCTGACGGCAGTCAAGCATGTAACCCGTGGCACCCGTGTAGATTTGGTTTTACCACCACGGATTGCATGCAGGGCTGACTCTTCTTCTCCTCCTCCTCCTACTCCATCCTCCTCCCTCTCCTCCTCGGCTGACTCCTCCTTTTCCTCTGCTAGCGTCTCTTCCGCTGCGCCACCCAAGCTCCCCAGAACCTATTCGACATGCCAGGTGAGACGTTGCCATGCCGTGCTGCGTCTGTTGTGCCTGGAAGCCAAGAGCCACACTGGCCCGGCACTCCTTTCAGCTTTGCGTTCACAGACAGATCAGTGGCTAACACCGCTCAATTTGACAGTTGGTAAAGTGGTGTGTGACAACGGTGCCAATCTGCTTAGCGCATTGAAACAGGGCAAAATCACACACGTGCCATGCATGGCACACGTCTTAAACTTGGTCGTGCAGCGATTCCTTGTCAAATACCCTGGGGTCCAGGACATCTTGCGGCAGGCAAGGAAAATCTCGGCCCATATCAGAAGATCTTACACGGCCATGGCTCGCCTTGCTGACATTCAGCGGCGACACAATCTGCCGGTCAGACGTCTTATCTGCGATTGCCCGACGCGATGGAACTCAACCTTCTATATGCTTGATAGGCTGCTCCAGCAGAAACGTGCAGTTAATGTCTACCTGTATGAACTCTGCGGCAGGACCGGTTCTGGGGAGCTGGGTTTTTTTTCCCCGCGCCAGTGGCTGCTCATGCGCGACGCATGCAGACTTCTGCGCCCATTTGAGGAGATCACCAAACTGGTCAGTCGCAGCCATGGCGCCATCAGTGACATGGTACCTTATGCCTTATTTATGGAGCGTGCATTGCGTCGTGTCATTGATCAAGCTGTGGAGGAGCAGGAGCGGGAAGATGAGGAAGTTGCAATGCTGGATGAATTCCCGGGGGGGCTACTCTATCTGAGACAAGTCAACAACAGGAGTCTGAAGAGGAGTCAGAGGAGGATGGTGCCGGGGCGGATGAGGAGGAGCAAGAAGAGCATGCTTTAAACCTTTCTGGGATCCCTGTTGTGCGTGGATGGGGAGAGGAGAATGAAGAGGACGACATTATCCTGGATGATGAGCAGGAGCCAGGCCACCACACCGCTTCCACTTTAGTGCAAATGGGGGCCTTTATGCTCCAGTGTTTTAATAGGGACCCCCGTATAAAAAGCATAAGGGTCAAGGACCAGTACTGGGTGGCAACGTACTTAGACCCCCGGTACAAACACAAAATGGCGGAAATGTTACCGCCGTCACAGAGGGCTGTCAGAATGCAGCACTTCCAGGCCTTGCTTCGAGAAATGCTGCATTCTGCTTTTGCGTGCGCTGGCAGAGGAGCAATTCCCACTCCCAGAGAAGGAGTTGCGGGTACCAATCCAACAGCGCCTGCAAGAAGAGGCCGGTTTGAAGATGTGTTGGTGACTTTGGATATGAGGTCATTCTTTCAGCCGACCCATCGACAGGTGTCATCCGGATCCAGCATCAGGGAACGCCTAGACCGTCAGGTGTCCGACTACATCAGGTTAACGGCCGATGTGGACGCTCTGAGGAGTGATGAACCCCTGGACTACTGGGTGGGCAGGCTTGACCTCTGGCCAGAGCTTGCCCAATTTGCAATGGAACTGTTGGCTTCCCCTTCATCCAGTGTCCTGTCCGAAAGGACGTTCAGCGCAGCAGGGGGGATCGTGACCGATAAGCGTACTCGCCTAGCTCACGACAGTGTTAACTACCTCACATTTCTAAAAATGAATGAGACATGGATCTCGGAGGAATTCAACACATGTGACCAGTAGACCATGTATATGTCTATAAAGAATTTTTTTAATCTAGCACAGAGACCTTCTTTCTTCATTTGGCTCACTTCCTTGTCCAAAAAAAGCACACCGTACTATATGCCCGTACCCTCCTGTTTGAAGAGGTTGAGCGGTGTCATATTTCTACTGGGGCTGCTTATTATGAGGGGCTCCCCCCATCCCTGTGCTGTGCTGACTTCCTCCTGGGGCTGCTTATTATGAGGGGCTCCCACCATCCCTGTGCTGTGCTGACTTCCTCCTGGGGCTGTACCTCTGCTGTGCATATTATGAGGGGCTCCCACCATCCCTGTGCTATGCTCATTATGAGGGGCTCCCACCATCCCTGTGCTGTGCTGACTTCCTCCTGGGACTGCTTATTATGAGTGGCTCCCACCATCCCTGTGCTGTGCTGACTTCCTCCTGGGGCTGCTTATTATGAGGGGCTCCCACCATCCCTGTGCTATGCTGACATCCTCCTGGGGCTGCTTATTATGAGGGGCTCCCACCATCCCTGTGCTGTGCTGACTTCCTCCTAGGGCTGTACCTCTGCTGTGCATATTATGAGGGGCTCCCACCATCCCTGTGCTGTGCTGACTTCCTCCAGGGGCTGCTTATTATGAGGGGCTCCCACCATCCCTGTGCTATGCTGACATCCTCCTGGGGCTGCTTATTATGAGGGGCTCCCACCATCCCTGTGCTGTGCTGACATCCTCCTGGGGCTGTACCTCTGCTGTGCATATTATGAGGGGCTCCCACCATCCCTGTGCTGTGCTGACTTCCTCCTGGGGCTGTACCTCTGCTGTGCATATTTTGAGGTGCTCCCACCATCCCTGTGCTATGCTCATTATGAGGGGCTCCCACCATCCCTGTGCTGTGCTGACTTACTCCTGGGGCTGCTTATTATGAGGGGCTCCCACCATCCCTGTGCTATGCTGACATCCTTCTGGGGCTGCTTATTATGAGGGGCTCACACCATCCCTGTGCTATGCTGACATCCTCCTGGGGCTGCTTATTATGAGGGGCTCCCACCATCCCTGTGCTATGCTGACATCCTCCTGGGGCTGCTTATTATGAGGGGCTCCCACCATCCCTGTGCTATGCTGACATCCTCCTGGGGCTGCTTATTATGAGGGGCTCCCACCATCCCTGTGCTATGCTCATTATGAGGGGCTCCCACCATCCCTGTGCTATGCTGACTTCCTCCTGGGGCTGCTTACGGTGCAGGTGTCAGTGCTGTATATCACGGTGCTGATGCCAGTGCTCTCTGTCACGGTGCTGCTGTCAGTGCTGTATATCACGGTGCTGGTGTGAGTGCTTTATGTCACGCTGCTGATGTCAGTGCTCTCTATCACGGTGCTGCTGTCAGATCACTCTATCACGGTGCAGGTGTCATTGCTGTATGTCACGCTGCTGATGTCAGTGCTCTCTATCACGGTGCTGCTGTCAGTGCTGTATATCACGGTGCTGGTGTGAGTGCTTTATGTCACGCTGCTGATGTCAGTGCTCTCTATCACGGTGCTGCTGTCAGTGCTTTATATCACGGTGCTGGTGTTAGTGCTTTATGTCACGCTACTGATGTCAGTGCTCTCTATCACGGTGCTGTTGTCAGATCACTCAATCACGGTGCAGGTGTCATTGCTGTATGTCACGCTGCTGATGTTAGTGCTCTCTATCACGGTGCTGGTGTCAGATGACTCTATCACGGTGCAGGTGTCATTGCTGTATGTCACGCTGCTGGTGATCATCTCCTGCACCCTCTTCTTTGCCTACCCTGGTCCCTGACCTTCCCTCTCCTCCATTGCCTTCATGCGCTCCACAGTCCTGAATTGTCACAACAATTTCCCATATAAAAAAAGAATGCTTGTGGTTGTCGATCCCAGATTCACCTCATACATGTGTTATGTCATTGGCCATGTGGTGGGACTATGTTTGCACAGCTATTAATTATTTTGTGGCTGCAAATTTGACCTGTAGGTTTGCGAAGTTCGCCTCCCATTGAAGTCAATGGGGCCCGCCGCGAACGTTCCGGTTCGCAAACTATCGGCCGTGTTCGCGGTTCGCGGAAGTTCGTCCATCACTAGTGATCAGTAAGTATGAGCTGTATTTAATAATAAAAAGACATGTCCCCAAATAATAAAAACACATGTCCCCCACATATGTCCCACTAAAATCACATGTCCCAATGATTATCTGCACACATATGTACGTGATCACCTGCACACATATGTACATGATAATTTGCGTACATATGTCCGTGATCACACAAACCAATTATTATACACTTAACAGAATTTTTTTTACCAAAAACATGTAGCAGAATACATTTTGGCTTAAATTTACGACAAAATTTGATTTCAATGGATTTCTTTAAAAAAAAAATTTTTTGCGTTAATATATAACAAAAATAAAAAAATGGAGTCGTGAATAAATACCACCAAAATAAAGCTCTATTTGTGTGAACAAAATGATAAAAATTTCATTTGGGTACAGTGTAGCATGACCGCTCAATTGTCATTGAAAGCGCTAGAGCGATGAAAGCTGAAAATTGGGCTGGGAAGGAAGGGGGTGAAAGTGCCCTGTATTGTAGTGGTTAAAAGAGGCTTCTGATAATACCCTTGCCCTAGACCCCCATAACCACCAGGCCAAGGTTGTAGGGAAGAGGCCATTGATCTCGTCGACATCTCCCCCTGTTTGTTTACAGCTGAATGTGAAAGGCGGTAATGAGTCAGTGGTTGTTAGGACACAAGTGGGTGTTGGCTCTATGACCAGGAGCCCATGAGTTGGAATCTTTCACATTTAACAACGGTACACAGTGCTAAGATTTCTCTCTTATTAGTTCTCCCACTGGTCAAATTTTCTTAGACGATATAGTCTTATGCCCTGTACAACCGACCAGTTTTCCCGTCGGAATAAACTCTGAAGGTTTTTCCGACGGAATTCCGCTCAAGCTGTCTTGCATACAACGGTCACACCAAAGTCTGACCGTCAAGAACACAGTGACATACACACGTACGATGGAATTAGAAAACGGAAGTTCAAAAGCCAGTAACCAATAGCTTCCGTCTCCTACTTGCTTAAGAGCATGCGTCGTTTTTGGTCCATCGGAACAGCATACAGACCAACGGTTTTCCCGATAGGAATTGGTTCAGTCTGAAAAATATAGAACATGTTCTCTTTCTAGGTCTGTCAAAATTTTTGACATAAAAAGTCCAATGGGGCATACACACGGTTGGAATATATGGTGAAATGCTCCAGTCTGACTTTTTCTTTTGGAAATTCCGCTGGTGTGTATGGGGCATTAGGCTGTTTTTTTCTCTTGCTGAATGTATTTTAACTCTCATGGTCAAATGTTTTCATGGCTATTTTTCTCTCAGGATTGAATTTTACATCTGCCCAGCGAAAAGGCAGCAAATAGAAACAAACTTTGCACAATTACAGGTATTATTTGTTACATTTGTGCCAATGATGGGATATTCACAAACTGATTTTTTTTTTTTTCAAATAGAGACAAATAGAGAGTGAACCTTTCTAGGGCACACATGCAAACACCTAGAAAAAGGTTCCGACCCTTCCCCACTCCATTTAAAAATTTCAACAACTTTTTGGCTTTGGATATACTTTAATACCAAGAAACAAACAACGTTCTTTTTTCTTCTTCTTTTTTGTAAATTCATAGAATAGGATTTTTATTGGGTGACACAACACATGTCATACCCCACTTTACAAGGTTACAGTAAAAATTTTGTTCCCATAAAAAAAATATTTATTATGTTGTCATTTATATTGTGTTCTATGAGGCCGTATTTTAATTATTTATTTGGTTAGATCAAACTAAAACATTTATTGGAAGATATATGGTATGGGCAGCCATGCTACTCTGTGGCTTCTGGGTAATGTGCTACTCACATGTTGTATAGAAAAAAAAATTTCTTTGTTCCCAATATCTGGGTTGCTCTGTTTTCTGTCCTCTTAAACATTTGTAACTGATGGAGTTACAACACTCATAATAGTTTAAAGAATTCTACGAGAATGGAACAGTGAGCTGAGTTTTCTTTTTTGTCCTTCCAGGGCTGTTTTTTGCGCTCTTTTTCTGGTTGAAATAACTATTTTTATTTTAGCACGGGACTTTACCACCGCCTTTTCTGAACTTATATAATCCTTCCATACCAAGCTCAGCATTCCATGCATATGAGAAACAAAGCTGTACCATACATCCGAACAAAAAAAAAAAGTTTTTTTTTTGGAGGCGTTTTGATACAACTCAACTTTTTTTTTTTTTCCATGCTCTACCTAAAGAGAAAAAAAAGGAAAAAAAAAAAGCTTGTCTAAATTAATACATCTGGAATTATTTTAAAACATTATTTCCCATAAGGGAAAATATTTTGGTATAGTTCTCAATCTTTGCACAGAAACTACAAAGTGTTCAGCGATCTGATATTTTTTAATGGCTTTCCTGTTATGGTTTGGTAGCTTTATTGGTTTTTGCTGTTTTATTTTTTTTATTTTTTTTATTTTATATCCGTAAATGTGAGCGGAAAAAAAAATACTGTTGTTTGGTAACATTCCAACTTCCAAAATATACTGTTTGGTATTAGGTAAACAAGATAGCAGTTGAATCGTATTTTTTAATAAATTTAATATGAATGTTGTGAAACATTATTAAACGTTATACGGGGTTGTCTTGGTAAACGTTATGTAGGTTACAACGGTTTAAATATCACACTGGAGAATGTTTAATTTTTACATGACTCTTAGATGTCCCCAAACCACCCCAATTATGGCTTTTTTTGGATTGTGTAATGGTCCTCTTTCTTTTCTTGTTGTACCTAGCTCAATGTAATTTTAAGTGTTTTAGGTTTATTAAAGTTTTGAAGGATTTAAAGGGAAATTAAAGTAAAAAAAAAATACAAAAAAACGTAGATAGCTTTTAGAGGAAAAAAAGATCCAGAATCCAAAAAAAACAAAAAACTTTTTGTTAATTCTCCAGTCTCTGCTAAAGTATGTGGAAAGGAATAACTAAAGCCTCAAGTTTTTTTTGGAGAACACTGATGGACATTGAGCAATAAATAATGGCTGTGTTGGCCTACTTTTAGGGATCTAGCCATTTAAATAATACAGTAAAACCTTGGATTGCGAGCATAATTCGTTCCAGAAACATGCTTGTAATCCAAAGCACTTGTATATCAAAGCGAATTTCCCCATGAGAAATAATGTAAACTCAAATGACTCGTTCCACGACCATTTATTCATAAGTCCTTAAGTTTATAGTCCATATAAAAAGATTATAGCAATGTGATAGGTTGTGTAACCATAAAATGTCCATCCACAAAAGGAAGCCTCCACAAGGGAATTAGAAGCAAAATCCAGCAGGAGCTACAGAGTATAAAAGAGAAGAGAGGCGCCTCTTATGCTATGTACACATGACTGGACTTTGAGGCAGACTAGGTCCGACGGTCTTCCCGAAGGAACTTTTGGCGGAGTTCCGACGGACATTCCAAAACGAACGGACTTGGCCACACACAAAAGGACTAATTCCGTCCGTTTTGAATGTGATGATGTAAATGGTACTAAACAAGGAAGTTCAATAGCCAGTAACCAATAGCTTTCCTTAAGTCATATTTGGCCCATCGGACCAGCACACAGATGAACGGTTTTCCCTATTTTAGTCTGTCGGAATTGAGTCCGTCGGATAGATTTGAAACATGTTCTATTTCTAGGTTCGTCAGATTTTTTTTTTCGTGGACTAGCCCACACATGATTGGGTTGTCCGACGGACTAATCCCTTCGGACCTAGTCTGCCGGAAAGTCCGGTCGTGTGTACGCGGCATAAGTGTAGCAATATGGTTACATTTAATGAAGGTACAACATTAAGCAACTCCCATGGTTGATGATTAAAAGAGGCACATCTAAGTATGCAGAGTTCCAGGGTAAAGTTTTTCTGCAATCGTGACTGGGAAGACTACCCCACAGTAGAGCGATCTGAAAGGGAGGTTTGAACCGCTCTTGAAATGGACGACATCAATGGCGATGAGGAAGATGGTCTATGTTGACATCTTTACCCCGGATGCCTGCGTATGCCTCTTTTAATCATCAATCATATGAGTTTATAAATGTTGTACCTTCATTAAATGTAGCCATATTGCTACACTTAGAGGCTCCTCTCTTCTCTTTTGTTCTCAGTTGTGACATGACGCTACTTGTATATCAAGTCAAAATTTTTTTTTACATTTTGCTTGTCTTGCAAAACGCTCTCAAACCAAGGTTTTACTGTATAGTTAATTAAAAATTTTAAAGTTGGGGAGACCTAGCATGTTCAGTAATGTGTCAGTGTAACACTTTCAGGTATTCATTTTAAATTTGTTACCGCTCACAGAAATCACAGTTCTCCCCTTCTAACAATTGCTTTATCTGCTTTTTTCTCCAGAAGGAAGGGGCCATCTTTGGAATGGGGCAGTGGTCTCCAAACTGGGGCCCAGGGGCCGGATGCAGCCCTTTGCTTGTTTTTATCTGGCCCTTGGGGCGCTATTCCTCTCACTGACACCAGTGATGGAGCACTATTCCTGCCGCTGACTTCAATGATGATGCACCATTCTTTCTACTGACACCAATGATGGGGTACTATTCCTCTCACTTGCACCAATGACGAGGTACTATTCCACCAATTGATACTAATGATCGCACAATATTCCTCCCACTGACACCAATGATGGTGCATTATTCCTGCCGTTGATACCAATGATGTGGCATTATTCATCCCATTGATACCATTGATGTGGTATTATTTCTTCCATTGATACCAGTGATGGGGCACTATTAATACCATTTACACTACCAACGGGACACTATTCCTCCCACTGACACCAATGATGGGGCACAATTACTCCCCCTAATACCAATGATGGGTCATTGTGTACTCCCACAAATGCCAAGACATTTTCTACTCCCATTGGCCAGAGTCCAGCCCCTCTAAATTTTGAAGGACAGTAAACTGGCCCTTTGTTCAGAAAGTTTGAAGACCCCTGGTTTGAGGGATGAATGCCCTGACTATGGTGTCTACAGCAGGTAGAATGCCTTTCCATCAGTGGACACTACTGGAAGTATTACTCAACATCAGTGTCAGTGGGAGAAAAAAATGCCCTGGAATCGTTGGAGAGCAAAATGAAGAATGCCCAGCATTTGTGTCTGTGGGAGAAAGAACACCCAGGCATCAGTATTTGTGGGAGGAAGAATGCTCCAGCGTCATTGTTTGTAGGAGGAAGATTGACCTGGCATCAGTGTCTGTAGGAGGAGAAATTCTGAGGCTTCAGGGTCCATAGGAGGAGAAATGCCCTGGTATCTGTATTTATAGGAGGAAGAAAGCCCAGACATTAGTGCCTGTGGGAGAAAGAATGCCCAGGCATTAGTGTGCATGAAAGGATGCATACCCTGGCATCGATGTAAATTGGATGCTGAATCTCATGCATAAAAGTCTGTGGGTGTAAGAATACTCTGACATCAGTCGCTGTAGGATGAATAATACCCTGGTGTCAGTATCCGTGACATGAAGAATGCCCTGGCATATGTGTCCATGGGAGAAAGAATACCCTGGCATAAATGTCTGTGGGAAGAATAATGCCCTGGTCTCATTGCCCCTGGGAGGAAGAATCTTGGTGTCAGTGTATGTGAGAGGTATAATGTCCAGGTATCAGCACCTGTGAGAAGAAGAATGCCCAGGGTGGTTCATTGCCTGTGGGAAAACGAATGACCAGGCATTAATATCTGTAGGAGACAGAATGCCCTGGCATCAGTGTCTGTGAGAGGAAGAAAGCCCTGGTGTCATTTTCCATAGGAGGAAGAATGTCATGGCATCAGTGTCAGTAGGGGAAAGAAATGCCCACGCATTAATATCTTTGGGAAGAAAAATTCTCTGGCTTCAGTATCTCTGGGAGAAGGAATGCCCAGGCATCAATATTTACCCCAGTGTCAGTGTCTGTAGGAGGAAGATTGCCCTGGCATCAGTGTCTATAGGAGGAAGAATTTGCAGGCTTCGGGGTCCATGGGAGGAGGAATGCCCTGGCATCAGTGTTTGCAGGCAGAAGAATGCCCAGGCATCGCTGTCTGCAGGAGGAAGAAGTGTCTACGGAAGGATGCATACCCTGGCATCAATATCCATGGGAGGAAGAATCTCATGGCATAGTGGTCTGTGGGAGGAAGAATGCCCTGGCATCAATGTCAGTAGGGGGCAGAATGTCCTGGCATCATTTTACCTAGGAGGAAAAACATCATGGCATCAGTGTCAGTAGGGAAAGAATGCCCAGGCATCAACATCTTTGGGAAGAAGAATACCCTTGCTTCAGTGTCAGTGGGAGAACGAATGCCCTGACTTTAGTGTCTATGGGAGAAAGAATGTCCTGAAATCAGTGTCTATTGAAGGAAGAATGCCCTGGCGTCAGTGTCCTTGGGGAAAAAATCGGTAGGTACAAGAGGAGTCTACCCGTCGGCAGAGGCGTACCTAGGGTCTCCGGCGCCCTTGGCGAGAATCTGTATTGGTGCGCCCCGGCCCCCCTCCCCTTCATTAACCACCTCAATACAGTGCAGTTACACCCCCTTCCTGACCAGACCAATTTTCAGCTTTCAGCGCTCTCACAGTTTGAATGACAATTACTCAGTCATGCAACACTGTATCCATATGAAACTTGCGTCCTTTTTTCCACACAAATAGAGCTTTCTTTTAGTGGTATTTAACCACTTCAATACAGGGCACTTTCGCCCCCTTCCTTCCCAGCCCAATTTTCAGCTTTCATCGCTCTAGCGCTTTCAGTGACAATTGCTACACTGTACCCAAATGAAATTTTTATCATTTTGTTTGCATAAATAGAGCTTTATTTTGGTGGTATTTAATCATGACTCCGTTTTTTATTTTTTGCGATATAAGCGCAAAAAAGCGGAAATTTGGAAAAAAAACAATATTTTCTTTTTTCTATTTTAAAAGAAATCCAATAAAATCAAATTTTGTCATAAATTTAAGCCAAAATGTATTCTGCTACATGTTTTTGGTAAAAAAAAATCCGTTAAGTGTATAATAATTGGTTTGTGTGATCACGGACATATGTACGCAAATGATCATGTACATATGTGTGCAGGTGATCGCGTACATATGTGTGCAGATAATCATTGGGACATGTGATTTTAGTGGGACATATGTGGGGGACATGTGTTTTTATTATTAGGGACATGTGTTTTTATTATTTGGGGACATGTATGTTTTGGGGACATGTGTGTTTTGGGGACATATGTGGGGACATTGTGTTTATACTGTGTGGTGTGTTGTGTGTTTACACTAGACTGGTGATCAGTGAGTAAAAAGCTGTAAAAAACAGCTCATACTCACTGATCATCAGCCGGCTGCAGCGATCTGCTCTCCTCTCCTCAGCGATTACTTCTGTGTGAGGAGAGGAGGAGCCGATTGCCTAGCCTTTACATCACATGACGGCCGTGATTGGACACGGCCGTCATGTGATGAGGAGGGCCAATCACAGAGCCCTCCTGCCAATCTGAGATGTGCCGTGTCCGGGTGACACGAGCACATCGGGATCGCGCCGCTGCGCGGGCACGCGCGCGCGCGCGATCCCGCTCCTTCTGAAGGACGTTCATGAACGTCCTATCAGAAGTAGATGGCTCCCACCCGGCCGTATATGTGCATTGGCCGGGTGGGAAGTGGTTAATCACTAGTGAGTTTTTTATTTTTTGTGCTAGAAATAAAATAAAACGTAAATTTTGTGAATAAAATGCCTTTTTCTTTGTTTCTGTCATAAATTTTTGCTAATTAGTAATTTTTCTTCATACATTTTGGCCAAAATTTATACTGCTACCTATCTTTGGTAAAAATAACCCACATTAGTATATATTATTTGGTCTTTGTGAAAGTTATAGAGTCTACAAACTATGGTGCCAATCACTGAAAATGTATCACATCTAATCAGGCCTTCAGTACATCAGGTGCATCTCATTTCTTGAGACACTAACAAGTCAGGAAAGTACAAATACCCCCCAAATGACCCCTTTTTACAAAGTAGACATTCCAAGGTATTAAGTAAGTAGCATGATGAGTTTTTTTAAGTTGTCATTTTTTCCCACAATTCTTTGCAAAATGAAGATTTTTTTTTTATTATTATTTTTTTTTTACAAAATTGTCATATTATCAGGTTATTTCTCACACACAGCATATGCATACAACAAATTACACCCCAAAATACATTCTGCTACTCTTCCCGAGTACGGCGATACCACATGTGTGAGATTTTTACACAGCCTGGCCACATACAGAGCACCAACATTGATGTAGTACCTTCAGACGTTCTACGAGCAAAAATGACACATCTCATTTCTCAACCACCTATTACATTTTGAAGGCCCTGGAGTACCAGGACAATGGAATTGCCCATAAAATTACCCCATTTTGGAAAGCAAACACCCCAACGTATAATCTGTGAGGCATAATGAGTCTTTTGAACGGTTAATTTTTTTCCAGAAGTTTTTGGAATATGTGGAAAAAAATTAAAACGCATTTTTTTTTTACACAAAATTGTCAATTTATAAGATATTTCTAACACATAGCATGTATATAGCAAAAATTACAACCCAAAACACATTCTGCTACTCCTCCCGAGTATGGCAATACCACATGTGTAGGACTTTTACACAGCCTGGTCACATAGAGAGGCCGAACATTGAAGTAGTACGTTCAGGCGTTCTAGGAGCATAAATCACACATCTCATTTCATTCCTACCTATCACACTTTTGAAGGTCCTGGACCACCAGGACAGTGAAATTACCCACAAAATGATCCCATTTTGGAAAGCAAACATCCCAATGTATATTCTATGAGACATGGGCTGCAAATAGGTACTCGGGTACTCTGATGGCCTGGTGACAGGTACTCGGGTACTCTGATGGCCTGGTGACAGGTACTCGGGTACTCTGATGGCCTGGTGACAGGTACTCTGATGGCTTGGTGACTGGTATTTGGGTACTCTGAAGGGCGGTGACAGGTACTCATATGGACTGTGACAGGTACTCAGGCACTCAGATGAACTGTGACAGGTACTCAGGTAGTCAGATGAACTGTGACAGGTACTCGGGTACTCAGATGGGCTGTGACAGCTACTCGGGTACTCTGATGGGCTGTGACAGCTACTCGGGTACTCTGATGGGCTGTGACAGCTACTCGGGTACTTTGATGGGCTGTGACAGGTACTCGGGTACTTTGATGGGCTGTGACAGGTACTCGGGTACACTGTTGGACCGTGACAGATACTTGGGTACCATGATGGACTGTGACAGGTACTCGGGTACTCTGATGGACTGTGACAGGTACTCGGGTACCCTGATGGACTGTGACAGGTACTCGGGTACCCTGATGGACCGTGACAGGTACTCGGGTACCCTGATGTGCCGTGACAGGTACTCGGGTACCCTGATGTGCCGTGACAGGTACTCGGGTACTCTGATGTGCCGTGACAGGTACTCGGGTACTCTGATGTGCCGTGACAGATACTCGGGTACTCTGATGTGCCGTGACAGGTACTCGGGTACTCTGATGTGCCGTGACAGGTACTCGGGTACTCTGATGTGCCGTGACAGGTACTCGGGTACTCTGATGGGCTGGGACAGGTACTCGGGTACTCTGATGGGCTGGGACAGGTACTCGGGTACTCTGATGGGCTGGGACAGGTACTCGGGTACTCTGATGGACTGTGACAGGTACTCGGGTACTCTGATGGACTGTGACAGGTACTCGGGTACTCTGATGGACTGTGACAGGCACTCGGGTACTCTGATGGACTGTGACAGGTACTCGGGTACTCTGATGGACTGTGACAGGTACTCGGGTACTCTGATGGACTGTGACAGGTACCCGGGTACTCAGATGGACTGGGACAGGTACTCGGGTACTCTGATTGGCTGTGACAGGTACTCAAATACTCTGATGGACTGTGACAGGTACTCTGATGGATTGTGATTGACAGGTACTATGAGGGGTGGTAATAGGTCCTCTTTATTGGGGGGGCAATCAGTGTGATTGGTGTACACTAGGCGGTAACGAGATGTTACCGCAATCTCCTCCTCACACACGATCGGTGTGTGAGGAGGAGAACAACCCGGTAACATCTCGTTACTGCGGTTTGTTTACATTTTAGTGATCGGCTGTGAAAGGATCACAGCCGATCACGTGGGTAAACAGCCGGCCAATG
Source organism: Lithobates pipiens (assembly GCF_037356315.1). Classification (NCBI taxonomy): domain Eukaryota; kingdom Metazoa; phylum Chordata; class Amphibia; order Anura; family Ranidae; genus Lithobates; species Lithobates pipiens. Next base: position 44,009,639 of record NW_027507764.1, read on the forward strand.
GCTGTTTACCAGCGTCGGTTGACGAGCAGTGTTCCCGGGAACACGCTGCTACCAACGTGCACGCGCAGCGCGCTCGTGATAGCGCGCATGCGCCGTGCTCAGCCGGGGTGTGAGCATCTGTGATCGGCCGATCACGTGGTAAACAGCCATAACCAATGGCTGTTCACCCCCTTCGGTGGCGAGCGGTGTCTCCGTGACACGCCGCCACCGAAGAAACAGGGATGCGCGCGCACGATCGCGCGCATTCCCTGTTTAAACAGGAGGCCCTCATATGAGGCCCTCATATGACTTTCATTTTAAATTGTCTGCATATCCATTAAAGATTATGTTTAGACTATACAGTCACTTTTCAGTCGTTTTGACTTTTGAAATACCGCCACTAAAATGACGATAAAGCGGCGCTATAAATAGAGCCACTTTACCGCCGATGCCCGCACCACCACAGTGTGAAAGAGGCCTAACTGAACAAGCTGAAGTTAGAACCTGATTGACTACCATGCACGGCTGCACCAGATTCTGAGTGCTCCAGTTTTAGTAAATCCCCTCTCCTCCAAGTTCCAACTTGTGTTTTCAGCAGAGATAATAAGCAGCTATGTGCCAACATTGATTGCACAGACATGTCGTCTCCCCCCCCCCCCCCCCCCCCCATTGTCATCTTAGGGAAAAACCCAGACCCTGGGGCAGGCCATGCAGTCATTTCTGGAATGTGTGCAAACAAAGAGGCTGCAGGAGATTAGCAGCAACAAAGTTTAGCCACCTGACATCCCTGCTATGGCTGAATGACAGCCACAGCGTGGATGTGAATCCCCAGGAGGCCATCATATGACGGCCTCCTCTGTGCATGCTCCCTGCGTGCGCCGTGATCACCAAGTCACTGCCCCTTACCATGCGATCAGCTGTCAGCCAATGACAGCTGATCACATGATCAAAACAAAAGCTTGGTGATCGCTTTTTTTTTCTCCTCACGCTGCCAGCGGAGGAGAGAAAAAAAAGTCGATCACGGCTCACCTTGAAGGGACATCGTTCCCGAAAAGGAAGAGGCAATTATGCCTCATAATTGCACCCTGATAGTGCCCACAAGTGCCACCTATCAATGCCCACCAGTGGTGCCAATCAGTGCCACATAGAAGTGCTGCCTATCAGTGTAACCGATCAGTGCCCATCTCTGCCACCTATCGATGCCCATCAGTGCTACCTCATCAGCGTACATCAATGACGGACAACATTTACCCATTTTAAAATGTTATAACAAAATAAAAATATATATTTTTTTTAATTCGGTCTGTTTACATTTTTTTTACAAAAAATAAAAATCGCACAGGTGATCAAATACCACCAAAGAAAGCTTTAATTTGGGTACAGTGTAGCATGACCGCGCAATTATCATTCAAAGTGCATCAGCGCTGAAAGCTGAAAATTGGTCTGGATAGTAGGGGGGTTTAAGTGCCCGGTAAGTAAGTGGTTAAAAAATAAATAAACAAAGAACAAGATGTGGGAACTGTTTATAACTGAGTGCTTTAGCAAACATAATGTCATTTATTCGACCTCGACTCACAGCGCAGGCGCCATTCAACTTCGGAGATTTTACGAATCTCCTTCTGCTCTGTGCTGCGCTTGCGCAGTACGGGGCGGACACTTTTAGATGGCCAGACGCTATATGTCAGAACACCGGCATGAAAAGACCCCCTGTATGACCGCACTGCCTGCTCAGAAAGATGCACGTGCACCTGAACTACCTAGGACCCCCTGTGCTGTGCAGTTTACACAAGTGCCTGTCTGTGCTCTTTGGTGTGCAATGCCTCCTGGAGGAGGGTTAGTTTAGTGTGCCGGTGCCGCCCATTCGCTGCGCTGGGTCAGTGGCACATGATGTATATCCCTCTCCTCTCCTCCCTCTCCCTCCAGCAGCTGAAGCGACACAGGAGGGAGACCGAGACTCCCCCCCGCTCCCTATCAGCGGCAGTGCCAGTAGACAGTAGCAGCAAGCAGCAGCAGTGCTCGGCGGCGGCGCCGCCAGCCCATCACCGCTGCTGTGCTGAAGCCTGGCCTGATGACAAGTGACTGAGAGACAGCACCCCCCCCCCCCCCCCCCTCAGCCTGCGCCGGTCTCGCCAACCACACGGTACGGCCCTGCCCGTCGGTGGTCATATCAGCAGAGGCACCTAAAGTTATATGTCTATGAATGTGTAGGAGGCCTCTGCTAATAATATACCCAAAATTTCTTAATTTCACCAAATAAAAATGTGTTTCATTGCTTTAAATTGCCACTTCCTCAGTTCAGGGTGATAGCATTAATGTTGTGTGTGGAGAGGTGATGTCATCAGGTAAGGATGGATCTCTAGTAGATCATCTGCTTTATTAAAACAGATGACTCTTAGTCCTTGTACACACGGTCGGAGATTCCGACTGAATGTGTCCGATCGGACCGTTTTGTCGGATATTCCGACTGTGTGTGGTCTCCATCGGACTGTTTTCGTCGGAGTATCCGACGAACCAAGTTTTCCAACTTGCCCGTAAAATTTTCCTACAAAATGCTCCGATCGGACATACTCCGATCATGTGTAGAGAATTCCGATCGGACAAAGTGCCACGCATGCTCAGATCAAATTCCTACATCAAAGCTATTGGCTACTAGCCTGAACGTAGTCCCATCGTAACGAAATAACGTCATCACGTTCTGAACGATCGGATTTTCAGAAACTTTGTCCGACCGTGTGTATACAACAGTTTCGGACAAAATCCGACGGATTTGGTTGTCAGAATGTCCGACCGTGTGTACAAGGGCTAACCCATTCACCAGAGCCCACTAGCCACCTTTTTAGGACTGTATCCAGTGCCAGCCCAAGACATGATGCTGCCTGGGACCAAGAATGAAATGCTCTCCCCCCCGCCCAAAAAAAAAAATCACACCCACCAAAAGGCCCCCACATTCATTATTTTATGCCTGTTCCCAATACCACCACTATTGTACCACTATTGCATCTTGATTAGAAGCCATCAAAATCATACAAATAATTTTATAGTTTGTATGTAAAAAACATGTTCCTTTTGTAAATCTGCATGATCATTTACAAACAGTACAGAAGAAAAGGCCTCATCAAAATGTTTCCAGGGAAAACATGGGTACAAAGATCAGTCACATTCAATCCAGCTTGAGTCCCTTATAAAAAAAAAATCTTATGCCACATACACAGAAATTCGGCCAGCAAAAGACCGATGTGAGCTTTTCGTCGGAAAATGCGACCGTGCGTATGCTCCATCAGAATTTTCCTGGCCGAATTTCTGCCAGCAAAAGATTGAGAGCATGTTCTCAATTTTTCCACACGGAAAAAGTTTTGATCGGAAATTCCGATCGTCTGTAGCAATTCCGACGCGGAAAATTCCTGCGCATGCTCGGAAACAATTCGACGCATGCTCGGAAGCATTGAACTTTATTTTCTCGGCTCGTTGTAGTGTTTACATCACCGCGTTCTTGACGGTCGAAAGTTCAGCGAACTTTTGTGTGACCGTTTGTATGCGAGCCAAGCTTGAGCTGAATTCCGTCAGAAAAACCATCAGAGCTTTTTCCGACGAGAATTCCGATCGTGTGTACGGGGCATTAGAGAGAAATCACTTGAAGTTGTACTACCAACCAACCTACCTAACTCTCCTTGCTTTTTAGATAGGCAGAGAGGCTGCCCAGGCTCAGCTCACAATCACAGCCGCACAGTCAGCTCTCCTCAGACCCTTCCTTCCCCCCCACGCCGGAGATGGAAGAGGTGAGCGGAGCAATTGATTGGCGCGGAGGCTGAGCACTGCGAATGCTGGGGCAGCCGCGGCCTCTGACATCACTGGTTGCTAGGCGCTGGGCGGCAGGCGATTTAACCAACCAGTGCAGGAGACAGCATACAGTGCACACCCGACCAGCATCCGCTCCGCTCTGCTCCTCAGAGTCTTGCTGACTGATCCTGTTAAATGCCGCCTGGAGCCGTGGTCCCATGGTAGGGCCGACCCTGACTGTATCCCTTGGATCATAGTTGGTCACCACACCTAAGAACCTATGGGAGAAAAAAATTTCTGACCTTACTGTCCATGGGATGAAGAATGCCCTGGCATTGGCATCTTTGGGAGGAAGAATTCCCTGATGTCAGTGTCAGTGAGAAAAAGTGTCAGGTGAAGGGAAAAGGCTCTGGTATCAGTGTCCATGAGAAGAAGAATGACCAGTGACAACCCTCCCTAGGATTGGCAACTTAGCTGTCTGAATACTTACCATATCATACAGATGCATTTTAGGCTTGCTGATGCCATCACCGTCAAAACTATGCAGAAGTTGTTGGGAATTAGACCAGTCCACCCGTCAGTGTCGGTGCAGATACTGTGGTGGATGCCAGCATGTAACACAGCTCAGTTTGTAGGACCAAGCGATTTTAATGAAATCCTGGAAGCAGTCCCACTATCCAGTATGGTTGCGGCGGGGGGGGGGGGGGGGGGGTGGTGGACTGAAGCTGACGATTTTTAATAACATAACGTGGTGCTTTTTTGTGCATGTATCATTTTTGCACCCCCTCCCACTAAGCTAAACTACCCCCCTTACCTAGTGAAATGCATAGATAAAGTGTTACTAAACCCACAACAGTAAAATCAGTCTGTATATGCAGTAAAGGATGCTCGTTATACTCACTATGGAACCTAAGGGGTCAATCCTCTGCATTGTGTAAAAAGGCTGTTTGATTCTGTCTTCTCTGATCCTCCCATTCTTCCAGTCTCCATTCCATCTGTTGATAGAACAGAGCCTTGGGGCACTCTGCACATGCTCAGTGCATATTGCTAGAGTTTTTTTTTTGTTGGGGAAGGTGCATGTGAACAGCACAGCGCCAATCAGCACTGTCCAGACAGAGGGTCAAGGGTACTGCAGCCTCATAGGACAGACACTGATAGAAGTCACAAGACAAGCTATATACTGCTGATGGGAAAGGGTATTTAGCAATTTATATTTTACTAAAATAATTGCATTTTCATATTCTGTGTACTGTGGGAGATCAGATATAGTAAATGCAGGCTCCTGGGTTTAGTAACAATTTAATTTGCAGTCACATATCGGGTCTGGCCATGGCTACCCAATGGTGTTTTTTTCAAAAAAGAATGTAAACAAACATAGAAGGACACAGGCTCCATTGCAAGATAAGTATACATCTGGGGTCGGGGAACCAGGAATAGTTTAGGTCAGTATGTATGGGTTGGGGAGACAAAGTTTTAAATGTTTTAATCATTAAATGTGTTTTTTGTGCTACAGTTTATGAGTTAAAACCATATATGCAGACTTTTTTATGGCTCGTTTACATGTGCGGCCGTCATTACTCCTCTGAAAAGCAAACAGCGGTGGATAGCTTTTTAGAGGCAATTGACACACAGATTGGAGTTGATGTCACCTCATCACTGGCTGTATTAACCATTAAAAACCCATTACAAATTGTTGCAGAGTGGTTTTCGGCACAGCCCCATTCATTTGACCTGTGGTAATCATTTTCCCATCTCACACCATGACCATGGCAGTGTGATCTAACATGGACCCTGGCCATGTTAACTTGACCATGCCTCAACTGTTTGTTTCTACGGCCCTTCCAACCGCTCATGTAAACAAGGCTTTACTGTATGGTTGTAGAGCCTGGATGAAAGGTGTGTCAATACTCAATACTCCTTCATTGCCTTACAGAAATAAACATTATTTTGGAAAAAAAAAGTGTTCGGAATTCTACATTTTACCAATCGGTGGACTTCACTTTTCTGTCCTTTACTGCCAATTGGCATGGTGTTTCCTCAAAGGCTAGGATCATCAACCCGCAGGGGTCTCAAACTGGTGGCCCTCCAGCTGTTGCAAAACTACAAGTCCCATGAGGTATTACAAGGCTGACAGTTATAAGCATGACTCTCACAGGAAGAGGCATGATGGGACTTGTAGTTTCTCAACAGCTGGAGGGCCACCAGTTTGAGACCCCCTGCTCTACAGGTATTGTATCTGCTTAGCATGTAATGTGTCCAACATGGTGACTTTAGCATTTATGCCCTGCAGCAATGGAATACATGGTTCAAATCTTGAACAATGAAACAATTGTGAATGTGAAAAAGCCAGAATATTGTGAGTGTAAAAAACCCAAACCATCAAAAAAAAAAGCTTTTTTTTGCTGGTTTGACTTTTTTACACTCATAATATTCTGGCTTTTTCACATTCACAATTGTTTTATTGTTTTACACGCCCCCATAGTTTGTGAGGATCAGATGGGTTGTTGTGGTGGTGGTAACCCCTATTAGGCTTTTCAGTGTGGCTTCAGTCTCACTTGCTGCAGAGTTTGCTAATGTGTTTTGTAATGTATTTTTCTATAGTATAATAATTTATATTTTTCTGATATTATTATATCTTTTTAGTAAGCCGGTCTCCGCGAAGCTCCTGAAGAAGCGCAAGTCACGTAACATGTAGAACTATAATGGTTATAATTTTCAGTAGCAAGTAGCAATCTTATCAAGATGTTGTAACAGTATTGAATACATGTGGTGCGATTGCCACTGGGTGTAAAAAAATATTGAGAATTGTACAATGTATTGTTACACAGATCTTGTATACTGAAGTTATATCATTTGACTCTGAGACATGGTTGCGTTTTTTTTTAAATATGTCTTTTTGTACTAAATAAATAAAAAACCTTTTTTTACCTTATTGTTTTGTGCCTATAAAGTCCAAGCCCCCTTTCTTTTTGGGTTGTTCCCCCCAAAAATGTTTTTGCATATTCATATACTCAGGACGTGGCACCTGGTATTATAGCAGTATCCACAGCGCCACTCTGTGGTGATACACTTTCTTTATTTGGTAACATGTATAACATGTTATAACTTTAAATTCTTATCTTCCCCAGGTTACCTGCATAGGTGAAGTCTCTTAGAGGAAAGTCCAAACTTGGTGGTGCTCTAAAAGAGAAGTCTGTGTTCCAGGGTTCTTACCGGCGAATCAACGTTCCAGAATGGCCCATAGTTCCCAGCGAGTCTTTACGTGCGTTACCCATGCATTTTCCCAAGTGTTCCCCGGAGCCCCCTTAGAATCTGAATCTCTTGCTTTTTAAAAACACAGGAGGTAGGCTGAACCCTACAAACCTACTGGGGGAAAGACGGCAGAAACATTATCCACTTCCCCCTGATCTGGGCAGCCGGATGCTAACTACACATACAGTAGACATCTTGCCTACAAGTTGGTAGATGGGAGTGGAGCTGCCTGGAGTAAGAATTTGTAGTATGAGGCCAAGGAAAATTCTTCTAACTGCAAAACCATGATAGTGGGTTATGGCAAAGGTAAACTACTGATTTAAAATAGACTTTGCTTATGTATTGGAGATCATTTATTGTGGAAGACTGTTTTCTATTTCAGAAGAAAGACCTGGACTGTAGTTGGACTGTGCCTCTGGCTGAAGTATGGTGATTCAAATGGATGCATGTTATCTGTGAAAGTGTGAGTTGGGGCAGAACAGTTAGGCCACAGTGCTGGACAGGTGCATCACATGTAAAACACACAGGGTGAGACACAGGATCCAGAGGAGAACTTAAATGGTGCAAACCTGGTCAGGTTGAGACTGGTGGTGGCAAGGGGTTGAAGTCCCTGTCTTGCTGAGGAGCACATCCCCTCCCCGTAGTGATCTGGGCCCTTGTATCCAATGGGCCTCAGGTGATTGAGCCCTATCCTGTAACCACAGAGAAGATGCAGGGCCTTGACAGGAACTGTTCCCAATGATCGGTGGGTTACTAATGGTAAATAGGGGTGTAGCCAAGGGTTTGCTACTATAGTTATTACAGTTGTTGTTATTTTAAATGAGTTGGGCTCCCTAGTAGTGTCTGCTGAATGCTGTTAGGATTTTTCTTCTAATTCCCGAAAAGGAATGTAGCAAAGCATTGTGGGAGATGTAGTTTGGAGGAGGAAGGGACTCTGTTAGCTGGATCAGCTCTGAACTACAATATAGACAATGCATAGCGTGCAGCACTGCATGCTGGGAACAGCAATAAAAGGATCGGCGCAGCCATCTTTCAACCTCTCTGGACGTCATTCAACACCTGCCAGCAGGAGCTCTGTGTGTGTGACCAGGAGTGAGAGACTGCGGCCTATACAGTGTGGAGCTGGATTGCCTGCCTTTGAGGGATCTCAGAGTATAGCTTTGTCAGCTTAGCAAGTGGACCGTACTGTGCTTCAGAACAACTGGAAGCTCCCTGCACTTCAGCCCATCTGCAGATGCAGTACAGCGCGTGGTGCCATTTTCACCAGACAGAGACATCGGGAGGGGATTCCGGATGAAGCCTCACTGCCTCTGAGTCTATTGTGGTGAGAGAGCACCTGCCCATTCCAGTAGAGTAAACAGTATTGCTGAGTGAGTTCTTTTACAGACTGCTGGTGAGACTTGTAGTTCCACGGAGGTGAATTTTCTTCTTCACAAGCATCATACAGCTGAACTTTGGGGTTTGTTTGTTCCCTGCGCTGTAAGGTTAGTACTGTATTACACTGACCTAAAGGGGGAATCTACAAGTGCTATATTTCTTCAGTCAAGCAGTTATCAACATAACATTTATTCTACAGTTATTTCTTCTCCTTTGCTTTGTAGATTACAAATACTGCAGTTTAAACTACAGGCTAGCTGAAGATATCTGGAGTCAAAGAACTTTTACCATCTTCCTTTTCTGCCAAGCACTGCTGTTCTACTTGTAGTTTGAACTTTGAATTACAACCTAGGGGGAGCCATTAAAGCGGGACTGTACTGGGGAAAAAAATATTAAAAGCCAGCAGCTATAAATACTACAGCTGCTGACTTTTAATAAATGGACACTCACCTGTCCCGGGGTCCAGCGATGCCGAGGCCGATCGATCGCTCGGCTCTCGGCTGCTGCCGCCACCATTCTAGGTGAGGGAATCAGGAAGTGAAGCGAATCGGCTTCACTTCCCGGTTCCCTACTGCGCATGCGCGAGTCGCGCAGCGCAATAGGAATTGTCCGCGCTGTCTCTGGGACCCGTGTGTGTCCCAGCAGACAGTGCGGCAGGACAGGAAGAGGCATAGACTCCCACGGGAGTCTATGCCCGGAAGTGGGTGTAAATACCTGTCTTTGACAGGTATCTCCACCCCCCTCCCCCCTGAAAGGTGCCAATTGTGACACCGGAGGGGGGGGAGGGTTCCGATCAGCGGAAGTTCCAATTTAGGGTGGAACCCCGCTTTAAGTACATGTTAGACATTGCATTGTGTTATTGAATGTTAGGAATATTGTATTGCAATTTGGTGTGTGTACCGAGGCATCAGTGGGAAGGTGTTTAATATGTGTTGAAAGATATTGAATACCTATCCCATTGTGCACCTGTTTACATATACTCCTAGTGTGATTATAAAGTTAACAGTTCTGCATATCTTAATTAAGTGATACAACCGGTCAGTTATTGCTTGAGTTTATTCATATTGTAATTGTGTTCCATTATTTACTCTAGTAAACTTTCTTAGTGGTTCAGTGACATTGTGTGAATTTCTCATTGTCATCCTATAACAGAATGGAACCCAAGGTGTCAGAGGAAAGAGAGGATTTGCAGAGTCGGGGTAGCCAGTGGGGTATCGAGTCAATCAGCAGCCCTGACGGGGGTACCGCTACAGGGGTATGATGAGTGGAGGGGTTATAACTGCCATTCCTGCACATGTTGCAGAAGAAGAAGCTCGGTGTGGGCTGTGGATTGCGTACAAGATGAGCAATTAGGCTCCAGTCATCCCTGTGTTGTAGGAGAAATGAAAGAGATGCTGCTCCAGGTGAGTATAATAATCCACCAAAAAGCTCTGGCTCGCAACCGTGAACATGTAAAGTGAGAAAAATTAGCTGCACACCAACATCCGTCCAACAGGTTTATTGAATGACTGCCACCAGGACTAAAACAATAGACCAAGGGGGTGATAACGTTTCACACATACATTGTGCTTCTTCAAAGCCCCAATTTTTTCAATAAACCTGTTGGATGGATGTTGGTGTGCAGCTAATCCCTGTGTTTTAGCAGGCCCCCTAGTGGTGTGGGTGTAGCTATTCAGTCAAGGGCAGGCCTGCCTAAATGTTGGTGGTTTACTGCATCAATAGATTAAAATGAACCTATGTGCTTGAAAGTGCTCTTTCAGATACTCAAGAATTTCCTCCGTAGCGGGCAGCACTAATCTACTCTTTCTTACTTTCTCCAATGGTTGCAAGTGCAGGCAGAACAAGACATCACTGGTTCTTAGTAATTTGCTGTGCAGGAACTCATCGCTGTCAGGTGAGAATGTGGCAAGAATCCTCATCCAAGTCATGGCAAGGCTTCCTCTCTGTGGATGGAAGGATGGGGCGGTGAAAAGAAGATTGCGAGTATGTGCAACTGGGAAGGGAGACTATTAAGAGAACCGAACCTGTTGCTTTTCCCTGCACGACGTAGCAGGGCATAGTGACAGTGTCTATGTAAAGCCAACTCCTGACCAATTTATACTCACATCTTGGTTCCCCCCACAACCACCTCTTCTACGTTGTACATAAATTCCCAGTCAGATCTGCAGCCTTGCTTCACATGGGCAGCTCTGACAGTGCCAATGAACATATTGAATGATTATATTCTTTTTCTGACCCACTTATATGTATTTGTGTATATATGGATCTGCGTTGGATTGAATTGCATCAGGTTACTATTGTTCAGGTACTACAACTTGCTTAGTTAAGTTAATTGGTATCTCCCCCTGTCCTCCTCTCCTGTTTCATGTTATGCCACGTACACATGACCTGTTTTTCCGTCAGAATAAACTCTGACGGTCTTTCCGACGGAGTTCCGCTGAAACAGACTTGCCTACACACGATCATACCAATGTCCGTTTGTTTAAAACGTGATGACGTACAACACATACGACGGGACTAGAAAAAGAAAGTTCAATAGCTGCCATTGCGTCAGTTTTGGCCTGTCAGAATAACATACAGACGAACTGTTTTCCCGATAGGAATTGATTCTGTCGGAAAGATTTAAAACATGTTCTATTTCTAGGTCCATCAGAATTTTCGAAAAAAAAAGTCAGATGAAGCCCACACACGATCGGAATATCCGATGAAATGATTCCGTCTGACCTTTTCTGCCAGAAAGTCCGGTCGTGTGTACACGGCATTAGTTAGTTCAGCCCTAGCTAGACCTTCCCCGTTCCTTCCACATTCCCTCAGTCAGTGTTAGCACTTTGCAGGGACAGGGCTCATTGTCTTCTTAAGCTTCGTACACATGATCGGATTTCTGACAACAAAACTGTGAAATTTCGTTCGAAGGGTGTTGGCTCCAACTTGTCTTGCATACACACAAATGTTGGCCAACAATTACGAACGTAGTGACGTACAAGACGTATGTGATATCTCCATTACGAATGCTAATTTTAAAAGACCGAGCATTTCCGGCTTGTCTTTGATTCCAAGCATGCGTTTTTGAACTTTGGACTCTTGTTTCCGACGGACTCGTATACACAAGATAGGAAAGTCCGACAACACACATTTGTTGGCAGAGAATTTGAGAGCATGCAAGCCAACATTTGTTGGCTTGAAAGTACGACAACAAATGTCCGATGGAGAATACACACTGTCGGACTTACCGCCAACAAGCTCACATCCAACATTTCCCATCGCAAAATCAGATCGCGTGTACGCGGCATTACACTTCAAAAGACTGGAAAAACATCTTTTGTACTGCAATGAACTAATGTAAAAGTGAGTAATATCAGCACAGTGCAGGGACAACACAAGGGGAGAGACTGTGAGCTGTAACAGTGGTCTCTGAAGACAGCGTTGTGCGTAAGTCTTCATCCTTGCCCTGGGGATTCTCCATGGAAGTGTGTCAGTCAAGAGAACTGAGGAAGCCAGCAGCCAGATGGGCTAGCATCTTCTGTTCATTTGGAGCTCCTTTTTCTGTTGTTGCAGCTGCAAAATACTCAGTGCTTCCAGGAATTCAGGTGCGTGTGGCCTTTTCCCATAATGCAGCTGTCAAGCCTAGCGGCCAATCACTTTGTCTACAAACTGTCTCTTAATGGATAGTGCAGCGTCGCTGCCTTCTCTGAGCTCTAAAACTGGGCATTTTGGTGGCGTCTGTGACAAAAGGGTTGCGACCTTTTCTTCAAGCCAAACACTTTAGCGACCTGGGACACCATTGGGTGACCCAAGGACAGTAGTAATGCTGTGCCCATAGCATGCCGAGAGAGCAGTGGATGTGACAAATTGCTCTTGCTGACGTTATTGACAGTGGCGGCTGGTGCTCAAAAGGAGCGCAAACAAACTAAAAAAAAAAAAATCAATTGCAGCCACTGTGCCATCGAATGCAGTTACTGTGCCTATCAAACGCAGCCACTGTGCCCATCAAGCGCAGCCACTGTGCCTGTCAAGGGCAGCCACTGTGCCCATCAATTGCCACCACTGTGCCCATCAAGTGCAGCCACTGCGCCATCAAACACAGGTACTGTGCTCATCAATTTCTGCCAGTGTGCCCATCAATTGCCGCTACTGTGCCCCATCAAATGCTGCCAGTGTGCCCATCATTTGCCATTACTGTGTCCCATCAAGTGCTGCCAGTGTGCCCATCAATTGACACTACTGTGCCCAAAAAAATGCTGGCAGTGCGCCCATTAATTGCCGCTAATGTGCCCCATCAAGTGATGCCAGTGTGCATCGCCCGGCACTTACCTGTCTCGCAGTGGGTCAGCGGCGGTGTCCTGCACCCTCCTCGATGTCTTCTTCTGTCCTCTCTATCAGGCGTCCAATCACAGCGCCTGACGTTTCAGCCAATCGGGTGACAGGAAACAGACCCGAGAACCTGATTGGTTGAGAGGCGGTTCAGTGTTAGCAAAACAAATTCCTTTGTTTTGCTAAGACACAGCTGAGTGAACAGAGAACGCACAGCATTGCACCCACTGTTCACATACGGCTCTATTTAGGTGCTTCCATAAAACACCCCCGCCACTGTAATTCAGTTGCCCGAAAAGGGGCAAGACACCTGAATAGGGGGTGTCAGCGGCGACCATAGATAGATTGAGTGGTGCCAGCAGAGAGGGGGCGGCGCTCCTGCGCCCTTTATGGACACACCGCCACTGGTTTAACGCCCTGTCCCCCCCAGTAAAGTCGAACCTGCCCCCAGACAGCTGCTCGCAGCTCCCAGACAGCAACAGATTTGTGCGTGACTATCTTGGTTACTTGGGGAGCCACAGCCCGGTCTGAATAATGCGTCCGGGGTTTATCCGGACAGGTTACATGTTCTCTTTAACTTTTTGTACCATGTGGCCGATACAGTAGAAACATTTGGCTCATCGTGACCTAACGGACGCACTTTAAACTGCACATTTTGATTTTGGTAACTAGCTTTACATGTGCGTGGTCAACAATAATCTTTTCTTAGGAATAAAGTTTTAGATTCCGTGTGTGATACTTGGCAGTAAAAATCTGGCGCTTTTCCTTTCTAACGGGATTACAGTTCTTAGCGTTGGAAGGACAGGAGGGCTTTTGGGGGGGGGGGTTTCGCAGGCTCGTTTTCAGACAGAGCTCAAAAGGAGCACAGCTGCAAACGCACCGCCCGACCCACAGCTGGGCCATTATCCAGCCAGACTCTGGCAGATCTTACACTCCAGGTGAAGGCTGGGATTTGCTCGGGTGACTCTCTGGTCTGGTTGTGGCATCTGTGCGAGGCCCGATTCCAACACTTTCATCACGGTAACCAGCAACACAAGTGTTTTATTAGTGTCCCCGGCAACTGGTTCATTGATAAAAGCACAGGCTTGCCTGTTGCAGACGGAGAAGAGTACGATTGTTTCTTTTTTTTTTTTTTCTTTCGCCATACTTCAAAGAATTATTTTATTACAAATTAAAAGAAATCCAATACCAAATGGCTGAAATAGAGCCTTCGTTTGGAATAAATGTGGGCAGTTGAGACAAAAAGCCAATAAATAGCGAAAAAATGATATAATTGTACAATATAGTTAGCATTACTCAGAGTTCCGTTATTAATGAAATTTGATCGGCGCTAAATGATTCAGCTGTGACGCATGTGTCTCGGTCTGAAAATTTTATTCTCTTCGTTTTTGAGGTTCGGAAATAGAAATGGTGTCTTTGTTTTAATTATGATGTATGAAGGAACAGAAATGCTAAATAAAAAAAAAAACAGTTTAAAGCAACCCAGTTGCTCTGCTAAACTTTCCAAGGCAAAGCATACCTTGCTCGTCTTTCCTGCCATACCCTACTCTGATCCAGTTAGATCTAGAATAAAGCAAAAGACATCAGGGCTGTTTTTAAGGCAGGGCAAGGGGAGCAGTTGCCCTGGGCCCTGTCAATGTTGTGGGGCCCAAAGCAGCTGCCTCATACTTGCCAACTATCCTGATTTAAATGTCCTCATCCTTGAGGATTTAGTCCTGTGCCATGTCCCGATATCTCAGTGTGAAGTGCTGCTACTAATGCTGCCCAGCTCTGCCTTATTGTTGTGTACAGATGACTCACCTGCAGACCCCGCGTTTACATGTAAATAACCAGCAATCATATGTAAATATGGTCGACATTCATATGAAAATAGCTGCATCCAGCGGCATAAATATGTAAATAAAGGTGGCATTCATCTGTATATCATACCCCCTTCAGTGAGGAGATGATGTGCTGTAACCTTTAGCAACCAATCAGTGAGCAATATTATTGTACAATAATCTCTAGCAACCAATCAACAAGCAGAAATCATGTGCTGTAACATCTAGCAACTAATCAGTGAGCCGTAATGTGTGCTGTAACCATAGGTCCTGTGCTGTATCCCAATATCTCAGTGTGAAGTGCTGCTACTAATGCTGTCCAGCTCTGCCCTATTGTTGTGTACAGATGGCTCACCTGCAGACCCTGTGTTTACATATAAATTACCGGCATTCATATGTAAATAGCGGCAGCATTGATATGTAGATCATACCCCCCTGAGGTCATATCCACAATAATCTCTAGCAACCAAATAACAAGCAGAAATTATGTGCTGTAACCTCTAGCAACTAATCAGTGAGCCGTAATGTGTGCTGTAACCTCTAGAAACCAGTCAGTGAGCGGTATTGATACACTGTAACCTCTGGAAATCAATCGCAATAGCTGCCTGATTCAGTAAACTGATTTTGAGTCTAGGCTAGCTGCTATTTATTGTATGTCTCAGAGCATATGGAGAGCAAAACTGCATGGGGGGGGGTCGGGCCCCAAGAAAGGTTTTGCCCAGGGTCCAATCAATATTAAAGAGGGCCCTGAAAGACATAGACTGAGGAATTACATAACTGGCTTAAAAGGGGAGTTGTGGTGCAGAAGGAGTTTTTTTGGTAATTAACCACTTAAGCCATTTAAAACCATTTTGCTGGCCAAAGACCAGAGCACTTTTTTGCAATTCGGCACTGCGTTGCTTTAACTGACAATTGCGCGGTTGTGCAACTTGACTCCCAAACAAAATTGACGTCCTTTTTCCCCCACAGATAGAGCTTTCTTTTGGTGGTATTTGATCACCTCTGTGGTTTTGATTTTTTGCACTAAAAACAAAAAAAGAGTGACAATTTAGAAAAAAACGCATTATTTTTTACTTTTTGCTATAATAAATATCCCCCAAAAATATATAAAAAAATGTTTAGGCCGTTACGTATTCTTCTACATATTTTTGGTATAAAAAAAAAAAAAATCGCAATAAGTTATAGCGTTTACAAAATAGGGGATAGTCTTATGGCATTTTTATTAATATTTTTTTTTTATTAGTAATGGCGGCGATCAGCGATTTTTATCGTGACTGCGACATTATGACGGACAGATCGGACACTTTGGGTGCGATTTTGGGACCATTCACATTCATACAGCGATCAGTGCAATTAAAAATGCATTGATTACTGTGTAAATGTGACTGGCAGTGAAGGGATTAACCACTAGGTGGTGCTGTAGGGGTTAAGTGTGTCCTAGGGAGTAATTCTAACTGTGGGGGGGAGGGGCTGTGTGTGACATAACACTGATCACCGCTCTCCATTACAGGGAGTGGTGATCAGTGACACTATCACTAGACAGAATGGAGAGATGCTTGTTTACATTAGCATTTCCCTGTTGTTCCTCTCCGTGGGACGATCGTGCCCACGCGCGCTCCCGCCACCCGCCTCCTAAAGGGCAACGTACAGGTACGTGATTCTGCCTGTAGGTGCCCTTCTGCCGCAGTATATCTGAGCGAGGCGGTCGGGAAGCAGTTAAAGTAGTTGTAAACCCTAATATACAGTTCCCTGAAAAAGTATTCATACCCCTTGAAATTTTCCACATTTTGTCATGTTACAACCAAAAATGTAAATGTATGTAAAGTGGCACATAATTGTGAAGTGGAAGGAAAATGATAAATGGTTTTCAATTTTCTTTACAAATAAATTTGTGAAAAGTGTGGGGGGTACATTTGTATTCAGCCCCTCTGAGTCAATACTTTGTAGAACCGCCTTTCCCTGCAATTATATTTTTATTATTAGTATACATATATATATAGTGCCAACTAGGGATGAGCTTCGTGTTCGAGTCGAACGTACCTTCGACTCGAACATTGGCTGTTCGTCCGTTCGGCGAAGTCCGAACATTTTGGTCCGTTCGCGCCAAATTCGTGTGGCGCTCACGGCCCACAATGCACTGCGATGGCGCAGTGCATTGCTGGCTCATGATTGGCCAAGCATGCACTGTGACCCCGCATGCTTGGCCAATCGCAGCGCCAGCAGCGAGGAGAGCCATGATTGGCCACAGGCAGGATGCCTGTGGCCAATCATAGCTCATGCTGTGTAGTGCACACCCCACACTATATAAGGCCGCCAGCGCGGCGGCCTTGTGTAGTGTGTTGGTGTCTGAAGCAGTGGGTGTTCTGTGTACCTTCAACACAGTACACACCGATCGTTTTCAGCCGATTTTCGATCTTGCTGTTGTGTAGTGGTTGTTGTCTGCGTGCCCTGACCGCAGTATACACCGCTATATTCACCTCACCTATATAGCTAGTGATCTATCTTTTATAATAGAGCTTGCAGTCAGTAGTGTTAGGAGATAGTGCGTGCTGTCTGCGTGCTCTGTACCCAGTACATACCGCTATTATCCACCTACATAGCTGTTCTCTATTTGAGCCCACTTGCCATCTGCAGGAGTTATTGGAAGTTGTGTGTGCCTCCAGCACAGCACAGTATACATCTGTATATACCCCTTTATCTCTGGCGTTCTATAATAAAGGCATCTGCAGGAGTTAGTGGGTGTTCTGTGCCTCTAGCACAATATACACTACCCAACTGCTTTTTTACCCAACTCCCTTCAGGCCATTACCATGTCTGGAAGGCCAGCAAGGAGAGGCAGACAGGCACGAGCTGATAAAAGAGGGCAAGCAGGCTCTGTGTCTAGAGACAACAGTGCTGGTCGTGGACGCGGTGCATTGTCATTGGCACGTGGCCATGGGACACGCTTGTCCTTCTTTTCGGCAGCTGGACATGTTGAACCGCAACATGCCAACGACTTGGTAGAGTGGATGACCAAGCCCTCTTCATCCTCCTCATCCTCTCTCACCCAGTCTCAGGGTACTAGCAAAGCAGCTGCCAACGCATCGTCTTCCCTCCTCTCAATGTCATCATCAGTGACTCCTTCCCTAGACCCACCACGTCCTCCTGAGGAGTCTCCTGAACTCTTTGAGCACAGTGTTGGGTACATGCTCCAGGAGGATGCCCAGTGTTTTGTGGGCTTTGATGATGACACTCAGCTAGAGGAAGGCAGTAGCGTGAGCGCAGAGAGAGGGGATGCTCAAGAAGGACAGCAATCTGGCAGTCATGTTCCACAAGCTGCAGCATACTGCCAGGTTTGCTACAGCGATGAAGAGGGAGGGGATGATGAGGGCACTGACTCCACGTGGGTGCCTGGAAGGAGAGAGGAGGAGGAGGAGGAGGCACATGTCCAACGAGGCAGGATGCCCTCCGGGGGCCAGCTTAGGGGCAGTACACCGACTGAATCACACCGCAGAGCTCCGCCTGTGCAGAGCGCTGCCTCTGTGCGTTATTCTAAAAGTTCTTTGGTGTGGGCCTTTTTTGAGACGAGTGCATCAGATCGCACCGCTGCTATTTGCAACATATGTCTCAAGCGTATCTCACGTGGCCAAAACATCAGCCGCTTGGGCACCACATGCTTGACCAGACATATGTTGACCTACCATGCAGCTCGTTGGCAAGTGTACCTCAAAGACCCACACCAAAGAACAAAGCGGACCTCTCCTTGCTCCTCATCAGCTGGCATCTCCAACCCCACTAGACCTTCAGTCCTCTCTGAAACCTGCTCTGAGAGGAATGAAGGTGTAGAATTAGGTGTGTCACAGCCAAGTGCTTCCGGGAACTCTGCTAGCGGTACACCCACGTCCGATTATAGCAGGCAAATGTCCCTGCCCCAGCTGCTGGACCGGCGAAAGAAGTTTACTCCCAGCCATCCACATGCCCAGCGGTTGAATGCTTGGCTAAATTGCTAGCACTTCAACTGCTGCCTTTTCAGTTGGGAGACTCGGCCCCCTTCCGTGAGTTTGTACAATGTGCGGTTCCTCAGTGGCAGGTCCCCAAACGCCACTTTTTCTCACGGAAGGCGATTCCGGCTCTCTACCGGCATGTGGAAGGCAATGTCCTTGCCTCGCTGGACAGGGCGGTCAGCAGTAAGGTGCATATTACCGCTGACTCATGGTCCAGCAGGCATGGACAGGGACGTTACCTGTCTTTCACGGCCCATTGGGTCACTCTTCTGGCAGCTGGGAAGGATGCAGGACAAGGTGCAGTAGTGTTGGAGGTTGTTCCGCCACCACGCCTCCAAAATGCTACTATTGGTTGTGACATACCTCTCTCCTCCACCCCCTCCTCTTCTTCTTCCTCCATGGCCTCTTCCAGTGCTCTGTCCTCAGAACCAGCGGTGCTCCGTAGGCGTTCCAGGGGCTACGCAAGTACGCAGGCAAAACGATGCCATGCCGTGCTTGCGCTGGTTTGTTTGGGGGACAGGAGCCACACTGGGGCGGATGTTTTGTCAGCTCTGCAGGGGCAGGCCGAGAGGTGGCTGACGCCACGCCAGCTTAAGCCAGGAATGGTGGTTTGCGACAATGGCACCAACCTCCTCTCCGCCCTCCGACAGGGACAACTGACCCATGTGCCCTGTGTAGCTCACGTCCTTAACCTGGTGGTGCAGCGGTTCTTGGGCAGGTACCCCGGCTTACAGGATGTCCTGAAGCAGGCCAGGAAAGTCTGTGTGCATTTCCGCCAATCATTTAATGCCTGTGCTCGGCTGGCTGAGCTCCAAAAGGAGTTGAACCTGCCCAAGAACCGCCTTATATGTGACATGCCCACCAGATGGAACTCAACATTGGCCATGCTGCAGCGGCTGCACACGCAGCAGAGGGCCATCAATGAGTACCTGTGCGACTACGGCACCAGGACAGGGTCAGGAGAGCTTGGTTTTTTCTCACCACGCCAGTGGGGCATGATCAGGGATGCATGCATTGTCCTGTCACCGTTTGAGGAGGCCACAAGGATGGTGAGCAGTGACAGTGCATGCTTCAGTGACACTGTACCTCTTGTCCACCTCTTGGAGCATACGCTGCGTGGAATAATGGACAGGGCACTTGAGGCAGAACAGAGGCAGGAAGAGGATGACTTCCTTGCCTCTCAAGGCCCCCTTTATCCAGACAGTGTTCCTGCTGTGCCACCCATCACACAGGAAGAGGATGAGGAGGAAGAGGATGATTGTGTCAGCATGGAGGTGGAGGCTGGCACTCAGCATCAGCAGCAGCAGCAGCAGTCTTATAGGGATGATTTACAGTCCCAAGAAACACGTGGACTTGTACGTGGCTGGGAGGAGGTATCATGTTGTCCTTAGTGACCCAGAGGACTCCGGAACGAATGCCTCAGCTAACCTACGCTGCATGGCCTCCCTGATCCTGCAAAGCCTGCGGAAGGATCCTCGCATTCTTCGGATCAAGCAAAGGGACCATTACTGGCTGGCCACTCTCCTTGATCCACGGTACAAGGGTAAGGTTGCCGACCTTATCTTGCCATCGCAGAGGGAGCAGAGGATGAGACATCTCCGGGAGGCCTTGCAGAAAGCTCTGTGCAACGCGTTCCCAGAGACTGGGAGGTTACAAACTCCTGGTCCTGGACAACGTGTTGCTGAGGCATCGGTCAGAAGGAGCGGTGGAGAAGGTGGCCGTCTGACTGATGCTTTCAGACAATTTTTTAGTCCGCAGCCCCAAGGTATGATCGGTTCCAGCACCCATCGCCAGCGTCTGATTTACATGGTGCAGGAATACCTAGGGGCAAGGTCAGACTTGGACACCTTTCCCACCGAAAATCCTCTGGCTTACTGGGTCTTGAGGATGGATCACTGGCCAGAGCTTGCACAGTATGCAATTGAGCTACTGGCCTGTCCTGCATCCAGCGTTCTTTCGGAACGCACCTTCAGTGCTGCTGGTGGCTTTGTTACCGATTACAGGGTGCGCCTGTCCACCGAATCAGTTGATCGACTGACCTTCATCAAGATGAATCAGTCTTGGATCACCCACAGCTACCAAGCACCTGAAGCTGATGTAACAGAATATTTTTTTTTGAAATATCACATCCCTTCAAGACTGCCTATGCTGATGCTGAGTGACTGTCCTGTTATGTTGATTGTCTATCCTCTTCCTCCTCCGCTGATATGTTGGAAGAACATTTCTGGTTCTGGTTGATGCCATCAGCCCAATTTTTCTGCCCCTGTTTAACAGGGGCGTTTAAGTACAATTTTTGATGCAATGCTTTGCAGCAGGGCTAATTCCTGCAATCAAACAAGAGTATATGGGAGAGGTTGCAGTGTGGTGGCACCAGCACCAGTGCCTAAGGCCCAATTTTTCTGCCCCTGTTTAACAGGGGCGTTTAATTACAATTTTTGATGCAATGCTTTGCAGCAGGGCTAATTCCTGCAATAAAACTAGAGTATATGGCAGAGGTTGCAGTGTGGTGGCACCAGCACCAGTGCCTAAGGCCCAATTTTTCTGCCCCTGTTTAACAGGGGCGTTTAATTACAATTTTTGATGCAATGCTTTGCAGCAGGGCTAATTCCTGCAATAAAACTAGAGTATATGGCAGAGGTTGCAGTGTGGTGGCAGCAGCACCAGTGCCTAAGGCCCAATTTTTCTGCCCCTGTTTAACAGGGGCGTTTAAGTACAATTTTTGATGCAATGCTTTGCAGCAGGGCTAATTCCTGCAATAAAACTAGAGTGTATGGCAGAGGTTGCAGTGTGATGGCACCAGTGCCTAAGGCCCAATTTTTCTGCCCCTGTTTAACAGGGACATGTAATTACAATTCTTGATATAATATTTCACAGGAGGGCCCCTTCCTGTGCCCACCCAGAGTAACGGTGAGGACTTATAGTGTTGTGGCACCAGCACCACAACCACCAAAGGTCAATTTTTCTACCACTGTTCAACAATGGCATGTAATTACAATTCTTGATATAATCGTTCACAGCAGGGCGCTCCAGCGCCCATCAAGAGTCACTTTGAGGGCTTACAATGTTGTGGCAAAACCAACACCTTGTTCCGCCATTTCTGCAGAGCATATAGGGCAGGCCCCTACTTTCAAACATCCAATTTACAAACATCTCCTACTTGCAAACGGAAGGAGACAACAGCAAGTGAGATGAAAAAAGATGGACGACAAAACAAATTATACAGGGGTATAATAACCCTTCCCTATGTTTTCCAAAAAGCTTAAAAATAGTTTTTTTGACTGGAGCTACACTTTAAAAATGTACCAGTTGAAAATTACAAACAGATTCAACTTAACACAACAAACCTACACAGTCCCTGTCTTGTTTGCACCGCCTGTATACTGCTGTTCTGAGTATATAGGTCCTGGGGGCCACACACATTTCCTTTTTTTAATATGGGTACGGGGTTCCCCTTAATATGCGTACAAGACCCAAAGGGGCTGGTAATGGGCAGGGAGGGCTACCCATGCCATTTTTCTCAATGATTTTCAACCATATTGCAGGAACCAGATATAACATTAAAACCGCAAGCAGTTTTAAATGGTGTTATTTCCGTTTAATGTCATTTTGTGCAGGGACTGTTCTAAACACGGGAAACACGTGGCACTTCACAGGCATACTACAGACACCCCCCAGGCACCATATTTAAAGGAATATTTCACTTTTTTTTTTCACTTTAATCGTCATTAAAATCAGTGCTCCCGCCAAAACGGCCATTTTTAAAAACATTTTAGGCATTGACCCATGTCCCCTGGGGCAGGAGCCAGGTCCCCAAACCCTTTTTTAGGACAGTATCTTGCATATTAGCCGTTAAAATTAGCACTTTTCGGGATGGCCTCCGGAGCGGACGTGTTCTCCTAAAGCTCCCGCAAGGCCTGCCTGCACATCGCGGACTGCACAGCTCCTACCTCTCACTATGGGCAAACCCCGCAAGGACAAGTCGGCGGGATCCCGGGGACACTCCGCCAGGGTCTCCTCCGCTCCGCCGCCGCTTATCACGGAGTATTTTAACTCCGACCCGCCGGCAGGCTCCCATGCGGCCAACATGGCGCCGCCGTCACCATCGCCACCACGGGACCGCCCGGCGGACGTCTCCTCGCCTCCACCGCGGGATGCATCGGGCCACAGGTACGCCCCACAGGGGGATTTTACTGCAGGACAGGCCTCCCTCTCCCCCCCCGGCCCCCCGGATGGATTCTCTGCCTCTGTTGCTGGATGTGGGGTGGGGGGTTTGTCACAGCCGTTCCCCCCCCCCCTGATGGACTCCCTGTCACCCCACCAGATGTCTGGGGGTAAGCCGTCCTCCCCCTCTCCCTCCTTGGACTCATCCATCCCTGATTGGGATCCCTCTTCTCTGCCACAAAGGCCTCTGGCTGAGAGGGACAGGCCTCCCCCCCCTCCTTCCCCCTCCAGGAGAGCTTATTCACAGGCCCTGGTCCATCCCTCGGCTCCACAGTCCATGGAGCCTCTGGGGACCTCTCTCCTACCTACTGGAGCTCAGGGTACCTCCAAGGGAGCCATGCATCCAGCTGGCACCCCCTCCCGTGCGCCCCAGGCTGGTCACCCCCTCCCAACCATCCCCCCGGCTCCCATCCGGGATTCCAACCCTCAGGCTGTACTGGACTCTGATCCTGAACCCGAGGCGTGCTCATCTTGGCGAGATTATGTTCGTTGCATGCCGACGAAACAGGACTTCCGTATGCTTATCCAAGAAGTCCGCGAGACCTGCAGATCCGAGATTAGTATCCTCCGTACTGACCTCCACCACCTGTCCGCTAAAGTCACATCTTTGGAAGAGGAGGTGGATGATACCAAGACCGAAATCTCGCAGCTACACGAGCGCCTGACCGCACAGGCCGCCACCCTCAGGGACTTCCAACGCCACCTTGAAGACCTTGATAACCGGGGCAGGCGAAACAACATTAGGATCCGAGGCCTCCCGGAGGCCACCCAGGATGAGGACCTCCCCGTGACCCTGCAAGCTATCTTTAACAATATTCTGGGCCGCCCGGAACATTTTAAAGTTAAACTGGATCGTGCCCATCGGGCCCTTCGCCCTCGCGGCCCCGGGACCAGACCAAGGGATGTGATCTGCAGGGTCCACAACTACACCCTCAAGGAGGATATTATGAGGAAAGCCCGCAACATGCGCACCATTGACTTTGATGGAGCCCCTCTCCAACTTTTCCCGGACTTGTCCTGGCTAACCCTTCAGCAGCGACGATCCCTGCAACCGCTCCTTACCTCCCTGAGAGAACGTGATTTCCGTTACCACTGGGGCTTCCCCTTTAGCCTTACTGCAAAGCGGGATGGCCGATCTACTACATTGCGATACCCTGAAGACCTCCAGTCCTTCTGCAAGGCCCTGGATATCCCAGTTCCCCCTACTCCAGGCTGGGATCCTCTGCCGGCCCCCCCTCCTCGTCCGGAACCCTGGATCCAGGTCCCGGGGAGAAGACGCCCGAGGGCCCCCCCCCCCAGCGGGCACTCTCCCTCCATTGAACACCCAGAGATGACTTCCTGCCCATCCGGGAGCCCCTTCTCTATGAGTCAGCTTGTTTATTTCGGGCCCAGTACATGCACTTTGTTTCATGGCCCCTTTGCCAGTGTTTGCTGCCCTCCTTCCGCCCTACAGCTTGGACTTTGCTGCTGAGACTTTCCTGGGGAGACGACCCGCTATGGACTATATCTAGCATGGGACTGGTGGGCTGACTGTTTTCTCCCCCCCCCCCCCCCGCCTACCCTTCCCCCCCCTGCCTACCCTTCCCCCCCCCTCTTCTCTTCCCCTTTCTTCCACCCTACCTCTCCCCTCCCCTTCTTTTTTTTTTTTCTCTCTTTCTCCCTCCCGCCCTCCTCCTCCCTTTGTCGCCCACCCTTCCCCCTCCCCCCCCCCCTGGGTTCATGGTCTCGTCGGCTGGTTTCCTCTTATGTTGGATTTTACTATTGTTGTTTTCCTTCCTACAGGTTCCTCAGTTTTTGTTTTTCTACTCTAGCTCTTTCCGAGCCCTACCCTGGCTCTGGATGCAGACTCCCCATGTGATATGTGCGGGTTTCTACCCCTTTCTTTGTGTTGTTTTTATAGATAGGCTTGTGATGCAGGCAGGCCTTGGAGCGGATCGCCTCCGCCCTGAGTCTACCTTCCTACCCCCCGGGGGCTCACCGGACGGTTCCCCGCTCTGGTCTCTTTCGTGGGGACTTTTTCGCCCCTCCTGTTGGGGGGGGCCCTCCGGAGATCCCCAACCCGCCGCCTTTTTTAGGCGGGTTACATTGCATTGGTATTATTGTTATTGTGATGTTGTTAATGTTTTTCTTTTTGTGCCTCCTCTCTTTCTCTTCTCTCTCCTCTCCTCTTCTTACTCTTTTCGTCCCCCCCCAAACGGACGCCTCCTGCCTCTGGAGCTCAGGTTCCAATTCCGAGACCGCATCTCTTCGACCTCTGCTTGTGCCGAGGGTGCATTCATCGGCCCCTGGGAGTGCTTGGACCTCCCTGAGTCCGTCAGGTAAGCTACCTCCTTCCCCCGCAACACACCCGCCATGATTGACATACTATCACTTAATGTGAAGGGCCTAAACTCCAATGTTAAACGGAGCCTGGTGCTGCGAGAGTTTAAGCGCTCTGCAGCTGACATTATTTTTCTTCAAGAGACGCATCTGGCCAAGACGGACACAATGGCTTTTGCCCTCAAGTCTTACCCACAAATATACCTGTCCTCTAATCCTCGCAAGCGGGCGGGGGTGGCCATTCTCTTTAAACAGGGCACCCCCTTCCGGTTGCAATCCCTAATTTCGGACCCGCTCGGGCACTACCTTATCCTTAGAGGCGTTTGGAACGGCGCGGATGTCACGCTTTGTAACGTCTACGCTCCGAATGTTAACCAGATCCCTTTTCTGACTAAGGTGTACAAACGGCTGTTTGCAGCACCCCACCAGTATCTGATTATTGGAGGGGACTTCAACATGGCTTACTCCCCCGGTCTAGACAGGCACTCCCTGGGAGGCGGGAATGCACCCCGGAATGTTGCTAGAAACTCTACCCTTTTTCGCCAACTGACCAGGAAACACGCCCTCTTTGACGCCTGGCGCACCAGGTACCCATCAGCGAAACAATTCACCTTCTATTCCCACCCCCATAAGTCCCACTCGCGACTGGACTATTTCTTTGTTAATGCCCCAACCTTGAGGGCCTGTACGGACTCACACATCCAAGCCATTTCATGGTCGGACCATGCTCCCGTCAAACTCTCCCTTGCACTCTCCCCGGGCACTTTTCGTACATGTAACTGGCGCTTGAATGACTTCTTGCTTAAATACGGCCCGACCAGAGTGGAACTGGAGCGAACATTGGAATTATATTTTGCTGAGAATAGCTCCTCTGGGGTTTCCACTTCTTCTCTCTGGGAGGCCCACAAGGCAGTCCTTCGGGGCCAGTGCATATTCCTCTCCTCCGCCTTGAAGAGAAACGCCAATGCCGCCCGTAGAGCGCTCCTGGATAGACTCTCGAGTCTGGAAGCGAGGCTGCTCACCTCCCCATCACTGGCCACTCTTAGGGAGCTTATCAGCGTTCGGGCTGGGCTGAAGGACATAGACATCGGTAAGGTGGAGAAGGCCCTCCTTCGGCTTCGGCAAACGTATTATGACAAGGCCAACAAGCCGCACACACTCTTAGCCCGACAACTTCGCGAGCGGGCGGCGACTTCGCTGCCTGCCCTCCTTAAAGATGCAAAAGGCATCCTCCAGTCCCATCCCGCTAACATCGCCCAAATATTTCATGACTATTACTCCGTTCTCTACAACGACCCGAGTGTCCCACATACTCCTCCCTCATCTGATCTTTCCCGCGATATCGACTCCTACTTGAGAGACTGTGACCTCCCTGTCCTCACCCCTGCGGCTCTTGAGACCCTTAACTCCCCACTCACGGCAGAGGAGATTGGGGACGTGGTGAAATCTCTACCCAATGACAAAGCCCCGGGCCCGGACGGCTTTCCGTACCGGTACTACAAGACTTTTCTCCCACATTTACTGCCCCATATGACGACCTTGTTCAACTCGTTCCTCTCATCCACACCTGTCCCAAGGGACATGCAGGCCTCCTATCTTACGCTCATTCCTAAGGTGGGCAAAGACCACACCCTCCCGTCTAATTACAGACCGATAGCACTCCTCAATACTGACCTAAAGATATTTACGAAAACGCTAGTGGGCAGATTAAATACTCTTCTGCCGTCCCTCATACATAGGGATCAAGTGGGCTTTGTTCCCCTTCGCCAAGCTGGGGATAACACGAGGAGGGTCATCGACCTAGTGGAGGTTGCGAACAAGGCCAAGATGCAGGCTTTACTGCTCAGTTTGGATGCGGAAAAGGCCTTCGATAGGCTGAGCTGGCCTTTCTTGTTTGCAACGCTCCGACGGGTGGGCATAGAGGGCCCCTTCCTCAGAGCCATTCTGCACTTGTACTCATCCCCCTCGGCCAGTGTACGCACCCAATTTGCCACATCATCTGCCTTCCGGATCTCTAACGGGACCCGGCAGGGCTGCCCACTCTCCCCCCTCCTCTATGCTCTGTGTATTGAACCCCTGGCGGCCCACATCAGACAGAACCCGAACATCCATGGGATTCCGGTACGTATTCGCGATTTCAAGATCTCTCTCTTCGCTGATGACGTTCTCCTGACTCTCACGCAGCCCCATATCTCTCTCCCGAACTTACATCTCGAACTGGATAGATATAGTGCTCTTTCGGGGTACAAAATCAATAGCTCTAAAACGGAGGCCCTCCCCCTTAATATCCCCCCCTATACTGTATCGGTACTGTCACAATCATTCGATTATACGTGGAGGACGTCCTCTCTAAAATATCTGGGGGTCCACCTAACGCCTTCCTACGACTCTCTCTATGCAGCCAACTTTCCCCAACTGCTTGTATCCATCAAAACATCCTTAGCCAAGTGGAGATCTCTGAGGCTGTCACTGCTTGGTCGTCTCGCAACACTAAAAATGACCGTTTTACCCAAACTTTTGTACCTCTTTGAGACTTTGCCCATCCCTATCCCTGCCTCACTTTTTAGAAAACTCTAGTGACCTTTTAAATTTTTTCTGGAACTATAAGAGACACCGGATCAGCAAATCAGTTCTGTACGCCCCCCGTACCCAGGGCGGCCTAGCATTCCCCAATATAGCCAAATACTACCTGGCTGCCCAGTTGCGTCCTGTGGCCTCCTGGTGTACTCTCCACGCTTTTAATCGCTGGACGCAGATTGAGAAGCTGTGGTTAGCCCCCATTCACCCGAACTCCATGCTTTGGAGCTCGGATATTACACATGGGGGGGCACACCTCCTGGGCCCCATGGCGCTGCTGCGCACGCTTTGGCGGCGTGCGAAATTGTCGTATCCGCTTACTACTGACTCCTCACCGGTGACCTCATTCCTGTTCACGCCAAATATCCCGGACAGCCTGACCTCGCAGATGTCCCACTTTTGGATGAACAGAGACTTATTCCATTATGGACACCTGATAGACCCCAGAACTAGATTTTTGAAATCCTTCCAAGACTTACAGAACACCTTTAATCTACCCAAACAGGCCTTCTTCAGTTATCTGCAACTTCGGCACTATGCCCATTCCTTTGTGGCCAACCTTTGTTTTTCCCCTTTAACTGAATTTGAAAAAATATGTTTGGAGGGCTCTTCCCCACAGGGTATGATATCTCGCACCTACCAGCTTCTGATTGCGTCCCCCTCACCGGACGGGCCAAGGCATGCCTATATGGGCAAGTGGGAGCAGGCCCTGGGTGAAACTATACCTTTAAACACGTGGCAGCGTATCTGGTCGCAGGCTTCCAGAAGCTCCATTTGCACACTCTACAAGGAGAACCAATACAAGATCCTATTCCATTGGTATCAGACCCCGGACCTGCTCCACTCCATATACCCACTGTCTGACTCCCGTTGCTGGCGCTGCCATAAAGATAGGGGAACGTTATTCCATATCTATTGGACGTGCCCCCTACTTCGCCCATACTGGCTGATGGTGCAGTCCTTGCTCCGATCTATTTTCGGCGCTGAGGTGCCCTTGGATCCCAAAATTTATCTGTTGGGTCTGCCACCCGTCTCCTTCACTAAAAGGTCACAGAAACTATTGTCGCATGTATTAACCGCAGCCCGCTGCCTGGTGGCCCTGAAATGGAAGCAGACGGACCCCCCCTCCTTATCTGAGCTCCACGCCAGGATCAGAGATGTTAAGAGGATGGAATACCTGACGGCCTCCCTGAATGACACCCTTGATAAGCACGACGGAATCTGGGGGCCTTGGGTCCTATTCGAGACTCCCCCAGCCTACTGATGTATGTTTTTTTTTTTCTTTTTCTCATGGGGCTATTGCTCCCTGAGGTGGCTGTTTTTTTTTTTTTTTTTTTTTTTTTTTTGGGGGACAGCCCTGGGCTCTGGGGGCGGGAGGCTGCCTCAACCCTTTTGCACCCTATTTCTATTCTTTCTCTTCTCTTCCTGACTTAGCTTTTCCCTTCTCGGATGCTCCTATTGCTATATGTTGAAGTGACCTGTCACAGGAGACCCGCTATTGCGGCCCTTTTACTCTATAGTAGTCTATTAGGATCTCAGGGGTCATAAACTTTACGAACCGCCACCTACTCTTACCCCTACTCGGGATGCTGGTTTAACTGACAATCTGATGTTGTGCTTATGACTGTACTATGCATCATCCTGTGCTCTTTATTGGGAATGCTCTGTTCTCCTTTTTATTCTTTTTTCCTTTTTCCTGTTCGCACGATTCTTCGTGTTCTTGTTCACCCTTCCTATTTTCCCTCTTTCTCTTTAAGTTCCCTTCCTTTTTCTTTTTTGGTCACAGAAAGGTTTGTTAAATTGACCGGTAGCAGGCTGCAGGAATCTAACTCTCCCGGTAACTGAGTGTCATTGTACTGTAATGCATGAGTTGATGCAATGTTGTATTCTTTGCCTTTGCTTACTGTGGTCTGTGACCGCTTACTTTTATTGCCTGTGCCTTATTGTTCCTTCTTTGATTTCTTTGTTTCACTTGAAATTTCAATAAAATGTCAGTTTTCAAAAATTAGCACTTTTCATTTCGAACGTTCGAGTCCCATAGACTTCAATGGGGTTCTAAAGTTCGTTCGAATTTGGGGTCCGTTCGAAAGTTCTGGTGCGAACCGAACCGGGGGGTGTTCGGCTCATCCCTAGTGCCAACAGTTTACGCAGCACTTTACAATGTAGAGGGGGGAACAGCACAATTACAGTACAGTTCAATACAGAAGGGAAAGGAGAGAGCCCGGCTCGTACAGCTTACATTCTAAAGGGAGGGGGTGGTGGTACAAAAGGTAATAGATGCGGGGAATGATTTAATGGGGGTGCAGCTGCAAGTCTTTTTGGGGGTGTCTTTGCACATCTAGAGAGTGACATTTTTGCCCAAAATAGCTCAAGCTCTGTCAGATTGGATGGAGAGCGTCTGTGGACAGCAATTTTCAAGTCTTTCCACAGATTCTCAATTGGATTTAGGTCTGGGCTGTGACTGGGCCATTCTAACACATGAATATGCTTTGATTTAAACCATTCCATAGTAGCTCTGGCTGTATGTTTCGGGTCGTTGTCCTGCTGGAAGGTGAACCTCTGCCCCGGTCTCAAGCCTTGTGCAGACTCTTATGCCCTGTACACACGACTGGACTTTCTGGCAGAAAAGGTCAGACGGTCTTCCCGACGGACTTTCAGCGGAGTTGTCACAACCGGACGGAAAAGTCCGGTCGTGTGTACGCAGCATAACAGGTTTTCTTCTAAGATTGCCCTGTCCTAGTTTTCCACCACACACAGCGTTTTGCTTTTAGGCCAAAAAGTTAAATTTTAGTCTCATCTGACCAGAGCACCTTCTTCCACATGTTTGCTGTGTCCCCCACATGGCTTCTTGCAAACTGCAACAGGATTTATGTATGCTTTTATTCAACAATGTGTTTCTTCTTGTCACTCTTCCATAAAGGGCAGATTTGTGAAGTGCACGACTAATAGTTGTCCTGTGGACAGATTCTCCCAGTTACCATGGGCCTCTTGGCTGCTTCTCTGATGAATGTTCTCCTTGCCCATCCTGTCAGTTTAGGTGGACGGCCATGTCTTGGTAGGTTTGCAGTTGTGCCATATTCTTTCCATTTTCAGATGATGGATTGAACAGAACTCCAGGAGATGTTCAAAGCTTGGGATATTTTTTTTTAACCTAACCCTGCCTCCAACTTTTCCACAGCTTTATCCCTGACCTGTCTGGTGTGATTCTTCGTGATCCTGTTTGTTCACTAAGGTTCTATAACAAACCTTTGAGGGCCTCACAGAACAGCTGTATTTATACTGAGATTAAATTACACACAGGTGCCCTCCATTTACTAATTAGGTGACTTCTGAAGGCAATTGGTTCCACTAGACTTTAGTTAGGGGTATCAGAGTAAAGGGGGCTGAATACAAATGCACCCCGCACTTTTCAGATATTTATTTGTAAAAAATTTGAAAAACATTTATCATTTTCCTTCCACTTCACAATTATGTGTCACTTTGTGTTTTTTAAATTAAATTTCAGGGGCACAAATACTTTTTCAAGGCACTGTATATCAAGTGAAATGACTGGCCTCAGGTGATACACAGAGATTAAACAAATCCTCCTACAAAAGTTGTATCTGTTTATTTACAGCCGTCTTTCCCCTACATCCATTCAAAGTGCAGAATTTACACAGGATCTCTCAGCTCTGAAAAGCAGGGGGTGGAGAACTGAAGTTACATCAGTGGGGAGATCTCTGAGAGCTGATTGGAGGGAAAGGACACATCCCCCCTTCACACAGCACACCGGAACAGAGCCGAGGCTGTCAATCTGATGGAGCTCCCTCCCCTGTCACCATTCTTTCTCTTGGTGTCAGGAAAACTTGTCAGAAGTGACTCCTGCAGGGAACAGGGCAGCGGACAGAAATGACACTTAGGGGCTGATTTACTAAGATGAATGCACTGCACCGATTCATACCTCAATTTGTGCTCCAGATAAATTATCAAGTGAGCGTATGAACTGGCACACCCATAAACACAACACATAATATGCCGGTGCAATTGATAATAGCGCACGCCGTATCATTAACAGTCCATTCACAGGGGGGCAACACTACTTCCAGCGGGACATTGGGAGGCAACATGGACACGACTTGAGTGTGAATCACAGCGTGACTTGGGGCGACTTACAACACGAATTTAAGTCGCCCCCTGGCCAGGCATGGGTTCCCCTCCAAGAGCATACCAGGCCCTTCAGGTCTGGTATGGATATTAAGGGGAACCCCGCGCCAAAAAAAAATGGTGTGGGGGTCCCCCTCAAAATCCATACCAGGCCCTTCAGGTCTGGCATGAATATTAAGGGGAACCCCGTGCCAAAAAAAATGGTGTGGAGGTCCCCCTCAAAATCCATACCAGACCCTTATCCGAGCACGCAACCTGGCAGGCCGCAGGAAAAGAGGGGGGGACGAGAGCGCCCCCCCTTCTGAACCGTACCAGGCCACATGCCCTCAACATTGGAAGGATGCTTTGGGGTCCCCCCAAAGCACCTTGTCCCCATGTTGATGAGGACAAGGGCCTCATCCCCACAACCCTGGCCGGTGGTTGTAGGGGTCTGCAGGTGGGGGGCTTATCGGAATCTGGAAGCCCCCTTTAACAAGCGGACCCCCAGATCCCGACCTCCCCCCCTGTGTGAAATGGTAATGGGCTACTCCTACAATTTCACTAAAAAAAGTGACAAAAGTGTTAAAAATGACAAGAGACAGTTTTTGACAATTCCTTTATTAAAGTCTTCTTTCTTCTGGTCTTCTACCTTCTTCCTTTCTTCATCCTTCGCTTTCTTCCTCCATCTTCTTCTTCCTCCATCTTGTTCTTCCTGCTCCGGTGTTCTGGTCCGGCATCTTCCTCCACGGCATCTCTTCTTCGTTCTCAGGCTGCTCCGTGCAATGGGAGGCTCCCGCTGTGTGACGCTTCTCTTCTTCTGACAGGTCTTATATAACGGAATGCTAACATGACCTGTGTGCAAATAGCCTTAAAAAAAACCCATAGAAGTGAGCCTGTTCAACTTATGCAAATTAATCTACGTGGCTTGACATTTACTAAGATTTTGCCAGCGCAGTGAACCAGAGCACTTGAACGGGCGCAAATGCCGCTTGTGCATGCGCAATGCATAAATTGACCTAGCGCAGTTCCAAGTGTATCTGCAGGCGCAGCAAGCTTGCTCAGAGAAAGTTACTTTTCCATTCTATTTTCGGCATATTTGTTACTTGGACAGTTATATCTATACTTCTTCACATCACCCACATCACCCCCATAATATTGCCCTGTTCCAGCTTCTTTTAATTCTGAGTTAAAGATGCCATGCACCAGGTCTATAGCGGCGCACAGATCGCGGCTGCCCGTGCGCCGGAATGCTAATAGTAAATGGGGAATTGCACTGTGTTACAGGTGCAAATGCTTTGTGAATACGAAAACACTATATAGGGATATATTTTGTTCATATTTCATGTCTGAGGGTTACAACCACTTTATGGTAAACATGGAGTTAGGGTACTTACCTGATTGGTGGGGTTTCAGGGAATGGGTACAGTAAGATGCCTGGAGAAAGTCTTCAGCTGATGAGGAATCTTCCCACTGTTCCCCCTTTCTTAATGTTATTTGATAGTCATTGTCCTTCTGGTGTGGACTGTTTCAGGTTGATACATATAGTCATAGCAGCTGATGGGATTCAAGGTCCTTGAAGGTGGTCATTATGTTAAAATGTGTTTACTGACAGAGAATTGGGGTCGTTCATGTTAGTATCTAGTTACTTGTGCAATTGTCTACGAGTTGGTGTTGTGCAGTCTGAGGCCTACCTTTTGGGTTTATGCGGGTACCCAGTTAAAGCGGAAGAGCTGCTATGGCTTTTAACCGCTTCTGGACCGCCCACCGCACATATACTGCGTCTGCGCAAAACAACGTACCTGTACATTGTTTCCGGTTGTCGGCTCTGGGGCGCGCATGAGCTGTGCTCCCGCTGTGATTGGACACAGCAAGAGCCAATCGTTCATAGTAGGGACAGAACGGCGGCCTGCCAATGTAAACAAGGCAGACCGTTGTTCTGTCACAGAGGGATAGAGAAGTCTTGTGTTCCTACTGATCAGGAACACAGATGTCTCTCTTCCTCAAGTCAGTCCACCTCTCTCCACCCCCTCCACAGTTAGAAAGTACTCCCTAGGAGCACACTTTCATCTCCCCTGATGTTAACCCTCTGCGAGTGTCATTAGTACAGTGACAGTGAGTTTTGTTTAGCACTGTATTGGTGTCACTGGTCCCCAAAAAGTGTCACTTATGCCACGTACACACAACCTGACTATTCGACAGCAAAGGTCGGGCGGAACGAATCCGTCGGACAATTTGATCGTGTGTGGGCTCCATCGGACCTTTGCTGTCCAAAAATCTGACGGACTTTAGAAATAGAACATGTTTCAAATTTTTCCGCCAGAACTCCGCTGGACCCAGTTCCTATGGAGAAATCCTCTCATCTGCATGCTTGTCCGAGTGACGAAAACCAAGGCTAGGGCAGCTATTGGCTACTGTCTATGAACTTCCTTATTCTAGTCCCGTCGTACGTCATCACATTCGAATCCGTCTGACTTTGGTGTGATTGTGCGCGGCCAAGTCCGTTCATTCATTTGGAAAGTCCGTCGGAACTCCATCGAAAGTCCGTCGGGAAGACCATTGGACCTAGTCTGCCGGAAAGTCCGGTCAGGTGTACGCGGCATAAGTGTCCAATTTGTCCGCCGCAATGTCCCAGTCCCGCTAAAATTCGCTGTTCGCCACCATTACTATTAAAAATAAAAATAAATAATGCCATAACTATATCCCATAGTTTGTAGACGCGATAACTTTTGCATAAACCAATCAATATACTTATTATTGGGATTTATTACCAAAAATTTGTAGCAGAATATACCTAAACTGGCCTAAACTGATGAAGAAATTAGATTTTTAAAAAAAAAATTATTGGATATATTTTATAGCAAAATGTAAAAAATATTGTTATTGATGTGTGGCGAAGGAGTGGTCAGGCAGCATGACAGGAAAAATGAATCTTTAATACCATAGTCATGAGAAACCGTCCCTTGAAGTTCAGTGGGAAACCGACACTTCTGGGATTGTTGATTTCCTGAGTCCTTTGCAGCTCTCACTGGTTCCTCCTGCTGACCTTCACCTCCTTCCCTCCTGAAATTGGTGGAGTTTAGCAGGAGGAATGAGAGAAAATTGTGGGGGACCCAGGAGGTTTACACTGATAGCCCCCAGTATAATATACTCACACATCCAGGCTTCTTCACCACTTCCCTGCTCCAGAATTGAGGTTCCTGGGTATGGAGCAGCATGTTACTAAACACTGTCATATGGCGGGTCAATGACTTAGTTACATAGTAGGTGAGGTTGAAAAAGTCCATTAAGTCCAACCTGTGTGTGTGCTTTCATATCAGTATTACATTGTATATCCCTGTATGTTGTAGTCGTTCAGATGCCTACCTAATAGTTTTTTGAAACTATCGATGCCCCCCGCTGAGACCACCGCCTGTGGAAGAGAATTCCACATCCTAACCGCTCAAATGCCGCGTACACACGGTCGGAGAATCCGTCGGAATGTGTCTTATCGGACCGTGTTGTCGGATAATCCGACTGTGTGTGGTATGCATCGGACTGATTCGGTCCGAATCTCCGTCTGACCCAATTTTCCAACATGTTGGAAATATTTCCCGACCAACTGGGCCGGTCGGACGTAATCCGATCATGTGTAGAGAATTTTGATCGGACCAAGTGCCACGCATGCTCAGATCAAATTCCTACATCAAAGCTATTGGCTACTAGCCTGAATGTAGTCCCATCGTAACAAAATTACGTCATCACGTTCTGAAAGATCGGATTTTTCGACAACTTAGTCCGACCGTGTGTATGCAACAGTTTCGGACACAATCCGTCAGACTAAATCTGACGGACAAAATCCGACGGATTTGGTTGGCAGAATCTCCGACCGTGTGTACAGGGGCTTACAGTATAGAACTCTCAACGTAGTTTAAGGTTAAACCTCTTTTCTTCTAAATTTTAATGAGTGGCCACAAGTCTTGTTAAACTCCCTTCCGCAAAAAAAGTTTTATCCCTATTGTGGAGTCACCAGTATGGTATTTGTACATTGAAATCATATCCCCTCTCAAGCATCTCTTCTCCAGAGAGAATAAGTTCAGTGCTCGTAATCTTTCCTCATAACTAATATCCTCCAGACCCTTTTATTAGCTTTGTTGCCCTTCTCTGGACTCTCTACAGTTCCAGAACATCCTTCCTGAGGACTGGTGCCAAGAACTGGACGGTATACTACTCCAGGTACGGCCGGACCAGAGTCTTGTAGAGCGGGAGAATTATCGCTTTATCTCTGGAGTTGATCCCCTTTTTAATGCCAATATTTTGTTTGCTTTGTTAGCAGCAGCTTGGCATTGCATGACATTGCTGAGCCTATCATCTACTAGGACCTCCGGGTCCTTTTCCATCCTAGATTCCCTCAGAGGTTCTCCCCCCAGTCAGTAGATTGCATTCAGATTTTTGCCACCCAAATGCATTATTTTAAATTTTTCTACATTAAACCTCATTTGCCACGTAGATGCCCACCCCATTAATTTGTCCAGATTTTCTTGTAAGGTTTCCACATCCTGCGGAGAAACGATTGCCCTGCTTAGCTTAGTATTGTCCACAAATACAGAGATTGAGCTGTTTATCCCATCCTCCAGGTCGTTTATGAATAAAATAAATAGGATTGGTCCCAGCACAGACACCTGGGGGACCCCACATCCCCCCCCTGACCATTCCGACTACTCCCCATTTATCACCACCCTCTGAACTTGCCCCTGTAGCCAGTTTTCAATCCATGTACTCTCCCTATGGTCCATGCCGACAGGCCTTAGATTGTACAGTAAATGTTTATGGGGAACTGTGTCAAATGCTTTTGAAAAATCCAGATATACCACATCTACTGGCCTTCCTTTATCTAGATGGCAACTCACCTCCTCATAGCAGGTTAATAGATTGGTTTGGCAAGAACGATTCTTCACGAATCCATGCTGATTACTGCTAATGATACAGTTTTCACTACTAAAATCTTATATATAGTCCCTTATCATCCCCTCCAAGAGCTTGCATACAATTGATGTTAGGCTAATTGGGTTGTAATTCCCAGGGATGTATTTTGGCTCTTTTTTAAATATTGGCGCCTAATTGGCTTTTCTACAATCAGCTGGTACCAT
Source organism: Lithobates pipiens (assembly GCF_037356315.1). Classification (NCBI taxonomy): domain Eukaryota; kingdom Metazoa; phylum Chordata; class Amphibia; order Anura; family Ranidae; genus Lithobates; species Lithobates pipiens. The sequence continues at coordinate 44,046,503 of NW_027507764.1, forward strand.
TCCAGTCAGTAGACTGTTCGTAAAAATGACATCACTCAACCAGATAAACTCCAACAGCATCCAACAACAGAGTTTACTCAGGGTTGTCTCTTGAAGCAGGTAGATGGCAAGGCAGTTTGGATGGGTGAAAATACCATAAAGGTGGAGAGGTCTATCAGGAGGCAATGTCATCTCTGCCCTGCCCATAACACCTAACTTCACAATGACCTTTAACCTTAATCTAGTCCTTAAATTAACCTTTAGAACATGAATCCCAAAATGTAACTTTACACCTGGCCACGTTAAATGAACTTAGCATCAGATATATTTTTTTTCATGGCAAGTGCATGTATTAAAGTGGTTCTAAATCCTAAACATGTTTTTACCTTAATGCATCCCTTGCATGTTTAGGCATCAATATACCCTCCTGCCCCTTTTTTACTTACCAAGCCCTTCATTCAATCCAGCGCTGTGCACGTCTGCAGCTCTTCTCTCCCCTCTTTTCCAGGTTTCGCTGGGGTACCGGCAGCCGATAGCTACTGTCAATCAAAGCCAGTGACAAGGCAGCGGGGGGCAGGGCCAAGTCCCGCTGTCTGTGTCAATGGATGGAGCAGTGGGGCCCGGAAGTGAGCACTCAAAAGTGCCTCTATGGGAAGTGGCTTCCAGTGGAAGCACTGAACAAAGAGGAGAAGCCAGGAGTTCTGGCGGGGGAACCAAAGAAGAGGAGGTTTGGGGCCCCCCTGTGCAATTCCATTGCACAGAGCAGGTACAGTAAGTATAGAGATGTTTGTTATTTGAAAAAAAAAAAAAAACCTTTAAAACCACTTTACTGTAAGTATTGTGTAAGTGTAAGGCCGCGTACACACGCGGGGACTGTTCGCTCAACTTTGTCCGCTGAACAGTGTTTCGGCGGACAGTCCGCTCGTGTGTGGGCTTCAGCGGACAGTTTCAGCGGACAGTCTGACGAACAAAGTTTTTCGGAAATTCCGAAAAACTGTCCGCTGAAACTTGGTTTGAGCGGACAGTCCGCTCGTGTGTAGGCTTGTTCGTCAAACTAAGTCTCGCGCATGCTCAGAAAGAATTTACACGCCGAAGGTTGCATTGCAGTGTATAGGACGTCGTTTTCTAGTCCCGTCGTACGTGCCGTTCACGTCATCGCGCACGGTTTCAGCGGACTGTTCGTTCGTCGTGTGTGGGCAAGTCCGTCCATGCTAATTTTGAGCGGACTGTCCGCTGAAACTGTTTGACGAACAAAGTTGAGCGAACAGTCCCCGCGTGTGTACGCGGCCTAACACTTTCAGGTATTTATTACTTCTCACAGTGATTACAGTACTGCTCCGGACAATGCCTTTATTTGCTTTTTTCCCCAAAAGGACGCCACTATCTTTGTTCAGGCCAAGGTCCCCATCTACTTCTTGGATTGAGATGTCAGTTTGGAGATATTCAGAAATATCAAAACACAAATTAGCCCCTGCTGAGTGGCTTGCTACAATGTTATAATGTTGCGGTCTGATCACTGGTGGGGAAAGAGAATAAGGAAATGCTTTATCTTGCTTGCAGCAAACTGATCACCTCATCTTAGCCGAGGCAAAAGTTACTGAACTGGAGCTAAGGCATAGCTTTTCAATCATAAAAGAAGGAGCTTTTCTAAAAAGGAAACGGATACAGTTTATTGTGACAAGCTAGGAATGTATTCCTATAGACTTGTAAAGTTATTGTGGTGGCTCTTGAAGCACTGATACCAGCTGTAGTCCACTTCTTGTGAATCTCCCCCAAATTCTTGAATGGCAGTTGCTTCACAATCCCCTCAAGGCTGCGGTTATTCCTGTTGCTTGTGCACCTTTATCCAGTACACTTTTTCCTTCCACTCAACTTTCCATTTATATGCTTGGATACAGCACTCTGTGAACAGCCAGCTTCTTTAGCAATATCCTTTTGTGACTTACCCTCCTTGCGGAGGGTGTCAATGACTGTCTTCTAGACAACTGTCAAGTCAGCAGTCTTTCCCATGATTGTGTAACCTGCTGAACCAGACTTAGCCCTTGTACACACGGTCGGAGAATCTGTCGGAATGTGTCCTATGTGTCCTATCGGACCGTGTTGTCGGATAATCCGACTGTGTGTGGTATGCATCGGACTGTTTCCGTCGGAATATCCATCGGACCAAATTTTCCAACTTGCTGGAAATATTTTCCGACAAACTGGTCCGATAGGACATACTCCGATCATGTGTAGAGAATTTCGATCGGACAAAGTGCCACGCATGCTCAGATCAAATTCCTACACCAAAGCTATTGGCTACTAGCCTGAACGTAGTCCCATCGTAACGAAATTACGTCATCACGTTCTGAAAGATCGGATTTTTCGACAACTTTGTCCGACCGTGTGTATGCAACAGTTTCGGACAAGATCCAACGGACAAAATCCAACGGACAAAATCCGACGGATTTGGTTGTCGGAATCTCCGACCGTGTGTACAAGGGCTAAGAGACCATTTAAAGGCTCAGAAAACCTTAATGCCGCGTACACACGACCGGACTTTTAGACGGACTTAGTCCGGCGGACAATCCGATGGACTTTGCAGCTGAGGTCCGCCGGACTTTCAAACGAACGGACTTGGCCACACACGATCACTCCAAAAGTCCAACGGATTCGAACGTGATGACGTAGAATAAGAAAGTTTATAGCCAGTAGCCAATAGCTGCTCTAGTGTCAGTTTTAGTCCGTCGGACTAGCACACAGATGCCCGGATTTTTCGACTGGACTTGAGTCCGTCGGAAAGATTTGAAGCAAGTTTTATTTTTAGGTCCGCCGGACTTTTGGGAAGAAAAAGCCTGCTGGAGCCCACACACAATCAAATTGTCCAACGGATTCCAGTCCGCCGGACCAAGTCGAAAAGTCCGGTCGTGTGTACGCAGCATTACAGGTGCTTTGAGTTAATTATCGTTTTAGAGTGTAACACCATGAGTCTACAATATTGAACTATTTCACAATATTCTAGTTTTCTGTGATACTGAATCTTGAGTTTTCACTAGATGTAAGCCATAATCATCAAAATTAAAAGAAAGACATGCTTGAAATATATCACTCTTTTTTAATTGAATTAGCTTTTTGATAATATTACATTTTTTTCGAGATGCACCTGTATATGAAAATGTATTGTTTTAAAAAAAAAATATATATATTTTAACTGCATTTTTGTGTTTTGCTTTGAGCTGTCCTTTATTTAACTGCTTGACCCCCTCCCTCTGGCACCTAGACAACAACAGGTGCACTTTAAGGTAGAGGGCAATACAATGAAGACAGCCATGCAAGTGCGCTATAAACAATAATGATTATGCCTTCATATTAAATAATTGCTCCTTAAAAGCAGCCCTTAAGGGCATTTTTCCGGCTCAGCCTGGGCTTTGAAGTCGGCAATGAAAAGCCCAAACACTGCACCCGAGGTTTCAAAAGATTAAATCATGACTTTATTTTACAACAGTTTAAAACAGCAGGCTGAAATGGCTGGGCAGCTGTGAAGCCGTCATCACCAACACTTTCATCAAAGTTGTTTAAAGCAGTTTACAAGGGCCGGTTGTGTGGAACACGCGTGTCCCCGCACCATTACCTTAATGCTCACTTCACTCCTGGCATACCATCTTTAAGTCATTTGCTCCCCAGAATTATTGTTTTTTGTCAATTATAGCAATAACTATAATTGCGGCAAGTTTAAGATTAGAACATTTTTTCATGATTTAATAATAACACATCAGTTCCTCGTGTCCTGTTTTCATTACGACATGAGAATAAAAAAAACAACTCTCACGGCTAAATAAGGCTTTAATGAACAGGTTGCAGATGTCTGGATGAAGATGATCAGAAACTAGGAAAAATCTTATAGAAGAATGGAAGGCTTTATATAAACTGTGTAACCTTTCTGCCATTGCTGTCTCTTTCAGGAAGTATTTTATTTCCTCTGTGGGATTCCAGGTTTTAAGAAAGACTGACCTTCAGGTGGTGAGGATTGTTGCTTCATAATTAAATCTCCTATAGTTATTCAAGGGTGGAGAGAGGGGAGCAGGGGCGGATCTAGAGTCTAGTCTTGGGAGGGGCAGTGCCAGAAAAGAAGGTGTTGCTTACAGAACTGTATTTAACATATACAGTCCTAAGCTTGTTTAAAACAGTAACGTGTTTATCCTGTCCACTTGTGTCACCACCTTCATTATTACTGTCACCCACTTGTGTCACCTTCTTCTTCATTACTGTCCCCCACTTGTTTCACCTTCTTCATGATTACTGTCCCCCGCTTTTGTCACCTTCTTCATTACTGTTCCCCACTTGTATCACCTTCTTCTTCATTACTGTCCCCCACTTGTTTCATCTTCTTCATGATTAATGTCCCCCACTTGTTTCATCTTCTTCATGATTACTGTCCCCCGCTTTTGTCACCTTCTTCATTACTGTACCCCGCTTGTGTCACCTTCTCCTTCATTACTGTTCCCCACTTGTGTCACCTTCTTCTTCTTCATTACTGTCCCCCGCTTGTGTCATCTTCTCCTTCATTACTGTCCTCCACTTGTGGCACCTTCTTCTTCATTACTGTCCCTCACTTGTGTCTCCTTCTTCTTCTTCATTACTGTCCCCCGCTGGTGTCACTTCTTTATGACTGTCCCTCGCTTGTGTCACCTTCTTCTTTATTTCTGTCCCCGCTTGTGTCATCTTCTACTTCATTACTGTCCCCAACTTCTGTCACCTTCTTCATTACTGTCCCTCGCTTGTGTCAGCTTCTTCATTACTGTCCCCCGCTTGTGTCACCTTTTTCTTCATTACTGTCCCTCGCTTGAGTCACTTTCTTCATTACTGTCCCCAACTTCTGTCACCTTCTTCTTCATTACTGTCCCTCGCTTGTCTCACCTTCTCCTTCATTACTGTCCCTCGCTTGTGTCACCTTCTCCTTTATTACTGTCCTTCGCTTGTGTCAGCTTCTTCATTACTGTCCCCCGCTTGTGTCACCTTCTTCTTCATTACTGTGCCTCGCTTGTGTCACCTTCTTTTTCTTCATTACTGTCCCTCACTTGTGTCACCTTCTTCTTCTTCATTACTGTCCCCCACTTGTGTTACCTTCTTCTTTACTGTCCCCCACTTGTGTCACCTTCTTCAAGATTACTGTCCCCCACTTGTGTCACCTTCTTCAAGATTACTGTCCCCCGCTTGTGTCATCCTTTCCTTCATTACTGTCCCCCACTTGTGTCACCTTCTTCTTCATTACTGTCCCCCACTTGTGTCACCTTCTTCATTACTGTTCCCCACTTGTGTCATCCTTACCTTCATTACTGTCCCCCACTTGTGTCACCTTCTTCTTCATTACTGTCCCCCACTTGTGTCGCCTTCTTCATTACTGTCCCCTGCTTTTGTCACCTTCTTCTTTACTGTTCCCCACTTGTGTCACCTTCTTCTTCATTACTGTCCCCCGTTTGTGTCACCTTCTCCTTCATTACTCTCCCCCACTTGCGTTACCTTCTTCTTCATTACTGTCCCCCACTTGTGTCACCTTCTTCATTACTGTTCCCCACTTGTGTCATCCTTACCTTCATTACTGTCCCCCACTTGTGTCACCTTCTTCTTCATTACTGTCCCCCACTTGTGTCGCCTTCTTCATTACTGTCCCCCGCTTTTGTCACCTTCTTCATTACTGTTCCCCACTTGTATCACCTTCTTCTTCATTACTGTCCCCCACTTGTTTCATCTTCTTCATGATTACTGTCCCCCACTTGTTTCATCTTCTTCATGATTACTGTCCCCCGCTTTTGTCACCTTCTTCATTACTGTACCCCGCTTGTGTCACCTTCTCCTTCATTACTGTTCCCCACTTGTGTCACCTTCTTCTTCTTCATTACTGTCCCCCGCTTGTGTCATCTTCTCCTTCATTACTGTCCTCCACTTGTGGCACCTTCTTCTTCATTACTGTCCCTCACTTGTGTCTCCTTCTTCTTCTTCATTACTGTCCCCCGCTGGTGTCACTTCTTTATGACTGTCCCTCGCTTGTGTCACCTTCTTCTTTATTTCTGTCCCCGCTTGTGTCATCTTCTACTTCATTACTGTCCCCAACTTCTGTCACCTTCTTCATTACTGTCCCTCGCTTGTGTCAGCTTCTTCATTACTGTCCCCCGCTTGTGTCACCTTTTTCTTCATTACTGTCCCTCGCTTGAGTCACTTTCTTCATTACTGTCCCCAACTTCTGTCACCTTCTTCTTCATTACTGTCCCTCGCTTGTCTCACCTTCTCCTTCATTACTGTCCCTCGCTTGTGTCACCTTCTCCTTTATTACTGTCCTTCGCTTGTGTCAGCTTCTTCATTACTGTCCCCCGCTTGTGTCACCTTCTTCTTCATTACTGTGCCTCGCTTGTGTCACCTTCTTTTTCTTCATTACTGTCCCTCACTTGTGTCACCTTCTTCTTCTTCATTACTGTCCCCCACTTGTGTTACCTTCTTCTTTACTGTCCCCCACTTGTGTCACCTTCTTCAAGATTACTGTCCCCCACTTGTGTCACCTTCTTCAAGATTACTGTCCCCCGCTTGTGTCATCCTTTCCTTCATTACTGTCCCCCACTTGTGTCACCTTCTTCTTCATTACTGTCCCCCACTTGTGTCACCTTCTTCATTACTGTTCCCCACTTTAAATAAATTGCTATATTTTACTGTTACTGTTACTGTTGTATTGTGTATGGGACATTTTATATAAATCTCAATTGTCATTTGGATTCAATATTTATTTTTTCCTTTGCACATATATATATTTTCTGCTTCATTTTTTACTCGTTTAATACGTGCATGCATTTTATATTTTAATATATACGATTTTTGCACATAGAGTCACTTTTTTGCACCAGGCAATCACCGTATGGTTCTTTAGTTCATTGCTATATATGTATAGTGTTATTCTCTAATTTATTTATGCACGTTTTGCACTTTATATAGCTTTATAATTGCACAATTTTAGTTTTATTGTGGCTATTTTGAATAGTTTGTAATTAGCGCATCACATCTTTATTTATTTACTTCTCCTTCATTACTGTCCTTCGCTTGTGTCAGCTTCTTCATTACTGTCCCCCGCTTGTGTCACCTTCTTCTTCATTACTGTCCCTCGCTTGTGTCACCTTTTTCTTCATTACTGTCCCTCGCTTGTGTCACCTTCTTCTTCATTACTGTCCCTCACTTGTTTCACCTTCTTCTTCTTCATTACTGTCCCCCGCTTGTGTCACCTTCTTCTTTACTGTCCCCCACTTGTGTCACCTTCTTCAAGATTACTGTCCCCCACTTGTGTCACCTTCTTCAAGATTACTGTCCCCCGCTTGTGTCATCCTTTCCTTCATTACTGTCCCCCACTTGTGTCACCTTCTTCTTCATTACTGTCCCTCGCTTGTGTCACCTTCTTCTTCATTACTGTCCCTCACTTGTGTCACCTTCTTCTTCTTCATTACTGTCCCCCGCTTGTGCCACCTTCTTCTTTACTGTCCCCCACTTGTGTCACCTTCTTCTTCATTACTGTCCCCCACTTGTCCCCCAATAATCTTTTTAGGTGTTTATAAATATGGCATTCTGACCACCACTGTAAGAGAGGCATTTTTTTCCCCAATGGACACCAATGCAAGGAGCATTTTTCCCACTGACCCCCACATTTTTGGTTTTAGCAGGGGATACCCATGACCTGAATTTTTGTGTTAAAGGTTCCTCTTTGACAGGTTGAGATAGATGGGGTTAGACAAACCTCTCTATACTGATTCACTTGAGGAAATATGGAATTAGTTGCAGGTTGTGACTTGCTAATTTGATTTGCTCTTCCTCCCTTTTTCCAGTTAACAGACTGACCAGAAACTGCAATGCCACTCCTAATGCCGTGTACACACAGTTGGACATTCCGGCAGAAAAAGTCTGACTGAATCATTTCATCGGATATTCCGATCGTGTGTGGGCTTCATCTGACTTTTCTTTTTTTCAAAAATTGAGACGGACCTAGAAATAGAACATGTTTTAAATCTTTCCGACGAAATCAATTCCTATCAGGAAAACCGTTCGTCTGTATGCTGTTCCGACGGACCAAAAACTACGCAAGGGCAGCTATTGGCTGTTGACTGTTGGCTATTGAACTTCCTTTTTCTAGTCCCTTCCTACGTCACCGTGTTCTAAACGAACAGTTAACACATAACCAAACTGTAAATCATACAATAGCTCAACCTTTAAGGGTCATTGTTGTGCTCACCCATGTTCTAGGCATAATCCACTGGACCTCTGGAAGATATACTCCCCTTTATGACCAGGCAATTTTTTGTGACACGGCACTGTGTTACTTTAACCACATGCTGACCAGCGCATGGCGATATACATCGGCACAATGACACGGCTGGGCAAATGGGCGTACAGGTACATCCCCTTTAAGATGCAGCATTGTGGGCGCACACACGCTGCAAGCTCATGGTGTCCGCCGTGTGCCTGCGATCGTGTCACGGAGCGGAAGAACGGGGAGATGCCTTTGTAAACAAAGCATTTCCCCGTTCTGCCTTGTGACATGACAGGAGTCCATTGCTCCCTGTCATCGATCAGGAGCAGTGATCTCTGTCATGTGAGTAGTAGCCCATCCCCCCCACAGTTAGAATCACTCCCTAGGACACACTTAACCCCTTGATCGCCCCCTAGTATTTAACCCCTTCCCTGCCAGTGTCATTTATACAGTAATCAGTGCCTTTTTATAGCACTGATCGCTGTATAAATGACAATGGTCCCAAAATAGTATCAAAAGTGTCCGATGTGTCCTCCATAATGTCGCAGTCATGATAAAAATCACAGATCGCCGCCATTACTAGTAAAAAAAAAAAAATTTATAATAAAAATACCATAAATCTATCCCCTATTTTGTAAACGCTATAACTTTTGCGCGAACCAATCAATATACGCTTTTTGCGATTTTCTTTTTACCAAAAATATGTAGAAGAATACATATCGGCCTAAACTGAGAAATAAATTAGTTTTTTTATATATTTTTTGGGGATATTTATTATAGAAAAAGTAAAAATTATTGCTTTTTTTTTCAAAACTGTCACACTTTTTTTGTGCAAAAAATAACAACCGCAGAGGTGATCAAATGCCACCAAAAGAAAGCTCTATTTGTGGGGAAAAAAGAACGTCAATTTTGTTTGGGTACAACGTCGCACGGCCGCGCAATTGTCAGTTAAAGCGACACAGTGCCGAATCACAAAAAGTGCTTTACTCAGGAAGGGGGGGGGGGGGGGGGGTAAATCCTTCCGGGGCTGAAGTGGTTAACTGACAGTTGCGTGGTTGTGCAACGATGTACCCAAATAAAATGTATGTAATTTTTGATCACCACTGTTTTATTTTTTTTTGGTTGCACTATAAACAACAAAAGACTGACAATTTGGAAAAAAAAAATATATTTTTTACTTTCTGCTATAAAACATAAACAATAATTTTTTTTAAAAAAAATTGAATTTGTTAATCAATTTAGACCAACATGTATTCTGCTAAGTATTTTTGGTAAACAAAATCCCAATAAGCGCATGTTAATTGCGCAACGTTTGTGCAATTAACATACGCTTCTTGGGATTTTGTTTGCCAAAAAAATTTAGCAGGGATGTCTGAATTTGTTTCCCCAAGCACATAACTCCTGGGCTATCCGAAATAATTTCCTCAAACTCAGAAATACAGCACCAAAATCATTTTCCTCAACACAGAACTCCAAGGCCTTTCCAAAAAACTGTTTCCACAAACTCAGAACTCCAGGACTATATGAAACTGTTTTCATAAACTAAGACATCCAGGGATATCTGAAATCGTTTCTCCAAACTCAGAACTCCACGGCTATCCAAAATAGTTTCCCCCTAATACAGAACGCCAGGACTATTCATAATTTGTTTCCCAAACTCAACACTCCAGGGCTAGCTGAAATCATTTCCCTGAATTCAGAACTTCTAGGACTATCCAAAACCGGTTTCCCAAAAAATCCGATCTTTCAGAACGTGATGACGTAATTTCGTTACGATGGGACTACGTTCAGGCTAGTAACCAATAGCTTTGATGTAGGAATTTGATCTGAGCATGCGTGGCACTTGGTCTGATCAAAATTCTCTACACATGATCGGAGTATGTCCGATCGGCCCAGTTGGTCGGGAAATATTTACAACATGTTGGAAAATTGGGTCCGACGGATATTCAGACGGAATCAGTCCGATGCATACCACACACAGTCGGATTATCCGACGACACGGTCCGATAGGACACATTCCGACGGATTCTCCGACCGTGTGTACAAGGGCTTAGAATGGTTCCATTGTACAGAATGGGACACGACTTGTCAGGCGGCTAAGTCGCCTGACAAGTCATGCCAGTGTGAACCGGCTCTGAGGTTCCCAGGCCAAGAGCACTGGCTGTCTGTCTCAGGTGAGTTTAAGTTAGCCTGGGGGAGAGGACCCGCACTGCACACCTAATCCGAGATCCCCGAACGTGTAGAGGAGCCTGGGTAGGGTTGCCACTTTTTATTCAAGTCAAACCCAAACACTTTGGCGTCGCACAGCAATTTTTTTTCATAGTATGCACAGATAAACAATGCACAGATGTTGCTATTAAATAACATTTCTAATCATATGAAGTTAATCACAAGAGTCCCCCTTTACATCAGAGTTCACAGAGTTCCCCTTTTACATCTGAACTTGCAGAGTTCCTTTGCACTGTAAGGGGGGACTCTGCAGACTCTGATGTAAGGGAGAACTCTGGGGACATTAACATAAGGGATGCTCTGGTGTATGAAGGGGACTCTGATGTAAAGGGGAGCACTGTGACCTCTGGTGTAAAGGGGAGTTCTGATGTAATGAGTGCTCTGAGAACCCTGATTTACCTTAGCATTCTATCTTAGAGGCAGGACAGAGAAGGGGGGAGGGGGGAGACTTAGTCCGGTCTGAATGATGTGTCTGGGTCTCAGACAGTCGGAAACCCGGATGCATGATTCCAAACCTGAACTGTCCAGGGGAATCCCCAACAGGTGGCAACCCTAAGCCTGGGAGACGTATAAGCCTCGAACAGGACTTTTCCTGGATCTTTATGGGACGCTCTGCTACAACTGTTATACAAGCTGCACACTCACTACTTTATATTGAAGCAAAGTATAATTTCTTCAGTGTTGTCACATGAAAAAAATATAATAAAATATTTACAAAAATGTGAGCGGTGTACTCACTTTTGTGAGATACTGTAGGCAGAGCTCTGTTCTGTGTCTCTTGCCGACGGTCGGCAGGTGCCGGTGAATATCCAGTGCCCAGCACCCGCAGACCAGCTTCTACTGTGAGTAAATAGAGCAGAAGCGGCCCACAGGTGGCACACACATGTGCCCCCTAGACGGGAGTGCAGAATCAGGTATATATGTAGTGTAGGTATATAAGTGATTCTGCACAGGAAGGCCGCCCTGTAGCAGTATATCGCCTATAGGGCGGTCCTAAGTGGATAAACTGGAGGGACAATGTCTGAAAAAAACCATCAACCGCGTTGCGTTTCTGCTAATTGTACCGTGTGGTGGCCAAGTATTAAATACAATCTTTAATTAGTTTAATTTACTGGGGAATGTTTATTTTATTGTGCTCAATATGTCAATCTAAAGAAACAAACAAAAAGAAACTGATGGTTTAATACTACAGTAAAACCTTGGATTGCGAGCATAATTTGTTCCGGAAACATGCTTGTAATGCAAAGCACTTGTATATCAAAGCACATTTCCCCATAAGAAATAATGGAAACTCAAATGATTCGTTCCACAACCATTTATTCATAGGTCCTTCAGTTTATAGTCCATATACAAAGATTATAGCAATGTGATCGGTTGTGTAACCATAAAATGTCCATCCACAAATGGAAGCCTCCACAAGGGGGTTAGAAGCAAAATCCAGCAGGAGCTACAGAGTATAAAAGAGAAGAGAGGAGCCAATATGTTGCTAAATGTTGTATCTTCATTAAATGTAACCATATTGTTACACTTAGCCCTTGTAGTCGGACATTCCGACGGATAATGTCCGATAGGACCGCGTTGTCGGATAATCCGACCGTGTGTGGGCTCCATCGGACTGTTTCCATCGGAATATCCGACCAACAAAGTTTTAGAGCTGGGCTATAAAATTTTCCGACAACAAAGTCCGATCGTTTGTAGAGAATTCCGATCGGACAAAGTGCCACGCATGCTCAGATTAAATTCCTAGACCAAAGCTATTGGCTACTAGCCTGAACGTAGTCCCGTCATAACAAAATTACGTCATCACGTTCTGAACGATCGGATTTTCCGACAACTTTGTCCGGCCGTGTGTATGCAACAGTTTCGGACAAAATCCGTCAGACAAAATCCGAGGGATTTTGTTGTCGGAATGTCCGACCGTGTGTACAAGGGCTTAGAGGCGCCTCTCTTCTCTTTTATACCTGGTTGTGACATGACACTACTTGTATATCAAGACATCGCTTGTATATCAAGTCAAAATGTATTTAAAAATTTTGCTTGTCTTGCAAAACGCTCTCAAACCAAGTTACTCTCAAACCAGGGTTTTACTGTACTCTAAGCTTTACGCCCAGGTTCACGCTGGCAGTGGGATTGCTGAACTGGCACGATTTCATTCCCACATGTCAGTCCCGACTTCGAGGACGATTTGAGAGACATCTGTGTGGGTTGCTGCACAGATGTCTGTACAAACCTCACCCTGAAGTCACCCAAAAGTTGTACAGGAACTACTTTTGAAAATCGGACGATGCCATTGCTGGCAATAGCCTGCCGATATGGCATGCGATTTGACAGGTCAAATCGCTGCAATGTAAAACCTAGGCTGACTCGTCTTTCGAAGCTCTACGTTTCTTGATCACACCAATAGTCATTGGAAATTTTTGACGGTAATTTTGATTTTTTTTTGCTTTCAATGTGTTTCCATTTTTAGACGGTAATGAAAAATGACATTGTGATCGTAGGAAGGATACTTTGTGTCTTGTTCACTTTCCCTCTTGGTACAGAACATGCTGAAAGGAAAGACAGTCAGGAAATGTTCCTTTACTCATTGCAGCACATGCCATAAATCCTCACCAAGCCGGTCACTTTACAGCTACCTCTGCTCCTACTGTGCTTCCAGTGTTCCAGTTAAATCCAAAAAAAAGTCATTTCCTACGCTTGTAATAAAATACTTTTAAAAACTGTGAATGGATTTGGGCAGAAGTCCGATATTTGGATCTTCTTTAGTGCGGAAAGAAGAATGGGCCTATTTGTGGTCGAAGGATAGGTTTCTCCGTCCATGTCTCAACGCTGCCAAAGACCAAACGATATTTCCTACAAAGGTTTCTTTGGGACTTTCTCAAGCTTTCTCTGAAACATAATGAAACGTGAATTCATCCGAAAACTACATCCTTTTTTTTTTTTTTATGTCAAAAGAACAATTCACCAAAATGGCATCTGACTTGTTAAAGACATTCCAACACCTTCCAGAAGCCTGATTGTTTCCCAGAAATCCTTGAAATAGGCAAGCGGGGAATTGTGGGTGGTGAACGCTTGATGGACTGAATTAAAGGGAAACTATAGCCTACTTCCTGTGGGTTTGTGTTTTGAATTATTAATGCAATATTTACCCTTTACAGATTTTTTATGTGACTTTCACATTTTTATTTGCTTGATGTTGCAACCTATTGTGATGGTATTTCATAAATTCAGTTCAGGGCAATTGAAAAAAAAATAAAAATGGATAGACTTGCACAGAAGAATTATAACCACTGCTACACTGTTAAGCAAGAAGCTCAGTTTGTTTAGACCAGGCTTTTTCAAACTTCTTACCACAGAGGAACCCTTAAAAATAATTTCCAGGTCTCGGGGGAACCCCTACAAAAATAATTAAAAAAAAATACAGCTTAACCACTTGCCGACTGGCTCACGCCAATATATGACGGCAAAGTGGCACGGGTGCGCAAAACAACGTACCCATATGTTGCTGGGCCTTCTGCAGCTAGCGTGCGTGCGCACGCCCGCCGCGGGAGCGTGCACGCAGGTCCCGTGGACTCTATGTCTGCTGGTGGTCCGTGATCGTGGCACAGGGAGGCAGAACGGGGAGATGCCTATGTAAACAAGGCATTTCCCTGTTCTGCCTAGCAACATGACAGAGATCTACTGCTTCCAGTGATCAGGAGCAGTGATCTCTGTCATTTCCTAGTGAGCCCATCCCCCCATACAGTTAGAACATGCTGAGGGAACACAGTTAACCCCTTGTGTTTAAAACGGGGCTCCACCCTAAAGTGAAACTTCCGCTGATCGGAACCCTCCCCCCCTCCGGTGTCACAATTGGCACCTTTCAGGGGGGAGGGGGGTGCAGATACCTGTCAAAGACAGGTATTTACACCCACTTCCAGGCATAGACTCCCACGGGAGTCTATGCCTCTTCCTGTCCCTGCGCGCTGTCTGCTGGGACACACACGGGTCCCAGAGACAGCGCGGACAATTCCTATTGCGCTGCCTGATTCCCTCACCTAGAATGGTGGCTGCAGCAGCCGAGAGCCGAGCGATCGATCGGCCTCGGCTGCCGGCATCGCTGGACCCCGAGACAGGTGAGTGTCCATTTATTAAAAGTCAGCAGCTGCAGTATTTGTAGCTGCTGGCTTTTAATATTTTTTTCCACAGTGCAATCCCGCTTTAAACCCTTCCATGCCAGTGACATTTGCACAGTAATCAGTGCATTTTTATAGCACTGATTGCTGTATCAGTGCCAATGGTCCCAAAATAGTGTCAGAAGTGTCTGATCTGTCTGCCGCAATGTCGCAGTCACGATAAAAATCGCAGATCGCCACCATTACTAATAAAAAAAAAATATTAATAAAAATGCCATAAATCTATCCCCTATTTTGTAGACGCAATAACTTTTGCGCAAACCAATTAGTATATGAAGTGCGGCACTCCGTGGGGGTACTTGAGAAGGAGCCAAGAGCTGCACTGGGGGAGTGGGTGACCCCAGAAAAAGAGGATCAGGGCCACTCTGTGCAAAACCCTTGCACAGAGGAGGTAAGTATAACATGTTTGTTATAAAAAAAAAAAACCCACAAAGCTTTACAATCACTTGGTACATAGGTACATTAGTATGATAATAAGTTGTAGATACGAATGTTTATAAACAAAGAATAATGTGGTATACTTAGCATATTGGACACCGGGTGACAATCTGTATAACTATTCGGCTCCCTTTAATTTAATTTGGAGGAGGACCCCTTTACATTGGTAGTCAATGGGAGCAGGGCCGTCTTTAATAGTGATTGGACCCTGGGCAAAATTTTTCTTGGGGCCCCCCCATGCAATTTCACTCTCCATCTGCTCTGAGACATACAATAAATAGCAGCTAGACTTAAAATCAGTTTAATGTATCAGATCAGGCAGCAATTGAGATTCGTTGCCTGTGGTTAAAGCATATCATTACTGCTTACTGACTGGTTGCTAGAGGTTACAGCACACTACGGGTCACTGATTAGTTGCTAGAAGTTACAGCAAATGATTTCTGCTTCTTAATCGGTTGCTAGAGATTACTTTATAGTATTACTGCTCACTGGTTGCTAGAGGGTACAGCACATCATCTCCTCACTGCAGGGGGGCATGATCTACATATGAATGCCACCTTTATTTACATATCAATACAGCTGGCTGCAGCTATTTACATATGAATGCCGATTATTTACATGTAAACACAGGGTCTGCAGGTGAGTCATCTGTACACAACAATATGACAGAGCTGGGCAGCATTAGTACTAGCATTCCACACTGAGATATTGGGATTGTTGGCAAGTATAAGGCAGCTGCTTTGGGCCCCACAACAATGACAGGGCCCAGGGCAGCTGCCCCTGTTGCCCTGCCTTAAAGATGGCTCTGAATGGGAGAAGTGTTCCCTTACATGGTTGGTTAGTGGAGAAGTGTTGGAGAACACTTACCCTTTAAGGGAAAAGCAAAGGACCTCAACCTAGGGGAAGAAGTTTTGTGAAGTTGGGGAGTGGGCCTTGTGTAAAGAAGGTCCATCTCTTCTCGTGGAGTAAAGATCATCTGCACCACCATGTTACCTACGAGTTGGTAAACCCTTTTCCCTTTAAGGGAGAGCAACGGACTTCTGCCTTTGGAAATGGGATACAGAAGGGGATGTGTATATTGTTTGCCAGTATACTGGACTTTTTGTTGGATGCCAAATGTGGGATCTCCTCCTAGTAACTTGCACCACAAAGAATTCTTTGTTGTTTACAGTGTGAAAAAAGGATATCCTGTAACACTGTTCATTTTTTTCTAAAGAAACAAACCACTTTGTTGGATTTGTACCAAAATCTTTGTAAAAGCACAATGTTCACTGTTATTTCGTCTGGACATTCCAGTTATTGAGAACATGTTCCCTATGCAAGAACCTGCAAAAAGGTGGAGGGTGGGGTTGTCACTTATAGAGTGGACTTGTGGCAGTGGCGTAGACTAGTCTGACTTTGTCAGGCTGAAGTCTCATCATGCCCCTATGCTATTTTAGTGCCCTACATTGAGGAGTACGGGGGACATTTAATCCCTGGCATGGAACATGGAGAGCTCCAGCTCCACTAGTCAGGAGGCCACTGATTGGTCCTGGGGATTGATTTTTGATAGCTCTAGAGTTCTGAGTTCAGGGAAATTATTTTTGATAGCTCTGGAGTTCTGAGTTTAGGGAAACAATTTAACTTAACTGTAGAGTTCTGAGTTTGGATAAACTATTTCAGATAGCCCTGGAGTTCTGTGTTTGGGGACATGATTTAGAATATCCCTGGAGTGCCGGGTTCAGGGAAACAATTTTGATATCCCTTGACTCCCGAGTTTAGGTAAAGGATTTTAGATAGCCCCGGAGATCTGAGTTTGGAAAAACAATTTCAGACATCCCTGGAGTTCTGTGTTTGGGGAAAGGATTTTGGATAGCCCTAGCGTTCTGTGTACAAGCAAATGATTTTAGATAACCCTGGAGTTGTTTGAGAAAACAATTTTGGATAGTCCTTGAGCTCCCTGAGCTGAGGGAAATAATTTCGTATAGCCCTGGAGTTCCAATGTTGGGAAAACGGTTTTGGATAGTCCTAGAATTTCTGAATTCAGGAAAATGATTTCAGCTGGCCCTGGAGTTATGAGTTTGAGAAACAAATTATGAATAGTCCTGGCGTTCTGTATTCGGGGAAACTATTTTGGATAGCCGTGGAGTTCTGAGTTTGGAGAAACGATTTCAGATATCCCTGGATGTCTTAGTTTATGAAAACAGTTTCATATAGTCCTGGAGTTATGAGTTTGGGGAAACGATTTTGGAAAGGTCTTGGAGTTCTGTGTTGAGCGAAATGATTTTGGTGCTGGAGTTCTGAGTTTGGGGAAATTATTTTCGGATAGCCCAGAAGTTATGTTTTTGGAGAAACAAATTCAGACATGCCTGGATTTCTTTGTTCAAGGAATTATTTTTAGATAGCCCTGGTGTTCTGAGTTCAGAGGGACAATTTCAGATATCCCTGTAATTCTGTGTTCGGGGGAAATGATTTTGGATAGCCCTGTAGTTCAGAGTTTGGGGAAATGATTTCAGATAGCCCTGGAGTTCTGAATTTGAGGAAATTATTTTGATAGTCTTGGATTTACGAGTTTAGGAAAACAATTTTGAATAGTGCTGGAGTTGTAAATTCGGGGGAAATTACTTGGATAGCCTTTGAGTTCTGAGTTTGAGGAAACAGTTTTGGATAGCCCTGGAGTTCTGATTTCAGAAGAAACTATTTCAGACATTCCTGGAGTTCTGAATTCAGGGGAAACAATTTCATTTAACCCTGGAGTTCTGTGTTCAGGCAAACAATTTTGGATAGCTCTAGAGATCTATTTTTGGGAAAACAATTACAGATAGCCCAGGATTACTGTGTTGAGGGAACCTTGGTCCTGGGGATTGAGCACCCCCCAGGAACCAGAAGTAAGAAAAGAGTACCAAGTTCAGGGAAAAAATTTAAGATAACTGTGGAGTTCGGAGTTTGAATAAACTATTTCAGATATCCCTGGAGTTGTGTGTTTGGGGACATGATTTAGATTAGCCCTGAAGTGCCGAGTTCAGGGAAACGATTTTGATATCCCTTGACTCCCGAGTTTAGGGAAATTATTTCAGGTAGATCTGAATTTGGGGAAATGATTTCCTATAGCCCTGGAGATCTGAGTTCGGAAAAATGATTTCAGACATCCCTGGAGTTCTGTGTTTGGGGAAAGGATTTTGGATAGCCCTGGAGTTCCGAGTTCAAAAGAAACGATTTCAGGCATCCCTGGAGTTCTGATTTAAGGGCAAACAATTTTATATAGCCCTGGAGTTCTGTGTTCAGGGAAACAATTTTGGATAGCTCTAGAGATCTATTTTTGGGGAGGCAATTACATAGCCCTGGATTACTGTGTTGAGGGAACCCGTTTTGGATAGCCCTGGAATTCTACATTCGGGGGGAAACAATTTCTAAAGCCCTGGAGTTTTGTGTTTGGAAAACAAATTCAGATGGCCTTGGAGTTCTGAATTTAGGGAAACAATTTTGCATTCTGATCTGGAATATATAGGTGCACCAAGTAATGTCTGTTCTGTAGAAATGTTTTCACAACCTCCATTCTACACTTTAATTAATCCCTTAATCGAAAGTAACTGAACTCAATAATGTGGAGGGGCGCTCACATGCATTTGAACGTAAGGTATAGGAAACTCAGAATGAAGCTTACCTTTTGGGACTTACTGATTTCAGATCTGTAGTAATGTTTTCTTAGATAGCGGTCATTGATTTAGTTTACTTGTTTCCTGATTGCTGAGTAGTGCTGTATTGTGTTTGTTCCTAACTAAATTAAGTTATTTAATTATCTTTTTTATGTCCTGTGAACACATTGGAGGAATTGGTCAGTGTGACAGCGCGCAGCATCTACCCCCGCCGCCGCCGCCCTGCCTCCGGTATAATATAACATCTTTTTCTTCACTCGTTTCCTATCACGGATTTGCTGCCACATCTATACGTGTCTGACGTAAATCACCAAGCCCGCATCGTGTGTACTGTCTATGAATGCCTAGTGCCTGGGGGAAATTATTTACAACAGGAAAATGCATGATTTAAACATCCCTGTGTACCCGGGGACTGCACTTTTTTTTACAACTAGGAAAAAACATATTAAATTGCAATATTTGAGATGGTGGAAATCAAAAGGACTCAGAATTATATTACTGAGCAATTTATCATGTCGATGCACTCACCCAGGGGTCATTTACAAGAAAATATAACCTTTATTTTCTGTAGAGAGGAGTTCTTTTTAGCTTTTTTTTTCATTCTTTGCTAGATCTCAATGTTGCTGATTTCCTGAAGCCTCTTTTAACCACTTCCTACATGCACTTGATCCACAGTCAAATGCACACTATTGTTTGACCAGCTTCCTGATAGTGACTACAGTGGATCATGCCTTTGCAATGTGTGTTCGTATGGCTTGCATGTAGTGTCCACCAGGGGAGAATGTAACAGGAGGACAATGCAGGAACATGGAAGATAGGAGGTTGCAGACCTGGTGAGAATGCAGGAAAAGGTAACTAAATTATTCAGGGACATGGAGGATCTCAGCTATAGAGAAGGATTAACTGAAATAAATGTATTCTCCCTTGACAAAGAGGTGCACTAAGAGCTCAATATTAAGTTGGCCCACCCTTTGCAGCTATAACAGCTTCAACTCTTCTGGGAAGGCCGTCCACAAGGTTTAGGAGTGTGCTCCCAGAAGAGTTGAAGCTGTTATAGCTGCAAAGGGTGGGCCAACTCAATATTGAACCCTACGGACTAAGACTGGGATGCCATGAAAGATCATCTGCGTTTAAAGGCAGGCATCCCAATACCTTTGGCAATATAGTATATAGTATATATGATCATCTTGTATAAATATATATTGAAATTGGGATGTCCAAAATGGAATGTTTATTTTTCCTCCGAAATTTCTGTCAAAGTTGAGTTTTGCCAATTTAGTGAAATGCATTGGAGTCAATAGAGAAGTCCAAATGAAAGGATAAGTTCACCTTTGGAACCGTATTTAGGGTGGACCATGTAACATGTTCCAGCTTCTGCCTCCTCTCCCTCTGATCCCCCTCCCCTCATGACAGCAAGTGGGGGTTCTTCTCCCCGCACCTCCTGTCACCTTTTTAAACACAGCATGGCTGTGTGGGGCTCCACCTACATAGACGTGTCATTCATTCACAGATTCCTGTGAATAAATAAACTACAAGTACCATCTCGCACAGCATCCACAGCAGATGGCTTGTAGGTCTTAATGGGCCGTGAGGGAGCTTATGAGTGTTCTTGTAGTCCACTGACATGTCCTCCAGCTTTCAAACAGAAAGCCCAACAGAGGTCATGTCTGCAGGAGCCCACATTGTACCTGTGATCTACCGATCACGGCTGCAATGCTCTCCAATAGTGATGGACGAACTTCTGACGGGACGTTTTGCGAACGCAAACCACGAATGCGGCCAAAAGTTGGGTAGACCCCATTGACTTTAATGGTAGGCGAATCCTAAAAACCTCCAGGTCATATTTTCAGCCACAAAATACTTACTAGCTGTGCACACATAGTCCCACAACATGGACACTTGACATATCAAAAGTATTAAGTGAATCTGGGATCAACAACGACAAGCATTCTTTTTTTATCTGTGAAATTTTGACAATTCAGGAGCGCATGAAGGCCATGGAGGAGAGGCAAGGTCAGGCCAGGCTATGAAGGGGGTGCAGGAGATGATCAGTGCCACAGTCAGGGCAACGCAGTCCTGTGCCAGTGTCCCAGTGTGCCAACCTGTGCTTGAGCCCCTCCCTCTGCCCGGCCCTTACCCCCACCTATGCAGGGCTCCACTGGGGTGGTCCGGAGGTGCCAGTCCAGTGCTGATCCTCAGCAATGGTGCTGGTACTGCCTGCTGATTGACTTCTCCGCTGCTATCTCCCTCAATGACACCAGCACCGCGATAGAGACTGAGCACTGATACCAGCACAGAGATAGAGACCACACCAGCACCAAGATAGAGAGCACTAACACCAGCCTCGTGATAGAGAGCACTGACACCAGCACCGAGACAGAGATCACTGACACCAGCACCGTGATAGAGAGCATTGACACCAGCGCCGAGATAGAGAGCACTGGCACCACAACAGGCACCGTGATAGAGAGCAATGACACCAACACCGTGATAGAGAGCACTGAGACCAGCATCGTGATAGAGAGCACTGAGACTAGCACCGTGACAGAGAGCACTGAGACTAGCACCGTGATAGAGAGCACTGAGACCAGCACCGTGATAGATAGCACTGACACCAGCGCCGAGATAGACAGCACTGACACCAGCACTGAGATAGAGAGCACTGAGACCACACCAGCACCGAGATAGAGAGCACTGACACCACACCAGCACCGAGACAGAGAGAGAGCACTGACACCAGCACCGAGATAGAGAGTATACAGAATATACTTTGTATTTTTGAAAGAAAGTATATTATACAGTGGTGTGAAAAAGTGTTTGCCCCTTCCTCATTTCCTGTTCCTTTGCATGTTTGTCACACTTAAGTGTTTCGGAACATCAAACCAATTTAAACAATAGTCAAGGACAACACAAGTAAACACAAAATGCAATTTGTAAATGAAGGTGTTAATTATTAAAGGTGAAAAAAAATCCAAACCATCATGGCCCTGTGTAAAAAAGTGATTGCCCCCCTTGTTAAAACATACTATAACTGTGGTTGTCCACACCTGAGTTCAATTTCTCTAGCCACACCCAGGCCTGATTATTGCCACACCTGTTCACAATCAAGGCATCACTTAAATAGGAGCTGCTTGACACAGTAAGGTCCACCAGAAGATCCTTAAGGCCCGGTTCACACCGCTGCGGGGGGAGATCCGGATGTGATTCGCACAGCAAATCACATCCGATCTCCGTAGCGATGCGAGTACAGCCATACAGATAGTATGGCTGAATTCACAGCGCTCCCGCAGCAAACTCGCACGGGACCCTTTTTTGGGTCCGCAACAGAATCGGATCGCATGGGGGTTCACACCATGCGATCCGATTCCTGTGCGAGTCGGCAGATCGCACTGCGATATGCCGACGGATCTGGGGGTGTCATTAACATAACATTGACACTCCCAGCCGTCCGCATAGGGCAGTGTGAACTGCCGGCGGGAGGTGTGCGGTGCGGGTAAACGCCGCGGATTCGCGGCGTTCCCGCATCGCTATAGTGTGAACCCGGCCTAAAAGCTACACATCATGCCGAGACCCAAAGAAATTCAGGAACAATTGAGAAAGAAAGTAATTGAGATCTATCAGTCTGGAAAGGGTTATAAAGCCATTTCCAAAGCTTTGGGAATCCAGCGAACCACAGTGAGAGCCATTATCCACAAATGGCGAAGACATGGAACAGTGGTGAACCTTCCCAGGAGTGGCCGGCCGCCCAAAATTACCCCAAGAGCGCAGCGATGACTCATCCAAGAGGTCACAAAAGACCCCACAATAACGTCCAAGGAACTGCAGGCCTCACTTGCCTCAGTTAAGGTCAGCGTTCATGCCTCCACCATCAGGAAAAGACTGGGCAAAAATGGCCTGCATGGCAGAGTTCCAAGGAGAAAACCACTGCTGAGCAAAAAGAACATCAAAGCTCGTCTCAATTTCTCCACAACACATCTTGATGATCCCCAAGACTTTTGGGACAACATTCTGTGGACCGATGAGACAAAAGTGGAACTCTTTGGAAGGTGTGTGTCCAAGTATATCTGGCGTAGAAGGAACACCAGCAAGTCCACCACCGAATGGCTGAAGAAAAACAAAATGAAGACTTTGGAGTGGCCTAGCCAAAGTCCTGACCTGAATCCTATTGAGATGTTGTGGTATGACCTTAAAAAGGCCGTTCATGCTTGAAAACCCTCTAATGTAACTGAATTAGGACAATTCTGCAAAGATGAGTGGGCCAAAATTCCTCCAGGACGCTGTAAAAGCCTCATTGCACGTTATCGCAAACGCTTGGTTGCAGTTGTTGCTGCTAAGGGTGGCCCAACCAGTTATTAGGTTTAGGGGGCAATCACTTTTTCACACAGGGCCATGATGGTTTGGATTTTTTTTCACCTTTAATAATAAACACCTTCATTTACAAATTGCATTTTGTGTTTACTTGTGTTGTCCTTGACTATTGTTTAAATTGGTTTGATGTTCCGAAACACTTAAGTGTGACAAACATGCAAAGGAACAGGAAATGAGGAAGGGGGCAAACACTTTTTCACACCACTGTACGTGTACAACCCTATATACTGCACACCTATACCAGTCCTTAAAAAGACCTTTGTGGACCTAGTAGCTAGTGAATTGCAGACTGTCCCTGCTCCACACACCAAACTGTCCCTCAGTCCCTACACTGATAAAAGACTGCTGCAGAATCGGTCAGCACTCCTTTGTGGACCTAATAGTAATAGCTAGTGATTAAACTGACTGTCCCTGCTCCACACAGCGTCCTGTCCCTACACTGACAAAAGACAGAATGTAAAATGGCCACCAGATCAGGTCTATTTATAAGGTAGGGGGAATGTCCAATTGTCCATGTGCTGAAATGTCTCAATTGGCTGTCCTGTACCCCATGATGGATGTGTCTTCATGGGTCAAAGTTCTTCACAATGTAAACTCATATGTCTGTCGCGCGAACAGCGCCAGAAGTCCGCCGGTTTGGCGAATCGCGAACGAGCAAAATTTGCCGTGAACCGACCACCGGGCGAACTGCAAGGCTATCTCTACTCTCCAAGCTCTTGCAGGGAAATAAAATAAATGCACATTTTTTTCTGAAAAAGTATGTGCATTTATTATTTTTTTCTGTAAAGATGAACATATCCTTTAAAGCAGAAGTTCCACAATTTCTTTTTTTTTTTTAAAGTCAGCAGCTACAAATACTGCAGTTGCTGACCTTTAAAATAAGGACACTGTCCAGGACGCCTGTGATGTCGGCACCCGAGGCCGGACCGTCCCTCGGTCCTTGGATGCTGCTGCCGCCATCTTCGGTAAGGGAATCAGAAAATGAAGCCTTGCGTCTTCACTTCCCGGTTCCCTACAATCAGAATGGCCCCTGCTGTCTCTGGGACCTGTGTGTGTCCCAGCAGACAGCGCGGTGGGACGGGAAGAAGCATAGACTCCCATGGGAGTTTATGCCCGGAAGTGGGTGCAAATACCTGTCTTAGACAGGTAACTGCACCCCCCCCCCCCCGAAAGGGGACAAATGTGACACCGAAGGGGGGGAAGGGTTCCGAAAAGCGGAGGTTCAATTTTTGTATGAACCTCAACTTTAAGGAGGCTGTTGGTGGCTTTTAAGGGTGCAAAAAGTGAAGATTCACAAATAATGACAAAAACAAAAAAAAAAGACAAAAAAAAAAAAAGTTAAAATACCTAAATACACCCCACAATAAAAACACCCCCCTAAATTAGTAAAAATAAACAAATAAATAAATAAATAAATAAAGTTTTTTATCCCAAACAAAGTAGTAGTTTAAAATATAGTTTATGCCTGGAATGCGGCTTTATGAAGATTTCTTTCTCTGGGCAGCAAAATTTCCTGAAGGATCACGGCTTAATACCCGTGCCCTCACCAGAAAGGGAGGATTCCAGGTCGTGCATGTTGTGACCTCTAAAGTTCTCAACACACTACACAGGTAGATCCTTTCTTCTTTACAAACTCCACAGAACTCCTCCTTCATCCAGCAATCGGCGATCTTTCTACAGAGTAACCACCTTTCCTCCATCCAATGATAGAACAAGACCCCATCCACACAACTGGGGGGCTGGGGGAATATATGATGGGAAAGGGGCCAAAAATCTGTAAGCACCTCTTACAAATTAAAGCAACCATGTTAGGTTACAAACAATTCAAAGTCAAATGTCCCTGCAAGAGAAGAGCTTCTAAAATAATTGTGAAAAGTTAAACTGAGGCTGCACAGAAGGATCAGTTTAACTTTTCGGCATTTGTCATTTCCTATCCTTAATATGACCTGTGGTGACATAGGGGTGAGAGTGAATGGAGCTATGGTACCTGGCAGGATACGCAGTCTCCCAACATTCCTGGAAAGGAGACAAGGGCTACTGGCAAAGGTGTGTGGACAGGGTGTGCCGAGTGTGCCCGGGCACACCCTACTCACCATATGCGCTGCCAATTCCCTCTGCTTTCTGGGCAGTAGCATATTTAGGTTTTGTGCTGCCCTAAGCCTGACTAAACTTGTGCACCCTCTAATCTAAATATGACCCAACCCTTCCTGGCAAGGCCACACCCCTTACTGTTTAAGACCCGCCCTGAAATTTTCGAGTGGGGACACTAGTTCTGAGGGCCTGAGGGGGGGGCAATGGATTCCCTTAATTTGCATAGATTTCCTCTCACTTCCTGTTCAGCTATGGGACAGGAAGTGAAGGGCTATCTCTGAAATGGGACAGGGATGGTAAAAAAAATAAACTGGCAGGGGCTATAACCCTCCCTTATTCTATCCAAAATGGAAAAAAAAAGTGTTGCCTATAGTTCTACTTTAAGCACAAACTTCTGATAATTTTATGGAGAGGACTAAGGAGACATAACCATGCCAATGGTGCAGCAGAAAACATATAGCACAATGAGGAAGGTCTGTGGTCAAGCATGACAGGACAGTCAAAATTCGAAGCGCCCCCCCCCCCCAACAGTTGAATGCCGGCCGCCCGCATACCGGAAGCAGTGAGACCGCTTTATGGGGGCGCTAGACTAATTTGCCTCTCAGCCCAGTCCGCCCCATAAGACTGGTGCTACACTAACAGTGTAGCACAAGCTGGCAGGGACTCTTTCCCTGCTGCCCCCCTGCAAAGTGTTGCCCTAGGCCTGGGCCTTGTTGGCCTAGGCCAGGATACAGCATTGATTCTGGCGCCCTCTGTCTCAATGCCAGCTTACCCCCTCTCCTCTCCTTCTAGCTTCTGTGTAGAATGTTATAGGATGGAGAGCGGAAGAAAGGGGTCAATAAATATTTCATTTACTGGTATTTACTGGCCCTTCCTTTTCTGAAAGAACACAGTGAGTAGTCTCTACCGATCGCTCCCGTGTGCAGTCTTAACGAAAGCATAGTAAATGGTTTACTATGCTTCAGTTTGTGAACGAAAAGGAAGCCTCTCAGGACAGAAAACTTACCATTCGTTCACTGTCCAGTGCAGCTGAGGCTGCAGAGAAAGGGCCTGGGGAATCTCTGTCCTCAGTGAGACATCAGGGGTCTGTTTAGACCCCTGACATTTCATCAAAGCCCCCCAACGGGGCTCCTAAAAAACTGTAGAAAAATAATAAAAAATAATATTATAAAAAATGATCTAAAAAATAAAATAGTAAACAATTATTAAAAAAGAATAAAAAATAAATAAAAAAAAAACCTGCTGTAGCCGTCCACTGCCTTACTCAAAACCAATTCTGCTCTACTGACACTGCTAATGCAATAGGCTGCGCACTTCAATGGCCACTGGAGAGGTGAGTGTAAGAGCTTTTCTATTACAAGGACCTTTCATTTTTTTTTTTTTTTTTTTAATAATCTGACAGGGTCACTTTAAAAATGTTGTCACGATCACTGATTTCAAAATGTAAAAAAAATAACAAAAAAAACACAATTGGTAAAATTAAATATTTCCGCAATATTTACTTAAGACACTCCCCCCCCCCCCCCCCCCCCAAAACTGCCTTTTATTTGTTCTTACCCAGACTATGAATGCAACAGTTATTTTTGGGGGAGAGGATATCCAGTCTCCGCTGTGTATATTCCTTGGCATTTTTGCTCTATGCACTGTTTGTTGATGTTGGATCATTTTATTCAACATTGTTATTGAGATCTGGCATAATTTAGTATAGGCCTCCAGCGCTGACTCTTTTACTCCTGCCTCACGCTGACAGACGCTTAGAGATAAGAGCGTTAACTATATTTACACTATGTTGCCACCCTTCCCATAATCACCAATCTGTGGAGATATGTTACATAGTACATACAACATAGTACATACAAAAATGCCAAGAAAATTATGCGTATCAGCTATGAACCTCAAGTGGAAGCTGAAAGACGGATAGAGAGACAGATAGAAAACCCAACAAAGATTGATCTGTGTTGGGTATAGAGATAGATAGATAGATAGATAGATAGATAGATAGATAGATAGATAGATAGATAGATAGATAGATAGATAGATAGATAGATAGAGAGACAGATAGAAGACCAGGGCTGGCTTTAATATTGATTGGACACTGGGCAAAACTTTTTTTTGCCCCCCCCCCCATGCAGTTTTGCTCTCCACCTACTCTGAGGAATACAATAAATAGCAGCTAGACTCAAAATCATTTTACTGAATCAGATCAGGCAGCTATTGCGATTGGTTGCCAGAGGTTACAGTGCATCATTACCGCTCACTGACTGGTTGTTAGAGGTTCCAGCACACATTACGGCTCACTGATTAGTTGCTAGACGTTACAGCACATGATTTCTGCTTGTTGATTGGTTATTAGAGATTACTGTGGATATGACCTCAGGGGGGCATGATATACATATCAATGCCACCGACCGCTGCTATTTACATATGAATGCCGGTAATTTATATGTAAACACAGGGTCTGCAGGTGAGTCATCTGTACACAACAATAGGGCAGAGCTGGGCAGCATTAGTAACAGCACTTCACACTGAGATATTGGGACACAGCACAGGACTAAAACATCAAGGGATGAAAGAATTTAAACCAGGATAGTTGGCAAGTATGAGGCAGCTTCTTTGGCCCCCACAACCATGACAGGGCCCAGGGCAGCCGGCCCTTTTGCCCTGCCTTAAAAACGGCCCTGTAGAAGACCCAACAAAGATGTTGGGTATAGAGACAGACAGACAGACAGACAGAAGACCCAACAAAGATTAATCTGTGTTCAGGGCTGGACTGGGACAAAAATTTGGCCCTGGACTTCATCCAGACCGGCCCACATTAATTTTTCAAACACACAAATACAGTACATAAACTATACGCAATTGCGCAAAAAAATAAGTGGTCCAGTGGTAACCAGTGGTCAGCCATTAAAGCGGGAGTCCGCCGGGAGTCCGCCGTTTTTTTTTTTTAAAAAGCCAGCAGCTACAAATACTGCAGCTGCTGACTTTTAAAATAGTGACACTTACCCGCCCAGCACGCCCGCGATTTTGGCACCCGAAGCCGATCTCTCGATCGTCTCTCGGGTGCTGCCGCCGCCATCTTGGGTATGGGAATCAGGAAGTGGAGCCTTTCGGCTTAATTTCCCGGTTCCCTACTGCGCATGCGCGAGTCACGCTGCGCAATAAGGATGGTCCCCGCTGTCGCTGGGATCCGTGTGTTTCCCAGCAGGCAGTGGGGGACCTTCGGAAAGGGGCGTAGATTCTGCGGAAAGGGGCGTGGATTCTGCCTGAAAGGTGCCAATTGTGGCGCCGGAGGGGGGGAGGGTTCCAATGAGTGGAAGGTCCACTTTAGGGTGGACCTCCGCTTTAATGCATCAGTGACCAGTGGCAGTACATTCATTCATCATCAGTGATCATGACCAGCAGTGATAGTACATTAATTCATCAGTGACCATGACTACAAGTGGAAGTACATTCGTTCATCAGTGACCATGACCAGTGGCCGCAAATTCATTCATCAGTGACCATGACCAGTGGCTGCAAATTCATTCATCAGTGACCGTGACCAGTGGCCGCAAATTCATTCATCAGTGACCGTGACCAGTGGCATTAAATTATTCATCAGTTACCATGACCAGTGGCATTAAATAATCAATTAATGTGACCAGTGGCATTAAATTATTAATCAGTTACCGTGGCAGTGGCATTAAATTATTCATCAATTACCGTGACCAGTGACAATAAATTATTAATTACCGTGGACAGTGACATTAAATTATTAATCAATTACCTTGACCAGTGACAATAAATTATTAATTACCGTGGCAGTGACATTAAATTATTAATCATTTACCTTGACCAGTGACAATAAATTATTAATTACCGTGGACAGTGACAATAAATTATTAATTCATTACCGTGGACAGTGACATTAAATTATTAATCAATTACCATGACCAGTGAAATTAAATTATTAATCATTTACCGTGACCAGTGACAATAAATTATTAATCAATTACCATGACCAGTGACATTAAATTATTAATCAATTACTGTGACCAGTGACATTAAATTATTAATCAATTACTGTGGACAGTGACATTAAATTATTAATCAATTACCATGGACAGTGGCAGTACATTTACCCTTACCCCCTCCCCCCACCATGCTGCATATTACAGATATCACAGACACTGACAATAGCAGCCTGCATCCAGTATAGCATTCGATTAGCTTATTTAGTGCTTACTTGTTACTTGAATGACACTGGTGAGGTGATAGACTTTTCTTTGTCCCTGACCCTGTCTGTGCTGCTGTCTGGAGTCCTGGGCTTGCTCCAAGCAATGTTTTGGTCCCTCCTTGGCGGCGCTTTCTCCTCTTGAACGCAGTCCCATGCCAGGCAGCTAAGCCTGGGCAGCAGCTGATACGCTCTGACTCCTCCCATGTCCCCGGGCCGACTCCGCCCTCCGGCCGTGAGTGACGTCACGGCGCTGGGACATGGAGGCTGCCAGTAATGTTAGGGGGAGTGAGTGGCAGCGTCACAAGGGGGTAGTACTTGTGTGGCGGCCCAGGTGCTGGAGCGGAGCCGCGGCCGGCGTTATACACAAACACAAACTACTACAGAAATGGAGAGTCCAGCCGCGCAGACAGAAGTGTAGTGAGTCAGACACACTGTCTGACAACCGGCCCAGCGGCCCACTGAGCCAATCGGCCCACCGGGAATCTCCCGGTAGTCCCGATGGCCAGTACAGGCCTGTCTGTGTTGGGTATAGAGACAGACAGACAGACCGACAGAAGACCCAACAAAGATTGATCTGTGTTGGGTATAGAGATAGAGAGATAGATAGATAGATAGATAGATAGATAGATAGATAGATAGATAGATAGATAGATAGATAGATAAGAAAAGGAGAGAGAAAGAAACAGGGATAGATGGATTGATGGTTTGACCAGGAGAATATTTGTGAGGTCAGGTATTGATGTTGGTTGAGAAGATCTGGCTCGCAGTATGCTTTACAATGCATCCCAAAGATCTTCAGCAGGGTTGAGGTCAGGGATCTGTGAAGGCCATTGGAGTTCCTCCATATCAAACTGGTCAAACCAAGTCCATATGGAGTTGGCAGTGTGCACAGGGGCACAGCCATGCTGTCGAAAAAAAAGGCCTTCTCCAAACTATTACACTCAGAAGGCTGGAGGCACACAATTGTCTAAAATGTCTTTCTATATTGTCGGAGTAATGCCCTGTACACACGGTCGGAAATTTCCAACTGAAAAAGTCCGATCGGATTATGTTGACGGAAAATCTGATCGTGTGTGGGCTCTATCGGACTTTTTCCGTCGGCATTTCCGACGGAAAAAGTTTGACAGCAGGATCTAAAATTTTCCGACAACAAAATCCAGTCTGACTTTTTCCAATCGTGTGTAGAGAATTCTGACGCACAAAGTGCGACGCATGCTTAGAAAAAATTTGGAGATGAAAGCTATTGGCTACCGGCCTCTACATAGTCCCGTCGTACGGTTTTTATGTCACCTCGTTCCAAACGATCTGATTTTCCGACAACTTTGTGCGACTGTGTGTAAAAAAATCTGACGTATTTTGTTATCGGAATGTCCGACCGTGTGTATGGGGCATAACTGTACCCTTCACGGGAAACTCACCTGAATTCAGTCATTTGGAGGGGAGTGGCCATAGACATAGATTTGATGGTTAGTTGACAACAAACTTTTGACCGTATACAGTAATCTCACAAAAGTGAGTACACCCCTAACATTTTTGTAAATATTTTATTCTATCTTTTAATGTGACAACACTGAACAAATTACACTTTGCTACAATGTAAAGTAGTGAGTGTACAGCTTGTATAACAGTGTACATTTGCTGTCCCCTTTAAAATAACTCAACACACAGCCATTCATGTCAAAACTGCTGGCAACAAAAGTGAGTACACCCCTAAGTGAAAATGTCCAAATTGGGCCCAAAGTGTCAATATTTTGTGTGGTCACCATTATTTTCCAGCACTGCCTTAACCCTCTTGGGCATGGAGTTCACCAGAGCTTCACAGGTTGCCACAGGAGTCCTCTTCCACTCCTCCTTGATGACATCACGGAGCTGTTGGATGTTAGAGACCTTGTGCTCCTCCACCTTCCATTTGAGGATGCCCCACAGACGCTCAATAGGGTTTAGGTCTGGAGACATGCTTGGACAGTCCATCACCTTTACCCTCAGCTTCTTTAGCAAGGCAGTGGTTGCCTTGGAGGTGTGTTTGGGGTCGTTATGTCGGAATACTGCCCTGAGGCCCAGTTTCCAAAGGGAGGGTCATGCTCTGCTTCAGTATGTCACAGTACATGTTGGCATTCATGGTTCCCTGAATGAACTGTAGCTCCCCAGTGCTGGCAGCACTCATGCAGCCCTAGACCATGACAATCCCACCACCATGCTTGACTGTAGGCAAGACACACTTGTCTTTGTACTCCTCACCTGGTTGCTTCCCCCTTGCGCTTGACACCATCTGAACCAAATACGTTTATCTTGGTCTCATCAGACCACAGGACATGGTTCCAGTAATCCATGTCCTTAGCCTGCTTGTCTTCAACAAACTGTTTGCAGGCTTTCTTGTGCATCATCTATAGAAGAGGCTTCCTTCCGGGACAACAGCCATGCAGACCAATTTGATGCAGTGTGCGGTGTGTGGTCTGAGCACTGACAGGCTGACACCCCACCCCTTCAACCTCTGGAGCAATGCTGGCAGCACTCATACATCTATTTCCCAAAGACAGCCTCTGGATATGATGCTGAGCACGTGCACTCAACTTCTTTGGCCGACTATTGCGAGGCCTGTTCTGAGTGGAGCCTGTCCTGTTCACCATGCTGCAGCTCAGTTTCAGGATCTTGTTGGTAATCTTCTTATAGCCTAGGCCATCTTTAAGTGGAGCAACAATTCAGTTTTTCAGATCCTCAGAGAGTTTTTTGCCCACGAGGTGCCATGTTGAACTTAGGCCGCGTACACACGCGGGGACTGTTCGCTGAAACTTTGTTCGTCAAACAGTTGCCGCAACAGTCCGCTCAAAATTTGCATGAGCGGACTTGCCCACACACGAGCGGACTGTTTCAGCGAACTGTTTGCCAAACAGTTCGCTCAACTTTTGAAATGAACGGACTCGCCCACGTAAGGCGGAGGCAAGTCCGCCCATTTCGAGCGCGTGTACAGGTAGGCGGGGCCTGCGAAGGAGACGTCGCGGGCACCGCCGCCTGGAATGGACTTAAAGGGACACCCAACGCCGAAAAAAATCGGCGTGGGGGTTCCCCCAAAGTCCACAACAGACCCTTGTCCGAGCACGCTACCCGGCCGGCCAGGAAAGGGGGGCGAGCGAGCGCCCCCCCCTCCTGAGCCGTACCAGGCCGCGTGCCCTCAACATGGGGGGTGCCTTGGGGAAGGGGGGGCTGCGCGGCCCCCCCACCCCAAAGCACCTTGTCCCCATGTTGATGAGGACAAGGGCCTCTTCCCGACAACCCTGGCCGTTGGTTGTCGGGGTCTGCGGGCGGGGGGCTTATCGGAATCCGGGAGCCCCCTTTAATAAGGGGGCCCCCGGATACCGGCCCCCCACCCTATGTGAATGAGTATGGGGTACAATGTACCCCTACCCATTCACCTGTAAAATAAAAGTACCCAAAAAAAAACACAACACACGAGAAAAAATATTTTATTGCACAGCTCCGGGGGTCTTCCGTCTTCGGGGGTCTTCTCGCCGGACTCCTCCGCTATCTTCGTGTAGCTCTTTTGCTAGCGGAGGAGTCCGGCTTTCTTCCTCCCCGCCGCCGGCCTCTTCTCCCGACTTCGGGGGTCTTGTCCCCCTCTTCGGTTCTTCTGCCGGGCCACCGCGCCTTCTTGTAGCTCTTTTGCAGGCGGTGGCCCGGTCTTCTGTCGCCGCTGTCGCCGTCGCCTTGGGGTGGGCCTGGTACGGCTCAGAAGGGGGGGGGCGCGCTCGCTCACCCCCTTTCCTGGCCGGCCGGGTAGCATGCTCGGACAAGGGTCTGTTGTGGACTTTGGGGGGACCCCCACGCCGATTTTTTTCGGCGTTGGGGTTCCCCTTTAAGTCCATTCCAGGCGGCGGAGCCCGCAACGTCTCCGTCGCGGGCCCCGCCTACCTGGAGACGCGCTCGTAATGAGCAGACTTTCCTCCGAGCGGGAACAGTTTGCTCATTTCGAAAGTGGCCTACACACGGGCGGACTGTTCGCTCAAACAAAGTTTCAGCGGACAGTTTTTCGGAATTTCCGAAAGACTTTGTCCGTCAAACTGTCCGCTGAAACTGTCCGCTGAAAGCCCACACACGGTCGGACTGTCCGCTGAAACACTGTTCAGCGGACAAAGTTGAGCGAACAGTCCGCCCGTGTGTACGCGGCCTTACAGTGACCACTATGAGAGAGTGAGCGCGATAACACCAAATTTAACACATCTGCTCCCCATTCACACCTGAGACCTTGTAACACTAATGAGTCTCATGACACCGGGGAGGGAAAATGGCTTAGGGGTGTACTCACTTTTGTTGCGAGCAGTTTAGACATTAATGGCTGTGTGTTGAGTTAATTTGAGGGTGCAGCAAATTTACACTGTTATACAAGCTGTACACTCACTACTTTACATTGTAGCAAAGTGTAATTTCTTTAGTTTATATATACACCCACCCAATAAATAGACATATTCTCTTTTCTTTCTCTGGTCACCTGAGGAATAAGCACAGATGCCAAGTTGAGCAAAACATACAGTGCCTTGCGAAAGTATTCGGCCCCCTTGAACTTTTCAACCTTTTGCCACATTTCAGGTTTCAAACATAAAGATATAAAATTTTTATTTTTTGTGAAGAATCACCAACAAGTGGGACACAATTGTGAAGTGGAACGAAATCTATTGGATTTTTGAACCTTTTTTAACTAATAAAAAAAATGAAAAGTGGGGCGTGCAAAATTATTCGGCCCCCTTGCGTTAATACTTTGTAGAGCCACCTTTTGCTGCGATTACAGCTGCAAGTCGCTTGGGGTATGTCTCTATCAGTTTTGCACATCGAGAGACTGAAATTCTTGCCCATTTTTCCTTGCAAAACAGCTCGAGCTCAGTGAGGTTGGATGGAGAGCGTTTGTGAACAGCAGTTTTCAGCTCTTTCCACAGATTCTCGATTGGATTCAGGTCTGGACTTTGACTTGGCCATTCTAACACCTGGATACGTTTATTTGTGAACCATGCCTTTGTAGATTTTGCTGTATGTTTGGGATCATTGTCTTGTTGGAAGATAAATCTCCGTCCCAGTTTCAGGTCTTTTGCAGACTCCAACAGGTTTTCATCCAGAATGGTCCTGTATTTGGCTGCATCCATCTTCCCCTCAATTTTAACCATCTTCCCTGTCCCTGCTGAAGAAAAGCAGGCCCAAACCATGATGCTGCCACCACCATGTTTGACAGTGGGGATGGTGTGTTGATGGTGATGAGCTGTGTTGCTTTTACGCCAAACATATCATTTTGCATTGTGGGCAAAAAGTTGGATTTTGTTTCATCTGACCAGAGCACCTTCTTCCACATGTTTGGTGTGTCTCCCAGGTGGCTTGTGGCAAACTTTAGATGAGACTTATGGATATCTTTGAGAAATGGTTTTCTTCTTGCCACTCTTCCATAAAGGCCAGATTTGTGCAGTGTACGACTGATTGTTGTCCTATGGGCAGACTCTCCCACCTCAGCTGTAGTTCTCTGCAGTTCATCCAGAGTGATCATGGGCCTCTTGGCTGCATCTCTGATCAGTCTTCTCCTTGTCTGAGCTGAAAGTTTAGAGGGACGGCCAGGTCTTGGTAGATTTGCAGTGGTCTGATACTCCTTCCATTTCAAAATGATCGCTTGCACAGTGCTCCTTGGGATGTTTAAAGCTTTGGAAATCTTTTTGTATCCAAATCCGGCTTTAAACTTCTCCACAACAGTATTACAGACCTGCCTGGTGTGTTCCTTGGTCTTCATGATGCTCTCTGCGCTTTCAACAGAACCCTGAGACTATCACAGAGCAGGTGCATTTATACAGAGACTTGATTACACACAGGTGGATTCTATTTATCACCATCAGTCATTTAGGACAACATTGGATCATTCAGAGATCCTCGCTGAACTTCTGGAGCGAGTTTGCTGCACTGAAAGTAAAGGGGCCGAATAATTTTGCACGCACCACTTTTCAGTTTTTTATTTGCTAAAAAAGTTTAAAAAATCCAATAGATTTCGTTCCACTTCACAATTGTGTCCCACTTGTTGGTGATTCTTCACAAAAAATAAAAATTTTATATCTTTATGTTTGAAGCCTGAAATGTGGCAAAAGGTTAAAAAGTTCAAGGGGGCCGAATACTTTCGCAAGGCACTGTACACATGTATGGCAGCATCAGATTTTGCCAGTATGCTTGACCACTATATATATATATACAAACCCTCTAGAAGTGTTCCCTAGCATTCTAGGACAGTGGTTCTTAAAGTGGTTGTAAACCCTTACAACACACTTTGACCTACAGGTAAGCCTAGATTAAGGCTTACCTGTAGGTCCAAGAAATATCTCCTAAACCTACACAGTTTAGGAGATATTTGCCAAAAGACAGGCACCGCTGTCTACGGTGCATGCGCCGGCGCACTGAGCATGCCGCGGTCAACAGCGATATGCCGCGAGTGGTGGCTCCCGTGCGCATGCGTGGGAGTGACGTCATCGCGGCTTCGCCGAATGACAGCGGCGGAGCAGCGAGACCCACCGAGAAGATGGATGCTCCCGACTACAGGGGACAGCGGTGACTTCGCTGGCTCCTGTGTCAGGTAAGTGACACATAATGGACTACTATGCGATGCATAGTAGTCCGTTATGCTTTACCTTTGCAGGGAATGAAAGAGGAAGTAAACCACCCATAAAAGACTGTAGTTCCTATTAGCCCCCACAGTGCCCCCAACCCCCACAGTAATATCCAACCTCCCACAGTGTCCACTTTCACCTCCCTGCAGTGCCTCCTAGCCTACTGCACAGCCTCCAGTTCCCCATAGTGCCTCCCAGTCTCCAACAGTGTCCAACACTGCCCCCCAACCTCCCACAATGCCAGCTGATCTCTGCTGGAACCTCTAGTTCCCAAAGTGCCCCTGCAAATTCCCTGGACTCTTGGAGAGAACCCTATCCCCAACAGAAACACCATCCTCTACAGTTTTTTTGAGCACTTTCCAGAAATCTAATTCACTACAAGACTACCAAGTCTGCTACAGAGTCCCTT
The DNA here is from genome assembly GCF_037356315.1 of Lithobates pipiens. Classification (NCBI taxonomy): domain Eukaryota; kingdom Metazoa; phylum Chordata; class Amphibia; order Anura; family Ranidae; genus Lithobates; species Lithobates pipiens. The sequence goes on from NW_027507764.1 coordinate 44,082,920, forward strand.
AACCCCATTCCAAAACCCCCATCTCCCCCACAGTGACACCCAGCCCCATCCAGAGCTTTCCAGCATTTCAAGACATATTTGGCATTCCCATACTTTTATTGTGTTGGTATAAACTTTTTTTTTACTTTTGGGGCATAGAAGGTTTTGGAAGAATTTACCGGGTCCTGGTTCAAATACGGTTGATAACTACTGTACTGCTCTGTGAAGTCAGCAGAAGTTTACTTTTTAAGAGTATAATACTCTCACTATCTCATACCTCCCAACTTTTTCGGATGGGAAAGAAGAACACATTGAGGTGTGAGCGGGGCCTGGAGTGGGGTGCCCAGAGAGGAGTGAAGGCATGAAGAGACCAGATAATGCAGTGAAATATATTTAAAAGAAAAGTTCAGACAAGATGGTAACAGAGTCATTGTAACACGACTAGATTGGCACAGCAGCAGTTATCAGGAGTTACAGATGTTTCCCGTAACACTAATGCCGCGTACACACGATTGGAATTCCGGCCAGAAAAAGACTGATGAGAGCTTTTCATTGGAAAATGCAACCATGTGTATGCTCCATCAGATTTAGCTGTCTGAATTTCCACCAGCCAAAAATTGATAGGATGTTCTCAATTTTCCCAACGGAAAAACGGAAATTCTGATCGTGTGTATGCAATTCCGACACGCCAAAAATCACACATGCTCAGATTCAACTACGAGACGGAAGCTATTGGCTACTGGCTATTTAACTTCCTTTTTCTAGTCCCGTCGTACGTGTTGTACGTCACCGCGTTCTAAGCGATCGGAATTTGGTGTGACCATGTGTAGGCAAGACAGCTTGAGCGGAATTCCGTCGGGAAAACCTTCAGAGCTTTTTCCAACGAGAATTCCGATCGTGTGTACATGGCATTATGATGCCAACAGCATCCGACAGAGGAGATGGCTGGAAGGCAGCATGGCAACAAGGTGTCTGAAGATGGAGAAGCTCCTAGCTGATGACACAGGAGTGGGGACCCTACTCTGTCCCTCCTTCATCTGAACCTCTCCCTGCGCTAGACATACTGTCCCTAGCCACCAGGTTACTGTCCCTGAGACTTTTATATATGACTTTGTTGTTCTTTTACAAATGTCTAGGTGAAGCTCACGTTTTTTACCAAACAATATTAAAATTACTTTTTATATTACTTCTATTGGCATCTATTACTGTCTCTTGCTGCCTAAAAACCCCGTTTGTGGGGGAACTGGTTTTGCACTGTCCCTGACCTAAACCCTTTGCAAATACACGGCAACCAAAGGGAGATGGTGCTATTTATTAGCACTGCCCGTCCTTTAAATGGCTTGCAGAGGTCAACCAATGCGGCAGCATAGTTAACACCTTCAGAAGCTTTAGTGGAACATGGATACCCCTTGCCCTCTACTACCACCGATGCAGGGAGGCCAAACTACACCTGCCTACAGGGGGCATTTACTGAACCTGGAGAGTGCAAAATTTGGTGCAGCTCTCCAAAGTCCAAAGTACAAACACGCATGCTTGGAAGCAAGGACGAGCCGGAAGCGGTCGGTCTTGTAAACTAGCGTTCGTAATGGAGAATTAACATTTGTGACCCGGCAAATTATGAAATCTCCAAATGCAGCGCACAATTCTCTTCTTCTTTAATGGGATAATAATGAAGCTGCTTTGCTGGTGATATTGATGGAGTTATTGCAAACAAATTTTCAAAGGCTTTTTTTTTCTAGTGATATCAAGAATAATATTATTATGCTTTTTTTTTTGTTTTTTTTATTTGGGCAAGTTACCACAACACCATTATCCTGTAGTTTTTAACATCAAAGATACAACTATGTAACTGCCTACTCCCAAACTGCCGTTTATAGTAAAACACATCGCCAAGTATTATTCTACACAATTTTTTAATTGTGCATTAAAAAAAGAAAACAAATAAAATTAGACATGCTATCTGCCAATAGAACTGAACCAAAAAGTACATTCTATGCATCCAAAAATATAGAAAATGCACCAAATCAAATCATTATTCAACCAAAAAAATTATGTCAAAGCAATAAATCCAAGGCCAATAATAAATAACACGTTATCTCCTCCGATTCCGCAACATGTCTGGTTGACGAACGGCCGTTCAGAAACGAACTGAAAAGAGCGAAATGAAAAGCGCAAACTGAAAAGCGCAAACTGAAAAGCGCGAATCAACACTCACCAAACTTCTACTAACACGAAATTAGCAGAAGGAGCCCAAAGGGTGGCGCTACAGAGCTGAAGAACCATGTAGTACGTCACTACATTTGTGATTGTTGGCCAACAATTGTGTGGCCGTGTGTATGCAAGACAAGTTTGGGCCAACGCCCTTCGGACAAAAGTCCACGTTTTTTTTAGCCAACAATCTGATCGTGTGTACAAGGCTTTAAACAATGGCTGCAGCAAAAGGTGTAGGTCTTCCCATCAGAGTTCCACCCATAACAGACCAGTCTAAAGGATAGTGGTCATCGAATGGCTAAACTTGTTCTAATATATATATATTTTACTTTCATATATGTATAAGGTTTGGTATCGTTCTCGTCTGCCCGACTTATATATCTTATCAGAGCTAATCCTGTTTTTAATCATTTCCAACCAGTAAATTAGAAGCAGCTGTTGGCCATGCCATTTTTTATGAATTTATTTATTTTGCTTGGTTTATAGAGCAAATCCCGGCATTCAGAGGGGAGTGTGTTTCCATTTGTTCAATCATTTTCTGTTTGGCTGCTGCAACTTGATGAAAAGTGAACATTTTATGGGCAATGATGCAGTTTGGCTTGGTATTGGTACTTTTTCATATATCCTGTTCTGTGCAGCTGTGTGAACATGGGAGATACTATGCAGATTACAGATGATTGATGGAATCTGATTGATGACTGAGAGCAACTCTGTCACCGCTTGTTAAAGGTGCTTCTCTACTTGAGATGCTACATAGTTTTCTATCCATACCATAGAAGGGTGGAAAAAGATTGTAGTGAACCTATTTTAATGCCGATGTAATACCAGTGATCAGGAAAAACAGCAGCTGCCAAGCAATCCTAAAACAAGAGAAAGAAATAAGCCTTTTTGGCCCCAACAGTTGCAGGCAGATTAATTCCCTGGAACAAAAACTCTGCTGGTGAATTCTACTAATTTAGCATTTAAAATGTAACCCAAGCCATTTTTTTTATTTCGTTTTGGATAGGGTAAGGAAGCTGTTTTATTGCTGTCTGTGACCCCGCTGTCACCTTTAAAGAAGAATTTCAGCTATAGATATTCCTATATAGTTACATTGTTGCAGCTTGGACCAATGTAACTATGTATATACCATACCTATAAGATCCCTCTGGTACTTGAACATCACAGAGGTAGACACTTCTACTACAGTGATCTCCACTTCCCATGCTTACTACTACTACAGTAATCTCTACTCCCAGTGCTAGTGCTACTACAGCTATCTCCACTCCCAGTGTCTACTTCTACTACAATGATCTCCACTCCCGGTGCCTACTACTACTACTACTACAGTGATCTCCACTCCCAGTGCCTACTACTGCTACTATAGTGATCTCTACTCCTGGTGCCTACTACTGCTACTACAGTGATCTCCACTCATGGTGCCTACAACTGCTACTACAGTGATCTCCACTCCTGGTGCCTACTACTGCTACTACAGTGATCTCTACTCCTGGTACCTACTACTACTACTACTACTACTACTACTACTACTACTACAGTTATCTCCACTCCCAGTGTCTAGTTCTACTACAGTGGTCTCCACTCCCAAAGCCTACTACTACTACTACTACAGTTATCTTCCAGTGTCTACTTCTACTACAGTGATCTCCACTTCTTGTGCCTACTACTACTACTACTACTACTACAGTTATCTCCACTCCCAGTGTCTACTTCTACTACAGTCATCTCCACTCCTGGTGCCTACTACTACTAATACAGTTATCTCCACTTCCAGTGTCTACTTCTACTACAGTCATCTCCACTCCTGGTGCCTACTACTACTACTACAGTGATCTCTAATCCCAGTGCTACTGCTACTAAAGTTATCTCCACTCCCAGTGTCTACTTCTTCTACAGTCATCTCCACTCCCTGTGCCTACTACGACTACTACTACTACTACTATAGTGATCCCTACTCCCAGTGCCTACTACTACTACAGTGATCCCTACTCCCAGTGCCTACTGTTACTTCAGTGATCTCCACTCCCAGTGCCTACTGCCACCACAGTAATTTCCACTCCCAGTGCCTACTTCTACTACAGTGATCTCCATTCCCAGTGCTTACCACTACTACATTGATCTCTACTCCCAGTGCCTTCTACTACAACAGTGATCTCCACTCCTGGTTCTTACTGCTACCACAGTCATCTCCCCTCCCAGTGTCTACATCTATTACAGTGATCTCCATTCCCAATGCCTACTGTTACTATAGTGATCTCTACTCTCAGTGCCTACTGGTACTACAGTTATCCCCACTCCCAGTACCTACTGCTACTACAGTTATCTCCATTCCCAGTGTCTACTTCTACTACAGTGATCTCCACTCCCAGTGCCTACTGCTGCTACAGTGATCTCCACTTCCAGTGCCTACTGGTACTACAGTTATCCCCACTCCCAGTACCTACTGCTACTACAGTTATCTCCATTCCCAGTGTCTACTGCTGCTACAGTGATCTCCACTCCCAGTGCCTACTGGTACTACAGTTATCCCCACTCCCAGTGCCTACTGCTATTACAGTGATCTTCACTCCCAGTGCCTATTGCTACTATAGTGATCTCCACTCCCAGTGCAGTGGCGACTGGTGAAGTTTTTGGATGGGGGGGCGCCAGACCCCGCCCATCATGACCCCGCCCATCATTATGGACCCTCCCACTTCTCATAAACCACGGCCATTATGTAATCGGGAAAAAAATTTGAACGGGCGGCGGCGGCGGCGACAGAAGACCGGGCCACCGCCTGTAAAAGAGCTATAAGAAGGCGCGTTGGCCCGGCAGAGGAACCGAAGAGGGGGACAAGACCCCCGAAGTCGGAAGAAGAGGCCGGCGGCGAGGAAGAAAGCCGGGCTCCTCCGCTAGCAAAAGAGCTACAAGAAGATAGCGGAGGAGTCCGGCGAAAAGACCCCCGAAGACGGAAGACCCCCGGAGCTGTGCAATAAAATATTTTAACCCTGTGTCGTGTTTTTTTTTGTACTTTTTTTCACAGGTGAATGGGTAGGGGTACATTGTACCCCATACTCATTCACATAGGGTGGGAGGCCGGTATCCGGGGGCCCCCTTATTAAAGGGGGCTCCCGGATTCCGATAAGCCCCCCGCCCACAGACCCCGACAACCAACGGCCAGGGTTGTCGGGAAGAGGCCCTTGTCCTCATCAACATGGGGACAAGGTGCTTTGGGGTGGGGGGGCCGCCCGCCCCCCCTCCCCCAAGGCACCCCCCCATGCTGAGGGCACGCGGCCTGGTACGGCTCAGGAGGGGGGGGCGCCCGCTCGTCCCCACCCCCTTTCCTGGGCGGCCGGGTAGCGTGCTCGGATAAGGGTCTGGCGTGGATCTGGGGGGAACCCCCACGCCGTTTTTTTGGCGTTGGGGTTCCCCTTGGAATCCATACCAGAGCCTGGTATGCTCTCGGAGGGGGGAACCCACGCCAAATTTTTTTTCAGAAATTTGGCGTGGAGTTCCCCCTTCAGAGCTCATTCTCTGATTGGCCACGGCAAAAGTCGCCTGGCCTGGGGAAAGCTTTATGGCTGTGAAAGCTTTGTTTCCATTCATTCAGCTAAATGCATGAACATTCTCAACAAAGTAGAAACTAGAAAGCCTTTATGCGGTGAGTCGGTGACTCACCTCCTGCCTCACTGTCTTGCAGCTCCGCTCGGGCTGAGGAACGGAGCTGCCGACGTCACTTCCGGGTTTCGTGAAGCAGCCGAAAGCCGGAAGTGACCTGCCTGTCTAAGATTGACAATGCTCCCGCCCGTAGAATCACAATGATTTTACGGGCGGAAGCTAGTCGGCGTTCTGCAGTGCGCCGCAAGGCGGGTTTTTAACCCGCAAATGAAGCGCCATGGATGCAATCTTGTGATTGCATCAACGTGGCGCTTCTCATAGTGCACTGTGACCGGCGCCACAGTACACTATGTTAAATTGTTAAATGACATTTTTTTTTTTTTTTTAAATGTCTTAAAGGGCCCGTTTTTTTTTTTTTTTTACTTTTTTTTTTTTTTACACCTAGGGGGAGGGGGGGCGGCACCCCCTATGGGCGGCCGCCACTGTCCCAGTGCCTATTGCTACTACAATTATCTCCACTAACTTCTGGGTCCTGTGCCAAGTGGCTGTTCTGCTGCATTTTGGACATGGGAGGTCAGCCATTGGGCATGGATGCCACTCAGAGATGGCAAAATATAAACAGATTACATTTTTCCTTTAAAGCCCAACTCCGGTAATAAGACAAAATCTACCCTTGCACACACACACTGCAAGGTTTAACTGCTCGTTTAAAGGAACCGGCTTCTTTTAGTGTCTCCCATGATATGTACCTGGTAATAAATAGATAGATAGATAGATAGATAGATAGATAGATAGATAGATAGATAGATAGATAGATAGATAGATAGAGGGAAAAAATATTTGATCCCCTGCCGAGTTTGAACATTTGCCCACTGATAAAGAAATGATCATGGTAGGTTTCTTTTAGCAGTGAGAGACAACAGAAAAATCCAGAAAAAAACGCATTTCAAAAAAGTTATGAATTGATTTACATTTTAATGATTGAAATAAGTATTTGATCTCCTATTAAATTAGCAAGATTTCTGGCTCCCAGGTGTTTTCTATACAGGTAACGAGCTGAGATTAGGAGCACTCGCTTAAAGGGAGTGCTCCTCATCCCAGCTTGATGCCTGTATAAAAGACACCTGTCCACAGAAACGATCAATCAATCGGATTCCACTCTCTCCACCATGGCCAAGACCAAAGAGCTGTCCAAGGATGTCGGGGACAAGATTGTAGACCAACACAAGGCTGTAATGGGCTACAAGACCATCGCCAAGCAGCTTGGTGAGAGGGTGACAACAGTTGCTGTGATTATTCACAAATGGAAGAAACACAAAATAACTGTCAGTTTCCCTCGCTTTGAGCATCAATGCAAGATCTCACCTGGTGGAGTTTCAATGATCATGAGAAGGGTGAGGAATCAGCCCAGAACTACACGGGAGAATCTCGTCAATGATCTCAGGGCAGCTGGGACCATAGTCACCAACAAAACAATTGGTAACACACTACGCTGTGAAGAACTGAAATCCTGCAGCCCCCGCAAGGTCCCCCTGTTTAAGAAAGCACAAGTACACGCCGATCTGAAGTTTGCTAATGAACACTAATTAAAAATCTGAATGATTTACAGGAGAACTGGGTGAAAGTGTTGTGGTCAGATAAGACCAAAATCGAGCTCTTTGACATCAACTCAACTTGCTGTGTTCGTTCGGAGGAGGAATGATGCCTATGACCCCAATAATGGCACCCCCACCATCAAACATGGAGGTGGAAACATGCTTTCGGGGTTGTTTGCTGCTATGGGGACAGGACAACTTCACCGCATCAAAGGGACGATGGATGGGGCCCTGTACTGTCAAATCTTGGGTGAGAACCTCCTTCCCTCAGCCAGGGCATTGAAAATGGGTCGTAGATGGGTATTCCTTCATGACAATTCCATCATGACCCAAAACACACAGCCAAGGCAACAAAGGATTTAGCTCAAGAAGAAGCAAATTAAGGTCCTGGAGTGGCCAGTCTCCATAGCTTAATTCCATAGAAAATATGTGGAGGGAGCTGAAAGTTTGAGTTACCAAACTTCAGCCTCAAAACCTTAATGACTTGGAGAGGATCTGCAAAGAGGAGCGGGACAAAAAAGTCCCTCCTGAGATGTGTGCAAACCTGGTGGCCAACTTCAAGAAACAACTGACCTCTGTTATCGCCAACAAAGGTTTCGCCAGTACGAAGTCATGTTTTGTGAAGGGGTCAAATACTTATTTCACTCATTAAAATGCTGAGCTTGGCTTTATATTCTAAAGGCTGAAGCTACCACTTTGCAATGTTTATATCCTTAACCACTTAAGGACCAGGCCTCTTTTTCAGACTCAGTGTTTACATGTTTAAAAAGTTTTTTTTGCTAGAAAATTACTTAGAACCCCCAAACATTTTATATTGTTTTTTTTCTAACACCCTAGAGAATAAAATGGCGGTCATTGCAATACTTTTTTCACACCGTATTTGCGCAGCGGTCTTACAAGTGCACTTTTTTTGGAAAAAAAAAATCACTTTTTTGAATAAAAAAAATAAGACAATAAAACAACAGTAAAATTAGCCCAATTTTTTTTTATATTGTGAAAGATAATGTTACGCCGAGTAAATTGATACCCAACATGTCACGCTTCATATTTGCACCCGCTCATGGAATGGCGTCAAACCTTTAGCCTCAAAAATCTCCATAAGTGATATTTAAAAAATTCTACAGGTTGCATTTTTTGCGTTACAGAGGAGTTCTAGGGCTAGAATTATTGCTCAACCGATCGTGGTGATACCTCACATGTGTGGTTTGACTACCATTTTTATATGCGGGCAGAGACCACCGTTATCACACACACGACCAGCGCCTGAAGAGATGTATATCTCGGTTGTGGCAGCAGCTGCTGCCGTTACCGGGATATCCCTCTTCACAAATAGGACGTACATCGGCGTGCGCTGGTCGTTAAGTGTTTAAAGCATATCTAACCATTAAACTTTCTGCTGCAGACTGTCCCTATCTATTGTGAGGTTAGTCTTTTTATTTGGTTATTCTTTCTTTCTTTTTTCTTTTATTATTTCCTCAATTATATTTTTGGCTTTTGAAGTCCAGTGTTGCGCCAAGGCACTTCTGGTCTTTGCACCCAATTTGTACACCTGCACCCCCCTCCTGGATGACATTAACAACCCATGACGCATTGCCCTCTCTGTGGACTCCAAGCTATGCAGCTGCATTAGCTTGAGGTCCACGGGGGGCGTAGGATGACAACACTGCCCCTGCTTATGAAGCTTAGAGCCCAGTTATCTGAAAACCAATAGGATCTGCAGGTGTAAAAAATGCATATTAAAAAAAAGAAGACTTGAAGAATGACACTTCTGGAATGAGTGGAGGGTAAGTTACTATCCATAGGTGTGCCCAGCCCATTGCATTAGGGTGTGCACCCCAAAGCTCAAACATACATGTCTTTCTCTGCTGCCTCAGTTCAAGTTCAACATTTAGAAACTCACATGGTTGATGATTAAAAGACGCACATCTAAGTATGCAGGCATCCGGGGTAAAGCTGTCCACATAGGCCGTCCCCCACACCATCATCAACGTCGTCCCTTCCACGAGCGGTTCAAGCCTCGCTTTCAGATCACTCTACTGCAGGGTAGTCTTCCCAATCACAATTGCAGACTGACAGCGATGAGATCCGGCGGTGGGGGACGACGGTCTCTGTGGACAGCTTTGCCCCGGATGCTTGCATACTTAGATGTGCCTTTTTTAATCATCAACCATGTGAGTTGCTAAATGTTGTACCTTCATTAAATGTAACCATATTACCACACTTAGAGGCGCCTCTCTTCTCTTTACTACTTTGTAGCTCCTGCTGGCTTTTGCTTCTAATCCCCTTGTGGAGGCTTCCATTTGTGGATGGACATTTTATGGTTACACAACTTGGTTACATTGCTATAATCTTTTTATATGGACTATAAACTGAAGAACTATAAATGGTTGTGGACTGAATAATTTGAGTTTTCATGATTTCTTATGGGGAAATTCACTTTGATATACAAGTGCTTTGGATTACAAGCATGTTTCCGGAACGAATTATACTCGCAACACAAGGTTTTACTGTGTGTGTGTGTATATATATATATTTTTTTTTCATATATATATATATATATATATATATATATATATATATATATATATATATATATATATATATATATATATATATTATTTATATTTATTTATATACCTGTGTATATATATATATATATATATATATATATATATATATATATAAAATGACATTAAATATATATTTTTTTAAAGATATTTACAAAACCGCTATGGTTGGCATTTAAAATTTATAACAATAACTTAAAATATGTGCTCACTAAAATGCCCGACAGTCTACTTTTAAGAAGGGAATGTTTGCAAGCCTGGAGGAGCCATACGTTTCCAGAGCAGCTCGGTGATGCTATCCATTACAAATGACTGCGAGGGTACAATGACTAGAACATTTCAGCTTCCTGCTTTGCACTACACACAATGCATTGCACGATGTCAGCATTCCTACAGGCAGGGATGGAATTTATCAATAAACACCACAACGTTACTTGGAGCCCCTCCAACATTTCGTGCTGGCCATCTTTCCCACAGGACCCAAATGAAATAAAATCCAGGAAAATGGCGGTTATATATGGGCTGTCATGGTGAGGTTTTGCTGTATACTAAAATACATTTCATGACAGTCTGGTAATATCATGTATCACACACATCAGATGTCAGAAATATCTGCTTTTTGGGAAAAATTTGAAAAATTTTGCGTTTAAGGGTCATTCCACCCTAAAGCAATGTTATTATTTCAAGTGGAGCGGTCAGCAGGGTTGCACTAATGCATTCTGCTCACCTACTGTATACTCCAGGCCAGATTTCTGGGGGCCCCCAGTTTTTTCTTTTTTTTTTCAATACCCAATATCCATAGTCTAGGGCAGCCTTTCTCAACCTTTTCAACACAGAGGAACCCTTGAAATAGTTCTCCGGTCTCGGGGAACCCCTGCTAAAAATGAGAAATCTACAACTCATGATACATTAGTGTGATGATCAGTGGGAAGAATGATCCTTACACTTGTGGTCACTGGGAAGAATTACCTCCTTACAGATAGCTAAAAAGATCAATGGTGTCAGTGGGAACTTATCTGAGAGGCAGAAATGGTCCAATGCTGAAGGAACCCCTAGCAACCTCTGGAGGAACCCTGGTTGAGAATCACTGGTCTAGGAGATTGACATACAATAATGCTCTTTCAGTTTCAAGTGTATGTATAGGCATTTTTTACAACGTATTTAGCTTTGGATAGATAAAACTTCTGTTTTTTGTATTCCTGCCTGTGTTCCAGCTAGGTAGATCCACCCTCTTTATTTGTCCCAGTTACCGTTGTCACCAAGAGTGATGGGAAAACCCAAATGCTTAAAGGGGTTGTAAAGTTAAATGTTTTTTCACCTTAATGCATTCTATGCATTAAGGTGAAAAAACATCTGACAGTGCCTGCGCCCCCCAGTCCCCCCATTTTACTTACCTCACCCCTCGAAAGTCTCGCGCTCGTCCTCGACTTCCTCTTCACCGCTCAGCCTGGCCACTGATTGGCTGGAGTAGATGGATGGAAAGCAGCGCAGGCATTGGCTCGCGCTGCTGTCAATCACATCCACTGACACGGAGCGCCGGGGGGGCGGGGCCGTGTGATACAGCGAGCGGCTATAGCCACCGGCTGTATCACAGGAGCGCGCCCGCAGATGCTTCTCACCATGAGAGGGAGCTCGCATGAACGTGAGAAGCACCTGTGGGAGGAAGCAGAGACAGCCGCTGAGGGACCCCAGAAGAGCAGGTTCGGGGGCCACTCTGTGCAAAACGAGCTGCACAGTGGATGTAAGTATAACATGTTTGTTATTTAAAAAAAATCATTTTTTTTACTTTACAATCCCTTTAAGTTATCACGAGAACAGGAACAGAAGCAAAATCTTCCATAGGCGACACTTGTGGCAGTGATAACTTAGAGGGGACTTTCTTCACTTTAGAGAGATTTCTTCTTACTCCTGTTGTGTCTACAGGAGAGGAAGTGAAGGGAAATCTTCCCAGCAGGACACAGGCAGCAAAAATATACTCATAGGGTTGTCACCCTTACCTACTCTATCCAACACGAATTCTACAATTAGTTTAACATTTTTATTTACATTCATTATTTGTTTATTTGGTTGGTAAATGTCATAATTTTCTAACAAATAATTTAAGCACAATTTAATCATTTTTCTAATAAAATTGGTAAAACCTAAAATTATACTTTACTAAAGTATAATTTTATTTATACTTTACTAAAAAACTAAATTATAGTTTACTAAATTACATAGTTGTCACTAGGGATGAGCCGAACACCCCCCGGTTCGGTTCGCACCAGAACTTTCGAACGGACCCCAAATTCGAACGAACGTTAGAACCCCATTGAAGTCTATGGGACTCGAACGTTCGAAATGAAAAGTGCTAATTTTAACGGCTAATATGCAAGATACTGTCCTAAAAAGGGTTTGGGGACCTGGCTCCTGCCCCAGGGGACATGGGTCAATGCCTAAAATGTTTTTAAAAATGGTCGTTTTGGCGGGAGCACTGATTTTAATGACAATTAAAGTGAAAAAAAAAAGTGAAATATTCCTTTAAATATGGTGCCTGGGGGGTGTCTGTAGTATGCCTGTGAAGTGCCACGTGTTTCCCGTGTTTAAAACAGTCCCTGCACAAAATGACATTAAACGGAAATAACACCATTTAAAACTGCTTGCGGTTTTAATGTTATATCTGGTTCCTGCAATATGGTTGAAAATCATTGAGAAAAATGGCATGGGTAGCCCTCCCTGCCCATTACCAGCCTATTTGGGTCTTGTACACATATTAAGGGGAACCCTGTACCCATATTAAAAAAAGGAAATGCGTGTGGCCCCCAGGCCCTATATACTCAGAACAGCAGTATACAGGCGGTGCAAACAAGACAGGGACTGTGTAGGTTTGTTGTGTTAAGTTGAATCTGTTTGTAATTTTCAACTGGTACATTTTTAAAGTGTAGCTCCAGTCAAAAAAACTATTTTTAAGCTTTTTGGAAAACATAGGGAAGGGTTATCACCCCTGTATAATTTGTTTTCTCGTCCATCTTTTTTCATCTCACTTGCTGTTGTCTCCTTCCGTTTGCAAGTAGGAGATGTTTGTAAGTTGGATGTTTGAAAGTAGGGGCCTGCCCTATATGCTCTGCAGAAATGGCGGAACGAGGTGTTGGTTTTGCCACAACATTGTAAGCCCTCAAAGTGACTCTTGGTGGGCGCTGGAGCGCCCTGCTGTGAACGATTATATCAAGAATTGTAATTACATGCCATTGTTGAACAGTGGTAGAAAAACTGACCTTTGGTGTTTGTGGTGCTGGTGCCACAACACTATAAGTCCTCACCGTTACTCTGGGTGGGCACAGGAAGGGGCCTTCCTGTGAAATATTATATCAAGAATTGTAATTACATGTCCCTGTTAAACAGGGGCAGAAAAATTTGGCCTTAGGCACTGCTGCTGGTGCCACCACACTGCAACCTCTTCCATATACTCTAGTTTTATTGCAGGAATTAGCCCTGCTGCAAAGCATTGCATCAAAAATTGTACTGAAACGCCCCTGTTAAACAGGGGCAGAAAAATTGGGCCTTAGGCACTGGTGCTGGTGCCACCACACTGCAACCTCTGCCATATACTCTAGTTTTATTGCAGGAATTAGCCCTGCTGCAAAGCATTGCATCAAAAATTGTACTTAAATGCCCCTGTTAAACAGGGGCAGAAAAATTGGGCCTTAGGCACTGGTGCTGGTGCCACCACACTGCAACCTCTGCCATATACTCTAGTTTTATTGCAGGAATTAGCCCTGCTACAAAGCATTGCATCAAAAATTGTACTTAAATGCCCCTGTTAAACAGGGGCAGAAAAATTGGGCCTTAGGCACTGGTGCTGGTGCCACCACACTGCAACCTCTCCCATATACTCTAGTTTTATTGCAGGAATTAGCCCTGCTGCAAAGCATTGCATCAAAAATTGTACTTAAACGCCCCTATTAAACAGGGGCAGAAAAATTGGGCCTTAGGCACTGGTGCTGGTGCCACCACACTGCAACCTCTGCCATATACTCTAGTTTTAATGCAGGAATTAGCCCTGCTGCAAAGCACTGCATCAAAAATTGTACTTAAACGCCCCTGTTAAACAGGGGCAGAAAAATTGGGCTGATGGCATCAACCAGAACCAGAAATGTTCTTCCAACATATCAGCGGAGGAGGAAGAGGATAGACAATCAACATAACAGGACAGTCACTCAGCATCAGCATAGGCAGTCTTGAAGGGATGTGGTATTTTAAAAAAAAATTATTCGGTTACATCAGCTTCAGGTGCTTGGTAGCTGTGGGTGATCCAAGACTGATTCATCTTGATGAAGGTCAGTCGATCAACTGATTCGGTGGACAGGCGCACCCTGTGATCGGTAACAAAGCCACCAGCAGCACTGAAGGTGCGTTCCGAAAGAACGCTGGATGCAGGACAGGCCAGTAGCTCAATTGCAAACTGTGCAAGCTCTGGCCAGTGATCCATCCTCAAGACCCAGTAAGCCAGAGGATTTTCGGTGGGAAAGGTGTCCAAGTCTGACCTTGCCCCTAGGTATTCCTGCACCATGTAAATCAGACGCTGGCAATGGGTGCTGGAACCGATCATACCTTGGGGCTGCGGACTAAAAAATTGTCTGAAAGCATCAGTCAGACGGCCACCTTCTCCACCGCTCCTTCTGACCGATGCCTCAGCAACACGTTGTCCAGGACCAGGAGTTTGTAACCTCCCAGTCTCTGGGAACGCATTGCACAGACCTTTCTGCAAGGCCTCCCGGAGATGTCTCATCCTCTGCTCCCTCTGCGATGGCAAGATAAGGTCGGCAACCTTACCCTTGTACCGTGGATCAAGGAGAGTGGCCAGCCAGTAATGGTCCCTCTCCTTGATCCGAAGAATACGAGGATCCTTCCGCAGGCTTTGCAGGATCAGGGAGGCCATGCAGCGTAGGTTAGCTGAGGCATTCGGTCCGGAGTCCTCTGGGTCACTAAGGACAACATGATTCGCAGCTACCTCCTCCCAGCCACGTACAAGTCCACGTGTTTCTTGGGACTGTAAATCATCCCTACAAGACTGCTGCTGCTGCTGCTGATGCTGATACTGAGTGCCAGCCTCCACCTCCATGCTGACACAATCATCCTCCTCCTCCTCTTCCTCCTCCTCATCCTCTTCCTGTGTGATGGGTGGCACAGCAGGAACACTGTCTGGATAAAGGGGGCCTTGAGAGGCAAGGAAGTCCTCCTCTTCCTTCCTCTGTTCTGCCTCAAGTGCCCTGTCCATTATTCCACGCAGCGTATGCTCCAAGAGGTGGACAAGAGGTACAGTGTCACTGATGCATGCACTGTCACTGCTCACCATCCTTGTGGCCTCCTCAAACGGTGACAGGACAGTGCATGCATCCCTGATCATGCCCCACTGGCATGGTGAGAAAAAACCGAGCTCCCCTGACCCTGTCCTGGTGCCGTAGTCGCACAGGTACTCATTGATGGCCCTCTGCTGCGTGTGCAGCCGCTGCAGCATGGCCAATGTTGAGTTCCATCTGGTGGGCATGTCACATATAAGGCAGTTCTTGGGCAGGTTCAACTCCTTTTGGAGCTCAGCCAGCCGAGCACAGGCATTAAATGATTGGCGGAAATGCACACAGACTTTCCTGGCCTGCTTCAAGACATCCTGTAAGCCGGGGTACCTGCCCAAGAACCGCTGCACCACCAGGTTAAGGACGTGAGCTACACAGGGCACATGGGTCAGTTGTCCCTGTCGGAGGGCGGAGAGGAGGTTGGTGCCATTGTCGCAAACCACCATTCCTGGCTTAAGCTGGCGTGGCGTCAACCACCTCTCGGCCTGCCCCTGCAGTGCTGACAAAACATCCGCCCCAGTGTGGCTCCTGTCCCCCAAACAAACCAGCGCAAGCACGGCATGGCATTGTTTTGCCTGCGTACTTGTGTAGCCCCTGGAACGCCTACGGAGCACCGCTGGTTCTGAGGACAGAGCACTGGAAGAGGCCATGGAGGAAGAAGAAGAGGAGGGGGTGGAGGAGAGAGGTGTGTCACAACCAATAGTAGCATTTTGGAGGCGTGGTTGGGGAACAACCTCCAACACTACTGCACCTTGTCCTGCATCCTTCCCAGCTGCCAGAAGAGTGACCCAATGGGCCGTGAAAGACAGGTAACGTCCCTGTCCATGCCTGCTGGACCATGAGTCAGCGGTAATATGCACCTTACCGCTGACCGCCCTGTCCAGCGAGGCAAGGACATTGCCTTCCACATGCCGGTAGAGAGCCGGAATCGCCTTCCGTGAGAAAAAGTGGCGTTTGGGGACCTGCCACTGAGGAACCGCACATTGTACAAACTCACGGAAGGGGGCCGAGTCTACCAACTGAAAAGGCAGCAGTTGAAGTGCTAGCAATTTAGCCAAGCTAGCATTCAACCGCTGGGCATGTGGATGGCTGGGAGTGAACTTCTTCCGCCGGTCCAGCAGCTGGGGCAGGGACATTTGCCTGCTATAATCGGACGTGGGTGTACCGCTAGCAGAGTTCCCGGAAGCACTTGGCTGTGACACACCTAATTCTACACCTTCCTCTCAGAGCAGGTTTCAGAGAGGACTGAAGGTCTAGTGGGGTTGGAGATGCCAGCTGATGAGGAGCAAGGAGAGGTCCGCTTTGTTCTTTGGTGTGGGTCTTTGAGGTACGCTTGCCAACGAGCTGCATGGCAGGTCAACATATGTCTGGTCAAGCATGTGGTGCCCAAGCGGCTGATGTTTTGGCCACGTGAGATACGCTTGAGACATATGTTGCAAATAGCAGCGGTGCGATCTGATGCACTCGTCTCAAAAAAGGCCCACACCAAAGAACTTTTAGAATAACGCGCAGAGGCAGCGCTCTGCACAGGCGGAGCTCTGCGGTGTAATTCAGTCGGTGTGCTGCCCCTAAGCTGGCCCCCGGAGGGCATCCTGCCTCGTTGGACATGTGCCTCCTCCTCCTCCTCCTCCTCCCTCCTTCCAGGCACCCACGTGGAGTCAGTGCCCTCATCATCCCCTCCCTCTTCATCGCTGTAGCAAACCTGGCAGTATGCTGCAGCTTGTGGAACATGACTGCCAGATTGCTGTCCTTCTTGAGCATCCCCTCTCTCTGCGCTCACGCTACTGCCTTCCTCTAGCTAAGTGTCATCATCAGAGCCCACAAAACACTGGGCATCCTCCTGGAGCATGTACCCAACACTGTGCTCAAAGAGTTCAGGAGACTCCTCAGGAGGACTTGGTGGGTCTAGGGAAGGAGTCACTGATGATGACATTGAGAGGAGGGAAGACGATGCGTTGGCAGCTGCTTTGCTACTACCCTGAGACTGGGTGAGAGAGGATGAGGAGGATGAAGAGGGCTTGGTCATCCACTCTACCAAGTCGTTGGCATGTTGCGGTTCAACATGTCCAGCTGACGAAAAGAAGGACAAGCATGTCCCATGGCCACATGCTGATGACAATGCACCGCGTCCACGACCAGCACTGTTGTCTCTAGACACAGAGCCTGCTTGCCCTCTTTTATCGGCTCGCGCCTGTCTGCCTCTCCTTGCTGGCCTTCCAGACATGGTAATGGCCTGAAGGGAGTTGGGTAAAACAGCAGTTGGGTAGTGTATATTGTGCTGGAGGCACACAACACCCACTAACTCCTGCAGATGCCTTTATTATAGAACACCAGAGATAAAGGGGTATATACAGATGTATACTAACTCCTGCAGATGGCAAGTGGGCTCAAATAGAGAACACTATGTAGGTGGATATAGCGGTATGTACTGGGTACAGAGCACGCAGACAGCACGCACTATCTCCTAACACTACTGGGTACAGAGCACGCAGACAGCACGCACTATCTCCTAACACTACTGACTGCAAGCTCTATTATTAAAGATAGATCACTAGCTATATAGGTGAGGTGAATATAGCGGTGTATACTGCGGTCAGGGCACGCAGACAATAACCACTACACAACAGCAAGATAGAAAAGCGGCCGAAAACTATCGGTGTGTACTGTGTTGAAGGTACACAGAACACCCACTGCTTCAGACGCCAACACACTACACGAGGCCGCCGCGATGGCGGCCTTATATAGTGTGGGGCGTGCACTACACAGCCTGAGCTATGATTGGCCACAGGCATCCTGCCTGTGGCCAATCATGGCTCTCCTCGCTGCTGGCGCTGTGATTGGCCAAACATGCGGGGTCACAGTGCATGCTTGGCCAATCATGAGCCAGCAATGCACTGCGCCATCGCAGTGCATTGTGGGCCATGAGTGCCACACGAATTTGACGCGAACGGACCAAAATGTTCGGACTTCGCCGAACGGACGAACAGCCAATGTTCGAGTCGAACGTACATTCGACTCGAACACGAAGCTCATCCCTAGTTGTCAACATCAGGAAATGTCACAGAGCCGGTTCCGGATTTGCAGGGATCCTGAGAACGTCGAGATCCACCCAGGCAGCTGGCTCAGGCTCTCAACACACCGCTAAGAGCCTGAGCCAGCTGCTTCCACCCCCTCCACAGCCCAGCGCTCCAGTGTCTGACAGTCACCGCTCTCTGCTCAAAGCGGACCTAGAACTGAGCAATCAACGGTCATGTGATCCCTTAGTTCTCGGCCTTAGAGCCAGCGGTGG
The DNA here is from genome assembly GCF_037356315.1 of Lithobates pipiens. NCBI lineage: Eukaryota > Metazoa > Chordata > Amphibia > Anura > Ranidae > Lithobates > Lithobates pipiens. The sequence continues at coordinate 44,101,491 of NW_027507764.1, forward strand.
ACAGCTGTAAGATCGGACTTTTGCTGCAGCAGGCAGGTAGCAAATTTACTAACTCCCCCTCCATTTTTGAGGTTTGGCTTCTTATACAAAAGCTCTATATATTTATTAGTGGATCCTCGTCAAATAGTTATTATTGAATAATATGCTGGTCTAGTAGGACTTTTTTCAACCTTGTTATCCTGATATTATGTCCTCATACTATGTTACACACGCCCCCATGGTGTTCCGCATTTATAGTGTCCCTTTACGCACTGGTGTTGGCCTGTCACCCACCAAGCCTCATAGAATATTTCTCTACATTTATATGAATTATTATGTTTTGTAACTTTACCAATTTTTTTTGTGTCTTATTATATTTAGTCAGTTACATTAAGCTCCGGAAGAAGCGTGAGAGATGCGAAACATGTGGAGCATAGAGTATAACAACGCCACTCAATCCTCATTGATGTCTCACTAGTGTTAGATTATTTTGTATATTTTTCCTTTGGATAATCACGTGGATGCTCCACGATTATGAGAGTTTGTACAATAGAATTAAGTGATAACACAATTGAGGAACTATTGATGTGGATATCTGATGATATTTCTTTTATGTACTGACTATCGTTTTTGTAATAAGTTTGTAAATAAAATGATGTTTTAATTATTCAATTGTTTACATTTTGTGCCTAAAAAGTCCATAGCCCCAAAAATGTCTTCTCTACTCACCAGTACTTGTTTTGCACCATGGGATGTCCTCAGCCTTCTAGGCTGAACACCACTGAAGCTCAATCTGGAAGACTGAGGACATATTGTGAGAGCAGAACATCAGGGACATTTTCAGCACCCTTCATATACAGCCCTCATTGCTCTCTGCATGATACAGGGCCACACACCACTGGGGGAGATCTGAAGAAGAATAGGACCCAGAATCAGGTGACCTGCATGAAAAAAATCTGTAAGGGGTAAGTAATAAAAAAAACTACTGCAATGGGGGCATCTACAGATGAAGGAGGTTGATTGGGGGGGGGGGGGGGGGCTGATTCCAGAATCCTCATGCATTCTCTTCCTTTAATCTTGAAGTGCTTTGTGTATTTCTTCCAGATCTGTGCAGTAATCCAGTGTGAGACTTTACCTCTGTGCAGGAGCTTCCTGTAATAAAGGCCGCTCACTGCTGCTCTCTCTCCTTATGCAGGGTGATTGGTCTTGTCTCCGCCCCTCCCCCCGTAGGTTTCTGCAGGCAGCTTGTAGTGGGTGGAGCCTGATGGGCTCCTCCCACATATCTGTTTTTTTCTACAGGCTATGTACAGCACAATGATAACATCACTGCTACGTTTGGAAGGTAATGTCTGGGCTGGAAAGGCATCAGGTGGTCATAAAGTGGATCCGTATACTTTGTGGCTATTGAGGAACTTAGAGTTCAGCTTTAATAGTTTGCATTTTGTAACGTATTTAATAAATAAAAGGTATAATTTGTACCGCATTGTTTTTGCAGTGATTCGAGCCATGATGTACGGCTTTTATTTTCTGTTTATAAGACTTGATAAAATGTGTTATTTTCCAAAACGTCTCTTGGTGCTGATTATCTGTGGAAATCAGGATTGCCTTATGGAAACGATTACTCAAACTGTCTGCAAATCTGTCTTTCTTACAAGATAAACTAAAAATTACGGGTGAGTTAAAAAAGGTCAAGAAAGGAATTTGTTGATAACAAAAAACGTGTGTGATATGCTCTTGTCTTCATTTTTACATCGGTCCATATACATGTAAATACAGTTCACTGCATAGACATTCAAACTGTGACCCACTGGGGAGATTTTCTTACACCTTGTGCATGGAAAGCCAACTGGAATAGAAAGGAACTCTTTAAAACTCTTAGACAGTTGTCACCAGAACAGGTGTCCCCACTGAGGGCATGGTTCCTGTTCTGGGAACAGCCACAAATTTAGTATTTCCAATCGTGGTGGACCACCTGGCACCATGCCAGAGTGAATCTGCCAAGATACAGCTTCCTCCACTCTGGAACCAGGAACAAGGTATTATAGCTGGGAATTGCACCCAAGAACTAGACGACACTAGCTTAGGTGCAAACAGGAACTCTCTTTATTGTAAATTCACAAAGAATATTTACTGTACCACAAAAAAACAGGTAAGAACTTGATCACATTATCCTAAACAATGCAAACTGTAAACAGTAATATCATTAGTACATCTAATTAACAGCCAACAGCTAACAGTGATCGAATTAACAGTAAGTTAATCAACAGCCAGGCATCCAGACAATGCTTTGATTAATTAGGGAGTCCACCAAGTACTTTACACAAGCTTTCTTTGAGGTACTTGTGTAATCTGTCCACTTGAAAAGTCATTATAAGAAAAGATGGAATCAGTTTATCCTCATAGATTTCTTGAGGGAGATTGTTGATAAACATTTCTGTCCCAAGTGGAGGAGCTTCTCCAACCCAGTCTGCAGGAGGGCGCCATATTTCCTCTGACCATTAACCTGTACACGATTATTATTACATCTTTAAATCCACTTCAGCGGGGAAGCTTTATTGTTCTTATTCAGAGAATTAATCCAAGCTTCGCTCTCAGTGCTCATCATGTTGTTGTCCATCATTAGAGAATGATCTACTCTCTTCATGGGATCAGAGGCTAAAGTGAGCTCTTTACCATGCTCTGACCAGGAGAAGCAGACAAAATACCCGGTCTCCTACATGGGCCATAATCAGTGGGTAGAAGGCAAGCTCCTAGTCCCCTCCAAAAGCCCCTGCGCCGGTTGGGTCTGTCACACCCAGCAATGTCCTGTTGACAATAAAATAAACTTTAACAAAATAGTCCACACTGGTATCCAATCTATTCTACTCAAGCTGCCATATAACCCCCCCCCAATAAATAAAGTTCAAAGTATAAACTGCAGCCCTAAAAGTGAAGCTTTTGAAGGAAGCGATCTTTATTCATGTAGCACTTGAGAGCTTGGAACAAGGGTGTCAAACTCAATTGCATTGTGGGCCTTATCAGCATTATTGTAGCCCTCAAAAAGCCGTTGTATCTGTAAGACAAGATGTCCAGAGCACTCCTCCCTTACATCAGATGTCAAGAACCCCCGCCAACCATCAGAAGTCAAGAGTAACCCATCCTACCTTACATTACAGTGCACCTCCCTTACCTTGTGCTTCTGCCGGGAATAAGTTGGGGAAGCAGAAAGTGCAGAATCTGGAGGGGGACCAGAGGAGGCCTGGAGTCAGCTGCCGGAGCCTGCAAAAGAGGCGCGAGGGCTACATGAACTGGCCCGGTGGTCTGGATTATGCCAATGGCCTTGTGTTTTGACAGTTGTGACTTGGAATATCCATATAGAGTAAGAATGACACCACCAAAACCATAGGTGAAAACGAAACGGAAAAGAAGGACCTCACCGCTTCAAGAAATACGCATTCATAAACTATCCTTCTGGTTGGAATATAAGAGTCTGAGATCTTCAAAAGCTCCTCTGTTTCAAAATTGTGGCCGTAGTGGTCATAATGAATCCTAGTCACAGAGAAAAATAAAAGGAAAAGGAAGCTCCAATTGTATAATACCCTTTTATTAAAACCATAAAAGGTCCTACTCTCTGGTGAGTTTTCCATGGTGGTTTTGGTGGTGGTGGTATGCTTACTGCATACAGATTTTCCAATTTCTTGTCACAAGTACTACATGATTGAGGTCGCTTTCCTTTGGTCTTGTTGACAATGGTCATCTGGACAATTAAGAGGGTGAATTTCTAGAGAAGCCTAGATAGTAATTAAAAAAAAGGAAATATTAGTGCCTGTGGCAGGGAGGGGTTTTAGACTCCAGTTTGTTGGTTCTCCAGTGATGGTTATGGGGCTATGTTTGAGCCCTGAGCTGCTTGATTCCTGCAGGTCCCTGATGGGATGATGGTTTCTCAGGGCGACAGTTTCTTTGTAAGTGTGGTGGGAAACAACAGAGGGCACTATTTAAATGCAGTATATAGAGAAAAACTTTATTAAAAATCACAGGTGGCAACTCACACGATGCATAATAAGAGTATGTAATCCACCCAGTGTGGTTTACTGTTGAGCCTCAGTGTGTGTTCAGGAGCCAGGAAGCAGATGCCGCTGTCAGGAACTGGTTAGGACACTAGAAACAAAACCAGATAGTCCAGTGCATGGACTGCGCAGGACCGGCAGTGACATTACACCTATGGGGCCACAGCATGGGGAGCATGGCTACATGTTTCAGAGCATAATTACTAGTGATGGCCGAACGGTTCGCCCGGCGGTCGTTTCGCGGCGAATTTCCGACATTCGCGGTCCGCACGTTCGAACGCCTTTTTCCGTCGTTCGCCGCGGCGGACTTACGTGTTTAATGTATACAAGAACTTTAACCTTTGGTGACACGTTTATCATGTGATACAGGACAGCCAATTGAGACATGACAGCACATGGACACTTGTACATTCCCCCTAACCTATAAATACACCCGATCCGGTGGCCATTTTACATTCTTTCTTCTGTTAAGATAGGGACAGGTTCCTGTGTGGAGTAGGGAGAGATAAACCACTAGCTATTTGGTACACAAAAGTTCTTTTCAGGACTGGTATAGGTGTTAGGTGTTGATAGGTTTGCTGTGCTGCTGATTCTTGCAGCAGCCTGAGTGTCTTTTGTTAGTTTAGAGAAAGGGAAAGGACGGTGTATGCTACAGGGACAGCCAGATTAGTCTTTCATCATCATCATCATCATCATCATCATTAGCTGTTACTATCAAGGTCCACAAAAGAGCTGTTCCAGTAACCACTAATCGTTCTCTTTTTTTGCCAATTTGTATAGGGACAGGAAGGAAGCAGTGTTGTCAGGCAGTGAGGGTAATTTTAAAGACTTGCTGTTATTATTAGTTCCACAAAGGTTCTTTTCAGGACTGGTATCAGTGGTACAGTAATAGGCTTGTACATGTATAATATTCTTTCTTCCAAATATAGAAAGGATATTATACTTGACTGCTGCCCTTCTGCTGCAGTCTGCTAAACATTCACAACTCACTTGTTCCACAAAAGTTCTTATAAGGACTGGTAACTTGGTATAGGGTGCTACGGTACATAGGCTTGAGTGCGGTACAGTCTGCTGTTCTGTAAGGACCGCTATCGGTCCACAATAGATAGGGTTGACGTGCACCACTGCTGACCGCTGCCCTATACTGCAGCAGTCCTTCAGCGGTATAGGGACTGACGTACAGTCTGCTAATCACTAACACACAACCTGCTTGTTCCACAAAAGTTCTTATAAGGACTGGTAACTTGGTATAGGGTGCTACGGTACATAGGCTTGAGTGCGGTACAGTCTGCTGTTCTGTAAGGACCGCTATCGGTCCACAATAGATAGGGTTGACGTGCACCACTGCTGACCGCTGCCCTATACTGCAGCAGTCCTTCAGCGGTATAGGGACTGACGTACAGTCTGCTAAACACTAATACACAACCTGCTTGGTCCACAAAAGTTCTTATAAGGACTGGTAACTTGGTATAGGGTGCTACGGTACATAGGCTTGAGTGCGGTACAGTCTGCTGTTCTGTAAGGACCGCTATCGGTCCACAATAGATAGGGTTGACGTGCACCACTGCTGACCGCTGCCCTATACTGCAGCAGTCCTTCAGCGGTATAGGGACTGACGTACAGTCTGCTAAACACTAATACACAACCTGCTTGGTCCACAAAAGTTCTTATAAGGACTGGTAACTTGGTATAGGGTGCTACGGTACATAGGCTTGAGTGCGGTACAGTCTGCTGTTCTGTAAGGACCGCTATCGGTCCACAATAGATAGGGTTGACGTGCACCACTGCTGACCGCTCACCTATACTGCAGCAGTCCTTCAGCGGTATAGGGACTGACGTACAGTCTGCTAATCACTAACACACAACCTGCTTGTTCCACAAAAGTTCTTATAAGGACTGGTAACTTGGTATAGGGTGCTACGGTACATAGGCTTGAGTGCGGTACAGTCTGCTGTTCTGTAAGGACCGCTATCGGTCCACAATAGATAGGGTTGACGTGCACCACTGCTGACCGCTGCCCTATACTGCAGCAGTCCTTCAGCGGTATAGGGACTGACGTACAGTCTGCTAATCACTAACACACAACCTGCTTGTTCCACAAAAGTTCTTATAAGGACTGGTAACTTGGTATAGGGTGCTACGGTACATAGGCTTGAGTGCGGTACAGTCTGCTGTTCTGTAAGGACCGCTATCGGTCCACAATAGATAGGGTTGACGTGCACCACTGCTGACCGCTGCCCTATACTGCAGCAGTCCTTCAGCGGTATAGGGACTGACGTACAGTCTGCTAAACACTAATACACAACCTGCTTGGTCCACAAAAGTTCTTATAAGGACTGGTAACTTGGTATAGGGTGCTACGGTACATAGGCTTGAGTGCGGTACAGTCTGCTGTTCTGTAAGGACCGCTATCGGTCCACAATAGATAGGGTTGACGTGCACCACTGCTGACCGCTCACCTATACTGCAGCAGTCCTTCAGCGGTATAGGGACTGACGTACAGTCTGCTAATCACTAACACACAACCTGCTTGTTCCACAAAAGTTCTTATAAGGACTGGTAACTTGGTATAGGGTGCTACGGTACATAGGCTTGAGTGCGGTACAGTCTGCTGTTCTGTAAGGACCGCTATCGGTCCACAATAGATAGGGTTGACGTGCACCACTGCTGACCGCTGCCCTATACTGCAGCAGTCCTTCAGCGGTATAGGGACTGACGTACAGTCTGCTAATCACTAACACACAACCTGCTTGTTCCACAAAAGTTCTTATAAGGACTGGTAACTTGGTATAGGGTGCTACGGTACATAGGCTTGAGTGCGGTACAGTCTGCTGTTCTGTAAGGACCGCTATCGGTCCACAATAGATAGGGTTGACGTGCACCACTGCTGACCGCTGCCCTATACTGCAGCAGTCCTTCAGCGGTATAGGGACTGACGTACAGTCTGCTAAACACTAATACACAACCTGCTTGGTCCACAAAAGTTCTTATAAGGACTGGTAACTTGGTATAGGGTGCTACGGTACATAGGCTTGAGTGCGGTACAGTCTGCTGTTCTGTAAGGACCGCTATCGGTCCACAATAGATAGGGTTGACGTGCACCACTGCTGACCGCTCACCTATACTGCAGCAGTCCTTCAGCGGTATAGGGACTGACGTACAGTCTGCTAATCACTAACACACAACCTGCTTGTTCCACAAAAGTTCTTATAAGGACTGGTAACTTGGTATAGGGTGCTACGGTACATAGGCTTGAGTGCGGTACAGTCTGCTGTTCTGTAAGGACCGCTATCGGTCCACAATAGATAGGGTTGACGTGCACCACTGCTGACCGCTCACCTATACTGCAGCAGTCCTTCAGCGGTATAGGGACTGACGTACAGTCTGCTAATCACTAACACACAACCTGCTTGTTCCACAAAAGTTCTTATAAGGACTGGTAACTTGGTATAGGGTGCTACGGTACATAGGCTTGAGTGCGGTACAGTCTGCTGTTCTGTAAGGACCGCTATCGGTCCACAATAGATAGGGTTGACGTGCACCACTGCTGACCGCTGCCCTATACTGCAGCAGTCCTTCAGCGGTATAGGGACTGACGTACAGTCTGCTAAACACTAATACACAACCTGCTTGGTCCACAAAAGTTCTTATAAGGACTGGTAACTTGGTATAGGGTGCTACGGTACATAGGCTTGAGTGCGGTACAGTCTGCTGTTCTGTAAGGACCGCTATCGGTCCACAATAGATAGGGTTGACGTGCACCACTGCTGACCGCTGCCCTATACTGCAGCAGTCCTTCAGCGGTATAGGGACTGACGTACAGTCTGCTAAACACTAATACACAACCTGCTTGGTCCACAAAAGTTCTTATAAGGACTGGTAACTTGGTATAGGGTGCTACGGTACATAGGCTTGAGTGCGGTACAGTCTGCTGTTCTGTAAGGACCGCTATAGGTCCACAATAGATAGGGTTGACGTGCACCACTGCTGACCGCTCACCTATACTGCAGCAGTCCTTCAGCGGTATAGGGACTAAGAGTTTTGTCACAGGGTCATTTAAAAAATGACATGCAGAGGAAGAGGCAGGCCCTTCCGCAGGGGTGGTAGGGGTAGGGCAGGAGCAACAGGCTTGAGCCAAAGTGGGAAGTTGCAGAAGGTGCGTTCAATTACTTTAAAGGATGCACCAGACTTGGTTGAGTGGCTCGCTCAGCCTTACTCTTCTGCACCCTCCTCATCCTCTCGATCTGCACCCTCTTCTTCACTCTCTGCTATGTGCACCCCCAAAGACACTACCACCAACAACACGACCACCACCACCACCACCACATACCTTCCGCTTGAGTCACTGGAATTATTTTCCGATCCATATCAAGAGGACATTTCTGATGCGCAGCCACTCTTGGTATTGGATCAGGAAGAGGAGGTAGCAACAAGCGCTACTCAGCAGTCTGACGCCAGTACCCAGATCAGCCCAAGGAGGAGGTTGGTCCCCGGTGTTGCTGCCTACTCTACTTATAGCGGTGGGGAAGGTGACGTTGATGATGACGTGTCTAGTGATGTCACGTGGGTGCCCACAAGAGAGGAAGAGGAGGGGAGTTCAGAGGGAGATATGGACCAGCAGATAGGGAGGAGAAGCAGCAATGACTTACATTGCACAGCAGGGACAAAGCAGACTGCAAATGTATCAGGAGCGAGTCATCGACCATGTACGGTCACATCTGGCGCTCCCAGGACACCGGCACATGGCTCCGCAGTGTGGGCTTTTTTTAACGTGTCCGCTGCTGACAATAGCGTTGCCATCTGCAATCTTTGCAGTCAACGCGTTAGTCGCGGTAAGCCCAATACTCACCTAGGGACGACCGCCTTAAGAAGGCACATGAGCAGCCATCACCGAGCCCAGTGGGAGCAACGGAACACACAAAGCCACACTGCAGGCTCTCACCGTCCAGCCTCGTCTTCTACTTCTCCTTCTCCTCTCTCCTCACAATTGTCCTCCACTCCACCTTCCATCACGCCAAGCTCACATTTTTCTGCAAAAAGGCAGGCTTCCGTGGGCCTAATGTTTGAGCGTAAAAAAATGATGACGCCGGATAACCCTCTTGCCCAACGGTTGGCGGCTGGCTTGTCAGAACTCATAGCCCGCCAACTACTGCCATATAAACTGGTGGACTCGGAGGCCTTTCGCAAATTTGTGGCCATTGGAACACCACAATGGAAGGTCCCAGGAAGGAAGTATTTCTCAGAGAAGGGCATCCCAGAGCTATATGGCCATGTTCAGCGGCAAGTGAATGTATCTCTGGCACACAGTGTCGGTGCCAAGATACATCTGACCACAGACACGTGGTCTAGCAAACACGGGCAGGGAAGGTATATCAGTTTTACTGCCCACTGGGTGAACCTTCTGACGGCCGTCAAGCATGTAACCCGTGGCACCCGTGTAGATTTGGTTTTACCGCCACGGATTGCATGCAGGCCTGACTCTTCTTCTCCTCCTCCTACTCCATCCTCCTCCCTCTCCTCCTCAGCTGCCTCCTCCTTTTCCGCTGCTAGCGTCTCTTCCACTGCACCGCCCAAGCTCCCCAGAACCTATTCCACATGCCAGGTGAGACGTTGCCATGCCGTGCTGCGTCTGTTGTGCCTGGAAGCAAAGAGCCACACTGGCCCGGCACTCCTTTCAGCTTTGCGTTCACAGGCAGATGAGTGGCTAACACCGCTCAATTTGACAGTTGGTAAAGTGGTGTGTGACAACGGTGCCAATCTGCTTAGCGCATTGAAACAGGGCAAAATCACGCACGTGCCGTGCATGGCACACGTCTTAAACTTGGTCGTGCAGCGATTCCTTGTCAAATACCCTGGGGTCCAGGACATCTTGCGGCAGGCAAGGAAAATCTCGGCCCATTTCAGAAGATCTTACACGGCCATGGCTCGCCTTGCTGACATTCAGCGGCGACACCATCTGCCGGTCAGACGTCTTATTTGCGATTGCCCGACGCGATGGAACTCAACCTTCTATATGCTTGATAGGCTGCTCCAGCAGAAACGTGCAGTTAACGTCTACCTGTATGAACTCTGCGAAAGAAACGGTTCTGGGGAGCTGGGTTTTTTTTCACCGCGCCAGTGGCTGCTCATGCGCGACACATGCAGACTTCTGCGGCCATTTGAGGAGATCACCAAACTGGTCAGTCGCAGCCATGGCGCCATCAGTGACATGGTACCTTATGCCTTCTTTCTGGAGCGTGCATTGCGTCGTGTCATTGATCAGGCTGTGGAGGAGCAGGAGCGGGAAGATGAGGAAGTCGCAATGCTGGATGAATTCCCAGGGGGGGCTACTCTATCTGAGACAAGTCAACAACAGGAGTCTGATGAGGAGTCAGAGGAGGATGGTGCCGGGGCGGATGAGCAGGAGCAAGAAGAGCATGCTTTAAACCTTTCTGGGATCCCTGTTGTGCGAGGATGGGGAGAGGAGAATGAAGAGGACGACATTATCCTGGATGATGAGCAGGAGCCAGGCCACCACACCGCTTCCACTTTAGTGCAAATGGGGGCCTTCATGCTCCAGTGTTTTAATAGGGACCCCCGTATAAAAAGCATGAGGGTCAAGGACCAGTACTGGGTGGCAACGTACTTAGACCCCCGGTACAAACACAAAATGGCGGAAATGTTACCGCCGTCGCAGAGGGCTGTCAGAATGCAGCACTTCCAGGCCTTGCTTCGAGAAATGCTGCATTCTGCTTTTGCGTGCGCTGGCAGAGGAGCAATTCCCACTCCCAGAGAAGGATTTGCGGGTACCAATCCAACAGCGCCTGCAAGAAGAGGCCGGTTTGAAGATGTGTTGGTGACTTCGGATATGAGGTCATTCTTTCAGCCGACCCATCGACAGGTGTCATCCGGATCCAGCATCAGGGAACGCCTAGACCGTCAGGTGTCCGACTACATTGGGTTAACGGCCGATGTGGACGCTCTGAGGAGTGATGAACCCCTAGACTACTGGGTGGGCAGGCTTGACCTCTGGCCAGAGCTTGCCCAATTTGCAATCGAACTGTTGGCTTGCCCCTCATCCAGTGTCCTGTCCGAAAGGACGTTCAGCGCAGCAGGGGGGATTGTGACCGATAAGCGTACTCGCCTAGCTCACCACAGTGTTAACTACCTCACATTTCTAAAAATGAATGAGGCATGGATCTCGGAGGAATTCAACACATGTGATCAGTAGACCATGTATATGTCTATAAACAATTTTTGGAATCAAGCACACAGACCTTCTTAATTCATTTGGCTCACTTCCCTGACCCAAAAAAGCACACCGTACTATATGCCCCTACCCTCCTCTTTGAAGAGGTTGAGCGGTGTCATATTTCTACTGGGGCTGCTTATTATGAGGGGTTCCCACCATCCCTGTGCTGTGCTGACTTCCTCCTGGGTGTTCTTATTATGAGGGGCTCCCACCATCCCTGTGCTGTGCTGACTTCCTCCTGGGGGTTCTTATTATGAGGGGATCACACCATCCCTGTGCTGTGCTGACTTCCTCCTGGGGCTGCTTACGGTGCTGCTGTCAGCGCTGTATGTCACGGAGCTGCTGTCAGCGCTGTATGTCACGGAGCTGCTGTCAGCGCTGTATGTCACGGAGCTGCTGTCAGCGCTGTATGTCACGGAGCTGCTGTCAGCGCTGTATGTCACGGAGCTGCTGTCAGCGCTGTATGTCACGGAGCTGCTGTCAGCGCTGTATGTCACGGAGCTGCTGTCAGCGCTGTATGTCACGGAGCTGCTGTCAGCGCTGTATGTCACGGAGCTGCTGTCAGCGCTGTATGTCACGGAGCTGCTGTCAGCGCTGTATGTCACGGAGCTGCTGTCAGCGCTGTATGTCACGGTGCTGCTGTCAGCGCTGTATGTCACGGAGCTGCTGTCAGCGCTGTATGTCACGGAGCTGCTGTCAGTGCTGTATGTCACGGAGCTGCTGTCAGCGCTGTATGTCACGGAGCTGCTGTCAGCGCTGTATGTCACGGAGCTGCTGTCAGCGCTGTATGTCACGGTGCTGCTGTCAGCGCTGTATGTCACGGAGCTGCTGTCAGCGCTGTATGTCACGGAGCTGCTGTCAGCGCTGTATGTCACGGAGCTGCTGTCAGCGCTGTATGTCACGGAGCTGCTGTCAGCGCTGTATGTCACGGAGCTGCTGTCAGCGCTGTATGTCACGGTGCTGATGTCAGTGCTCTGTATTACGGTGCTGCTGTCAGTGCTCTGTATCTCCTGCACCCTCTTGTTTGCCTACCCTGGTCCCTGACCTTCCCTCTCCTCCATTGCCTTCATTAGCTCCATAGTCCTGAATTGTCAGAACAATTTCCCAAATAAAAAAAAAATGCTTGTAGTTATCGATCCCAAATTCACCTCATACATGTATTATGCTATTGTCCAGGTGGTGGGACTACGTGCTACCCCCTAATAATTACCCCGTGGCCGCAAATTCGACCTAAAGGTTTGCGAAATTCGCCTCCCATTGAAGTCAATGGAGCCCGCGGCGAACGGTCGTTTTCGCGAACGTTTGTGTCCGTTCGCGTTTCGCGTTCGCGAAACGTCCCGTCGGAAGTTCGTCCATCACTAATAATTACTCTTTTTTAAAACCATGTTGAAAGCAAAGTTTCTGGTGTCCTACACAGCTCCTGACAGCGGCATCTGCTTCCTGGTTCCTGAAATGTTCTAAGGCTCAACAGCAAACCACACTGGGTGAAATCCATGTTCTTATCCTTATGCATGTTGGGAGTTGCAACTTGAGATTTTTAATAATTTCTTTCTCCATATACTGCACTTACTTATTGCCCACTGCTATTTCCTTTATATATTGTAGAGAATGCCTCAGTTTCATTTTATTGAGTAGTTACACGGATATCTTTGGACCTATAGACTGTTTACTAGGGATGAGCCGAACACCCCCCGGTTCGGTTCGCACCAGAACTTGCGAACGACCCCCGCGTTCGGTACGAACGTTAGAACCCCATTGAAGTCTATGGGACTCGAACGTTCGAATTGGAAAGTGCTAATTTTAATGGCTAATATGCAAGATAGTGTTCTAAAAAGGGTTTGGGGACCTGCCTCCTGCCTCAGGGGACATGGGTCACTGCAAAAAAAAGATTTAAAAACTGCCGTTTTGGCGGGAGCACTGATTTTAATGACGATTAAAGTGAAAAAAAAAAGGTGAAATATTCCTTTAAATATGGTGCCTGGGGGGTGTCTGTAGTATGCCTGTGAAGTGCCACGTGTTTCCCGTGTTTAGAACAGTCCCTGCACAAAATGACATTAAACGGAAATAACACCATTTAAAACTGCTTGCGGTTTTAATGTTATATCTGGTTCCTGCAATATGGTTGAAAATCATTGAGAAACATGGCATGGGTAGCCCTCCCTGCCCATTACCAGCCTATTTGGGTCTTGTACGCATATTAAGGGGAACCCCGTACCCATATTAAAAAAAGGAAATGCGTGTGGCCCCCAGGCCCTATATACTCAGAACAGCAGTATACAGGCGGTGCAAACAAGACAGGGACTGTGTAGGTTTGTTGTGTTAAGTTGAATCTGTTTGTCATTTTCAACCGGTACATTTTTAAAGTGTAGCTCCAGTCAAAAAAACTATCTTTAAGCTTTTTGGAAAACATAGGGAAGGGTTATCACCCCTGTATAATTTGTTTTGTCGTCCATCTTTTTTCATCTCACTTGCTGCTGTCTCCTTGCGTTTGCAAGTAGGAGATGTTTGTAAGTTGGATGTTTGAAAGTAGGGGCCTGCCCTATATTATAGCGGTATGTACTGGGTACAGAGCACGCAGACAGCACGCACTATCTCCTAACACTACTGACTGCAAGCTCTATTATTAACCACTTGTTAGCCCAATGTTTGCATAAAGTGAAAGATGAAGTTATGCTGAGTAAATAGATATCAAACATGTCACTCTTCAAAATTGCACATGCCCGTGGAATGGCGCCAAACGTCGCTACTTAAAAAATCCCCATAGGCGACGCTTTAATTTTTTTTTACTGGTTACATGTTTTGAGTTGCAGAGGAGGTCTAGGACTAGAATTATTGCTCTCGCTCTAACATTCTCGGCGATACCTCACATGTGTGGCACATGCGAGCACATGGGGACATGGGCGCTTTTATTTTTAATTTTATTTTTTTATTGTTCATTTTACTTTATTTATGTTAGTTTGACATTTTTTTCCCCAAAAATATATTTTTGATCACTTTTATTCCTATTACAAGAAATGTAAACATCCCTTGTAATAGGAATATGGGGTGACAGGTCCTCTTTACAGTGAAATCTGGAGGGTCAATATGACCCCACATCTCACCTCTAGGCTGGGAAGCCTGAAATAAAAAATATAAAAAAAGATTCTGGCTTTGATCGTACTGGCGAGTTGGTAGAAGCACCGGAGGGCGGTGAGTGGTGGGGGGCGTCTATGGATGGGTATTTCAGGGTATCACCGAGTATGGCTGGGTATCTCTGAGTATGGCTGGGTATGGCAATTTATGGCAGGGTATTACAGAGTATTGGCGGGGTATTGGCGGGGTACTACAGAGTAATAGCAGGGTACTGCAGAGTATTGGGGGGTACTACAGAGTAATGGCAGGGTACTGCAGAGTATTGGGGGTACTGCAGAGTAATGGCGGGTACTGCAGAGTATTGGGGGGTACTGCAGAGTAATGGGGGTTACTGCAGAGTAATGGGGGGTACTGCAGAGTAATGGCAGGGTACTGCACTGCAGGGTAATGGCAGGGTACTGCAGAGTATTGGGGGTACTGCAGAGTGATGGCGGGTACTGCAGAGTAATGGCGGGTACTGCAGAGTAATGGCGGGTACTGCAGAGTATTGGGGGGTACTGCAGAGTAATGGGGGTTACTGCAGAGTAATGGGGGGTACTGCAGAGTAATGGCAGGGTACTGCACTGCAGAGTAATGGCAGGGTACTGCACTGCAGAGTAATGGCGGGGTACTGCAGAGTAATGGCAGGGTACTGCAGAGTATGCACTGGTATTGCAGAGTATTGGCAGGGAATTGAGGGGTTAAATTCGGTGAGCAGCGATGTGGGCACTGCAGATGCAGCCCACATCGCTGCTGACACCGATCTCTTTCCCCTCCGCTGTACCCATCGGTACAGAGAGGGGAGGGAGGAACAGGCGTCATAACATGACGCCGGTTTGTTTGCAAGTGATCACTCCGTCATTTGACGGAGCAATCACGTGGTAAACGGCCGCTATGAGCGGCCGTTTACCGTGATCCGTGATGCGACCCGGCGGTCACGGATGCTCTCGAGTGCGCACACCTCGGGGCACGCGAGAGCAGAATTCTGGGAGGCCGTTAATTAACGGCCTCTCAGAGTTAAACAACCCCCCTGAAGCCGTTAATCGGCAATGGGCAGTTGTTAAGTGGTTAAAGCTAGATCACTAGCTATATAGGTGAGGTGAATATAGTGGTGTATACTGCAGTCAGGGCACAGACAACAACCACTACACAGCAGCAAGATAGGAAATCAGCCAAAAACGATTGGTGTGTACTGTGTTGAAGGTACACAGAACACCCACTGCTTCAGATGCTAAGTAACACACTACACGAAGCCGCCTCAAAGGCGGCCTTATATAGTGTGGGGCGTGCACTACACAGCCTGAGCTATGATTGGCCACAGGCAGGACGGGGTCACAGTGCATGCTTGGCCAATCATGGGGCAGCAATGCACTGCGCCACCGCAGTGCATTGTGGTCCGCGCGCGCGTCACTCGAATTTTGACGCGAACGGCCCAAACGTTCGGAATTCGCCGAACGGCCGAACAGCCAATGTTCGAGTCGAACGTACGTTCGACTCGAACACGAAGCTCATCCCTACTGTTTACTATAGTCCTACACCCCCACAGCATGTTGTAGTTTAGCTGTATACCTACCTGCAACATTCTCTGTAGGTGTGGTGGGGAAGGCCTCAAGTGGAAATACTTTCATAAATGTGGTTTGCCTAAAAAACTTGATTGGCTAGTAAACTACAGTTTGGGGGACTGGGTTCCCCTTCTTCAGAGCTTGTATTAATAAGTCTGATGTGTGCTGTTTGACTACGTGAGAGCCCCGGACACCAGAAGTACCCATAGCTACCAACTGTTCCTGATTTCGAGGGACTATCCCTGATATGGAGCAATGTCCCTCTTTCTTCCTCATTTGTTCCTCATTTTGGTCTGATCTATATAGTTGTATATAAAATTCACTTTTTAGCTTTCAAATAGTATTTCCCAGTGCTAAACCTTTCATCCAATTTCTAAATTGTCGCAATTGTAAATTTTAATAGCCAATATAAAGAAATAGTAGTGGTAAGAAAAAGCGGTAAGAATCATGTGGATTTAATTAAACTTGTTTTGGTTAATTCTCCTTTAACGGGGCATGGCAGGGGGCATGTCCTATGTCTACATAAATTTGCTAGTAGATGTCCCTCATTCCCATCTCAAAATGTTGGGAGGTATGGAAGTACCCAATCCGTACCGCACCCATACTGCACTCTAGACTGCGCTAATTCCAAACCTAGACTGCACCTATATCAACCTTATACCTGATTATACCAAAGCTTTACCGTATCTGAACCACATCTACCTTGCACCAGTACCAACACTATACCGGACCTATACCTATGCTGCATGGGGGTTAACTGGGACTGTTGTTAAGTGCACTAAAACTCTTAAAGGGCCCCAATGATAGCCAGCAGAAGAACCACTCAAAGGACTGCCCCCTGTAATACTTATTCTGCCAGTCCCCTTTGTTCCCCTGCCCTCTCCGCCACTATCCTCATTTTGTTTTGGACAGTGAATACCCAGTCAGTCTAGGACTAGCATCACTGCCATGAATGCGCTCTTGCAGTATAGTTCCAGCACTTGATAGACTAAACTTTACTACATTCCACTACTGCACTAGAGGTGGCCTTGCTACTGTTTATGCTGATCTGGACACCAAATGTCATCTTATGCCTGGTTCCTACTGGTAATCACTTTGTATGCTAAATTGTGTTACAATATTAGGGTAAAACAATCTTAATGCCTAAGCACAATTTTTCAATGTTGACATGTCTTGGTAAATCAAATAGAAGTAATAGTTGGAGTGAGGAGCGGAGAGGCGGGCAGGAGCAGGGTGACATTTTTGCTGGGGTTACTTTTTGACAAATTGTGAATTAACTGCATGCACAAGGATATCATCGATATACCTCTTGAACAAAATCAGTGATGAGTGATGGTTTTGGTTTATGGCTAAGCACCTAGAAGGGACTACCTATATTACCTATACCACCTGATTGCTGGAAGTAATATCTGCTGTCTACCTTACAGCAGTGAGGTAAGGTAGTCATTGCACCTAGTGTGTGGACACCAATTGTTTGAAGATTCACAAGATCACCGGTGGAACTTTGCTTTTGGTCACGGAGTCATTATATGTTTATGACACAGAGTGGATTCACATAGTGCATGTCTAAATACGGACTAATGTTTTTGTTATAGAAAGAGACACTGCCACTGTTATTAGATAATAATTACTCTGTTGCACTTTATTGGATATTGATTATTTATTGCTTTGCTAATATTCGCTTATATAGAATTTTAAATTTTATTTTTATTTTTTATATTTTTTATTCTCTTTTTCACTTTATGCACTTTATGGTTTTTAGTTTGGTCATCTTTATTGGCACTGGATGCACTTTATTGTTTATTGTCACTGGATGCACTTTAGTCTAAGAGGATCCAACCGTCTTATTGTATGTGATTGGACACCACTTAGTTGGCACTTATTCACTATTTGGAACTGCTAGTTTAATCAGTCACATGCAGCTATTTTATAACAATCTGTGTATTATATATCAACATATACATCTATATCTATAAATTTTTTTAATTTTACTAATTGTGGAGCGCAACACCATTCAACATACATACAGCATGTCTTGGTAAAACTGTACATATCATCACAACTACTTTGTGCATCCAGGTGGATTATACTTTGGGTTTTTTCAGGACAAATTGGGCTTTCATTTGGAGGTAAATGGTAACAGATATCTCCTGATTTGTTATCAAAGAAAAATATACATTTTCTTGGGGGGGGGGTTGGGTGGCTGGGTCACATGTTTAAAGTTTGGCAACTGACCTTTGTAATTGAAAGTAGGTAACTAGAATTGCCTGTCCATACCTCCTTTCACCCTCCAGTGCGGCTTGGAAATTGTATAATGGTCAGGGTTCTTACTGTATATCTACTTCCAGCCTTGAGTCAGAGCCCTGGTATGGCCTCTAGTGGTGTGTGCCTTTCTGTAGGTCACAAAGGCCCAGGGTATTGCATTCATGGATGCAGAGGGTGTACTTAGGGTTGCCACCTGTCCGAGATTCACCCGGACAGTCCGGGATTCACCCGGGCAGTCCGGGTTTTGAATCGTGTCTGGGTATCAGTCCTCCTGACTCCCGGACACATTATTCAGACAGGAATATGGCTTGGAACTGGGCCTGACAGGAGGGTGAGGGGGCACTATGTGTGCTGCATTACTATTCTTTTTTGAGTGCCCAAAGGTGTCCCAGGTCTGTTACAATCCTATAGTGTATACTTAAAAAAAAGTAAAAAAAAAAATTACTGTGTGCTGCTAAACCGTTCAGGTTTGGCTCTAAGAAAAAGTGGCAACCCTAGGTGTACTGGAATACCAGCTTTGGGACTGCAGCCTTCCATATAGCATTGTAGATATCATAATAAAATCCCTGGGCCAGTGGCAGCAGGGATACAGCAGGAAGCACCAAGCTTTAAAATGTAATAATCTTGTAAGTATCCCAGAGGGACACACCCCTTTTTATGCTCTCCTAACCTGGGTAAAGGGCCACAAGTTATACACTGGCTGTCTTGTTGAAAAAAAAATGCTATTTCGGAAATAGATGCCATTTAAAGCGGAAACTCCACCCAAAAGGGGAAGCTCTGCTTGTTCATCCCCCCCCCCCCCCCACCTCCTCCACTGCCACATTTGGCACTTTTTTGGGGGGGAGTGGGTACCTGGTTTTGACAGGTACCCACTCCCACTTCTGGGTAAGATTGGCGATCTACAACATTTCCGGCCCCTCCTCCTTCCCCTCCTCCCCCCCCCCCCACTCTGCCAGCCTCCTCCTCCACCCCCCCACCCCTCTGAAAGCTCAGCAAGGCTAGCGCCCGAAGGCTTCACTGCAGATTTCCCTTACTTACAATGCTGGCGCCTGCACCCGAAGCCAATTGACGAAGCGGTTCGGGGTGACAGGATTCCTGGACAGGTAAGTGTCCTTATATTAACCACTTCAGCTGCGAAAGATTTGGCTGCTGAATGACCGGGCCATTTTTTGTGATTCGGCACTGCGTCGCTTTAACTGACAATTGCACAGTCGTGCGATGCTGTACCCAAACAAAATTGACGTCCTTTTTTTTGCCATAAATAGAGATTTCTTTTGGTGGTATTTGATTACCTCTGCGTTTTTTCTTTGTTTGCGCTATAAACAAAAAAAGAGCGACAATTTTGAAAAAAACACAATATTTTGTACTTTTTGCTATAATAAATATCCTATTTTTTTTTTTAAAAAGCGAGTTTTTCCTCAGTTTAGGCCAATACGTATTCTTCTACATATTTTTGGTAAAAAAAAAAAAAATCTCAATTAGCGTTTATTGATTGGTTTACGCAAAAGTTATAGCTACATCTATATCTACAAAATAGGGGATACGGGACAGGGATGCCAAGGAAGAAATATAGAGCAACAATTATTCAATTTCTGCTGAATACAGCAAAGGCATTAATAATCCCGAAACAATGGAAGTCAAGCACAGTCCCGACGATAAAGGATTGGTTTAGGGAAGTAGATAAAATTAGGTTAATGGAAGAGGTAATACATATGCAAAATAACATGTTAGTATTTGGAGGAGTTGGTTGGAATTTAGACAAACCCAGGTTTATGTGAATTGTATGGGAAGTAACTAGGTGTTCCGCCACTCTGCGCCTACGCCCCCCCTCCTTTTTTATTTTAATTTTTTTATAATTTATTATAGGACGTAACTGAGAAAATCTAACACTATAGGCAACGGGTGAGGATACCATAAAGGGAATATTTTGTGTTCCCCCTTTTTTTTTTTTTTTTTGGTACACGGAAAGTGGGTAGACTTTATTGGAGGAGTTTTCAATGGAAGTAAAAAGTCGAGAATTTCACCTCATTATAAATTCATAAAGAAGGATCGGATAATTCACAGTTTTAGTGTATTGAGAAGGAAGTCACTGAGAGAATCAAACACTGTATTATATTTGTATGAATGCATGTATATGGATGTATGTGTATGCATATATATATATATATATATATATATACAGTGGTGTGAAAAAGTGTTTGCCCCCTTCCTCATTTCCTGTTCCTTTGCATGTTTGTCACACTTAAGTGTTTCGGAACATCAAACCAATTTAAACAATAGTCAAGGACAACACAAGTAAACACAAAATGCAATTTGTAAATGAAGGTGTTTATTATTAAAGGTGAAAAAAAATCCAAACCATCATGGCCCTGTGTGAAAAAGTGATTGCCCCCTAAACCTAATAACTGGTTGGGCCACCCTTAGCAGCAACAACTGCAACCAAGCGTTTGCGATAACGTGCAATGAGGCTTTTACAGCGTCCTGGAGGAATTTTGGCCCACTCATCTTTGCAGAATTGTCCTAATTCAGTTACATTAGAGGGTTTTCGAGCATGAACGGCCTTTTTAAGGTCATACCACAACATCTCAATAGGATTCAGGTCAGGACTTTGGCTAGGCCACTCCAAAGTCTTCATTTTGTTTTTCTTCAGCCATTCGGTGGTGGACTTGCTTGTGTGTTTAGGATCATTGTCCTGCTGCAGAACCCAAGTTCGTTTCAGCTTGAGTACACGAACAGATGGTCGGACATTCTCCTTCAGGATCTCTTGGTAGACAGCAGAATTCATAGTTCCTTTTATCACGGCAAGTCTTCCAGGTCCTGAAGCAGCAAAACAGCCCCAGACCATCACACTACCACCACCATATTTTACTGTTGGTATAATGTTCTTTTTATGAAATGCAGTGTTCCTTCTACGCCAGATATACTTGGACACACACCTTCCAAAGAGTTCCACTTTTGTCTCATCGGTCCACAGAATGTTGTCCCAAAAGTCTTGGGGATCATCAAGATGTGTTGTGGAGAAATTGAGACGAGCTTTGATGTTCTTTTTGCTCAGCAGTGGTTTTCTCCTTGGAACTCTGCCATGCAGGCCATTTTTGCCCAGTCTTTTCCTGATGGTGGAGGCATAAACGCTGACCTTAACTGAGGCAAGTGAGGCCTGCAGTTCCTTGGACGTTGTTGTGGGGTCTTTTGTGACCTCTTGGATGAGTCGTCGCTGCGCTCTTGGGGTAATTTTGGGCGGCCGGCCACTCCTGGGAAGGTTCACCACTGTTCCATGTCTTCGCCATTTGTGGATAATGGCTCTCACTGTGGTTCGCTGGATTCCCAAAGCTTTGGAAATGGCTTTATAACCCTTTCCAGACTGATAGATCTCAATTACTTTCTTTCTCAATTGTTCCTGAATTTCTTTGGGTCTCGGCATGATGTGTAGCTTTTAAGGATCTTCTGGTGGACCTTACTGTGTCAAGCAGCTCCTATTTAAGTGATGCCTTGATTGTGAACAGGTGTGGCAATAATCAGGCCTGGGTGTGCCTAGAGAAATTTAACTCAGGTGTGGACAACCACAGTTATAGTATGTTTTAACAAGGGGGGCAATCACTTTTTCACACAGGGCCATGATGGTTTGTATTTTTTTTCACCTTTAATAATAAACACCTTCATTTACAAATTGCATTTTGTGTTTACTTGTGTTGTCCTTGACTATTGTTTAAATTGGTTTGATGTTCCGAAACACTTAAGTGTAACAAACATGCAAAGGAACAGGAAATGAGGAAGGGGCAAACACTTTTTCACACCACTGTATATATATATATATATATATATATATATATATATATATATATATATATATATTTAGTGTGTATGTGTGTGTATGTGTATATGGGTGTGTGTATGTATGTGTGTGTATGTGTGCATGTGAGTGTATATATGTAAGTGTGCATGCACGCATTCACACTTGCGCACACATGTGTATGTATATATATATATATATATATATGTATGTGTATATACATTTTATTTATTTATTTTTTTCCTCTCACGGAAACAAACACTATTAGGAGGGATTTTCAACAGGGATAAAGAGAATTCATCTTTTTTCATTAACAAAAAAAAAAATATGACATTGTCACGTTTTCAATTACGTAAGAAGGAATGGCACTAATTATTTAATATTATAGGAAGGGGACTAGAGCACTTTCACAAGCACAAGAATAACACTTTTGATTAGAACAGGTGGGGTGGGGGGGGGTCTATATATTTATAATGTGTATATATTCTTGTGTGTGTGTATGTATGTACATATATATATATATATATATATACCGTATATACTCGAGTATAGGCCGACCCGAATATAAGCCGAGGCCCCCAATTTACCCCCAAAAAACTGGAAAACTTATTGACTCGTGTATAAGCCGAGGGTGAGACATGGCTGTCCATCCCTGTGTGTCCGTCCATCCCTGTGTGTGTGTCCTGTGTGTCCGTCCATCCATCCCTGTGTGTGTGTCCATCCATCCATCCATCCCTGTGTGTGTGTCCGTCCATCCATCCCTGTGTGTGTGTCCATCCATCCATCCATCCCTGTGTGTGTGTGTGTGTGTGTGTGTGTGTATCCATCCATCCATCCATCCATCCCTGTGTGTGTGTGTGTGTGTGTGTGTATCCATCCATCCATCCATCCATCCCTGTGTGTGTGTGTGTGTGTGTGTGTGTGTGTGTATCCATCCATCCATCCATCCATCCCTGTGTGTGTGTGTGTGTGTGTATCCATCCATCCATCCGTGTGTGTGTGTGTGTGTGTGTGTGTGTGTGTGTCCGTGCAGCCTTGTGTGTGTGTCCAGCCTACCTGTGTCCCGAGCCTCCGTCCCGAGCCTCCGTCCCGAGCCTCCTCCGTCCCGAGCCTCCTCCGTCCCGTGCCTCCTCCGTCCCGTGCCTCCTCCGTCCCGTGCCTCCTCCGTCCCGTGCCTCCTCCGTCCCGTGTCGTGCCGATGGATCGCCGCTCTTCTCGGCGGCCATTCTACAATTCAAAAGCCGCGCCTCCGCCTCCGCCTGTGATAGGCGGAACACTCAATTTCCCAGCAGCCTGTGTTCCGCCTATCACGGACATCCTCTCATCGTCGTCCGTAGTATGAGAATGAGCGGATGTCCGTGATAGGCGGAACACTGACTGCTGGGAAATTCAGTGTTCCGCCTATCACAGGCGGAGGCGGAGAAGGAGGCGCGGCTTTTGAATTTTAATGTCCGCCGTCTGTCTGCTCGATACGCTGATCGAGCAGTCAGACAGCGGTGACTCGAGTATAAGCCGAGGGGGCACTTTCAGCCTCAAAAAAGAGGCTGAAAATCTCGGCTTATACTCGAGTATATACGGTATATATATATATATATGTATGTATGTATATATATATATATATATATATATATATATATATATATATATATATATATATATATATATGTATGTATATGTGTGTGTTTATATATGTATAAGTATATTGTGTATATATACATTTTTTTTCTCTTCTTCTTCTTTCCCCTTTTCTTTTTTTTTCCTTTTTTTGTCCCTTTCTAGGGGGGAGGGGGGGCTGGAGGGTGGGGGGACTTGGCGGAATATACTTAACATGAGGGAGTATACTATGAGATAGATTCATGATGTCTGTGTTAATTGTGTTTTATGTTTTTGTGTATTATGTATGTGTATGTATATGCATATATATTTTTTTATGGTTGTGAAATTGAATATTTTTGTTTTTATGTGTATAAAAATTCAATAAAAATAATTGAAACAGAAATACAAAATAGGGGATAGATTTATAGCATTTTTATTATTATTATTTTATTTTTTTACTAGTAATGACGGTGATCTGCAATTTTTATCGTGACTGCGACATTATGGCGGACACATCGGACAATTTTGACACATTTTTGGGACCATTAGCATTTGTACAGCGATCGGGGCTATAAAAATGCATTGATTACTGTATAAATGTCACTGGCAGGGAAGGGGTTAACACTAGGGGGCGATCAAGGTGTTAACTGTGTTCCCTAGTGTGTGTTCTAACAGAAGGGGGAGGAGACTGACTAGAGGAAGTGACGGATCGTGGTTCCTAGCTAATAGGAACACACAATCTGTCACTCCTCTCAGAACAGAACACGGAGTTTACACACACACTTCCGTGTTCTGTCCCTCGTGCTTGTGATCACTCGTGGCCGGCGGTCATTGCGACTGTCGGCCATGAGCATCGGCACTCCCGCTCTGCTGCGGGCACACACACGCCTGCTATCCCGATCCCGCAAGCCGACGTATAGCTACGACGGTTTCTGGGGTTCGTGCCGACCTTCCGCAGGAAAATGACGGTGGCTGGTCGGCAAACGGTTAACAGTCAGCAGCTACAGTATTTGTAGCTGCTGACTTCTAATTTCTTTTTTTTTTCTCAGACTGGAGCTCCTCTTTAAGTACACTGTAACAAAAAACATATCTGATACTATTGAAAAAATAAAGAAAAACACACACACACACACACACACACACACACACATATATATATATATATATATATATATATATATATATATATATATATATATATATATAAAGAATGAATATAAATCAAACAATATACGAATAATAATAATAATAATAATAATAATAATAATAATAGCTATTATTATTATTATTATTATTATTATTATTATTATTGTTGTTATTAATTACCATACAATGTATTATTATCTGTGAGATTAAAATATTTCATATTTATTACTTGCAAATAACTTTATTATTTTCATTTAAAACGGGAGGTTCAAATATTTCATATTTGCTACTAGCATCCAGTGGTATATCCCAAGCAAAGAGCCAAGGTTTTCTTGAGGCTCTTTTAACAGCTGTCGGAAAAGTGGACCTGAACAGCAGGGAGATCAGATTACACAGACTGAAGAAGAGTGAAGCCCGGTATTGACATCCGGCCGGGTTCAGCAGGAACCGGACGAATTTTGGTACATGTGTACCTCTGTCCGCCCTCTCGAACGGTCCTGCTGGAAAACCACAAATGCCTTTTGTCAGAATACAATAGCGAAGTGGGAGAGATCCTTGCATCGACATCCCTTATGTTTGTGCGGGGGGATCAGTCTTTTTTTTGTTCAACCTGCTTGATGAAGGAAAAAAAAAAACTACAGTATATCCAGCTTTAGTCATACCGGAGGTACGCGCCTTTTTTGCGATCTCACAGCCTAGGAATAGGGCCATAAGCTATACATCCCGCTACTTTGAAAACTGAGTGTCGTGTTTGTTCCCTGAGCCGAACATATACCTGATAAATAAAGAGTTTTAACAGTTATTAAAAGAAAAAAATTGGAAATGTAAAAACATAATAATAATAACAATAATAAATACATTCAAATTTAAAAAGAAAAAAATATTTTGAACAAAAAAAAAAGACAATATTTAAAAATAAATAAAACAGAAAAAAATAAAAATAAACGTGTACATTTTCAACATTATAGGAATGACCAAAAACCCTAATTTTTCTCTACACCGACAGGACATTTGGAGCCTACCTGCCCTAGTTTACCTTTAGGCATTCGTCTGATAAATAAAGATCGTGAATTTTTTTCAGTTTTGGATAGAGTGGAGAGGGATTAGAACACCTGTCAGGTATTATTTCTGTCTATCCCCCCCCCCCCCCCCCTTAAGGAGATACACCCTCTCTATTTGTCCTGTTTACCATTATCATTGAAAGTGGAAGTAAAAAAAAAAAAATCCCAAATTGGGTTGTCCCCAGTAATGTAATATAAGGGAAATCTTCCAATAGGGGCATTAGTGCTGTTGACCTGGGGGTCCCCATGTAATTCCCTTCATTTCCAGGGATTTTCTCCTACTTCCTGTTTGGCTATGGGACCGGAAGTGAAGGGGAATCTCCCCAATGGGACACAGATAGCAAAAAAAAAAAAACCTGACAGGGGTTATAATAACCCTCCCTTGCTCTTTCCAAAATTAATAAAAACTTTTTCATTAAATATAAAAAAAAAGTATGCATTAAACTTGCAAACTTTCAATAATATAGAAATGGCCATACCTGCTCTAGTTAATCTTGAGGCATTCATCTGATAAAGATTGTGAAAAAAATGTTTTTTTAAAAAGAAATTAAAAAGAAAAAAAAACAATAAATTCAATGTATAAACTTTCAACAATATGGAAGTGACCAAAAACTCGAATTAGGGTTTATACTGACAGGAGACATGATGCCCACCTGCTCTGGTTTACCTTTCAGGCATTTATGTGCAATTGGCTGATAACTAAAACTGCATCATTTCAGATACCCTTGTATTTAGAAATTTGGAACTTTGCTTATGTAGAAACAGATCTGCTGTACATTCCCTGATTCAATACACCATATAAAGCATAACAGGAAAATTGGGAGCTTACACATCACATTATGGTAAATGCACCAACAAGAAACAAAGAGTTACTAGACCTACTGATTACTAACAATACAGACCTGATCGCAGATGTGTAAATAAGGGGCAATTTAGGAAAAAGCCATCACAAGTCAATTTGTTTCCACATAAATCACACAAATAGCAAACATAAGGTTAATACAAGACACTAAATTTCAAAAGAGCCAACTTCCCAAAACGACGCTCCTTGCTAGAAGATATTAAATGGGATGAAATCCTAGGAACAAAGAACACGGAGGAAAAATGGGAGTGCTTTAAGAGCATATTAAATAAAGGTATTGGCCAGTGCATCCCAATGGGAAATACTTTTTAAGAGAGCTAATAAAAGTCCTGGGTGTCTTAACTCCAAAGTAAAAATGCATATAAAAGCAAAGGAGAAGGCCTTTAAACAATACAAGGCTGAGGGGTCATCATCAGCATTCCAACTTTACAAAGAATGTAACAAGAAATGTAAGGGTGTAATCAGAGGGGCTAAGATAGAACACCAAAGGCACATAGCAGAGGATAATAAAAAAAAAATTCTTTAAGTATATAAATAGTAAGAAAGGGAGGTCAGAACATATTGGCCCCATAAAGAATGATGAAGGCAATCTGGTTACAAAAGATGGAGAGATGGCAAAGGTTTTGAATGTATTCTTCTCCTCAGTCTTCACAAGGGAATCGAGGGGATTCAGTAACCAAGACTGCAATGTTTATCCTTGTGACAGATCACAGGAAGCTCCCTCATGGCTTACAGAGGACAGAATTAGAAATAGACTTGAGAAACTTAACATTAACCACTTGCTTACTGGGCACTTAAACCCCCCTCCTGCCCAGACCAATTTTCAGCTTTCAGCGCTGATGCACTTTGAATGACAATTGCGCGGTCATATAACACTGTACCCAAATGAAATTTTTTTACATTTTTTTCCCACAAATAGAGCTTTCTTTTGGTGGTATTTAATTACAGCTCGGAGTTTTATTTTTTGCTAAACAAACAAAAAAAGATGCAAAAAAAAATTAAAATCATGTTTAATAGTATGTTATAAAATTTAGCAAACAGGTCATTTTTCTCCTTCATTGAAGTGCGCTGATGAGGCGGCACTGATAGGCTGCACTGGTGGGCACTGATAGGCTGCATTGGTGGGCACTGATAGGCTGCACTGGTGGGCACTGATAGGCATAGTTAAGGCGGCACTAATAGGCACAGATAAGGCGGCACGGATGGGCACAGATAAGGCGGCACTGATGGGCAAAGATGGGCACAGATAAGATGGCACGGATGGGTGGCACGGATGGGTGGCACTAAGGGGCACTGATAGGTACCACTGATAGATGGGACTGATGGGCACTGATAGGTGGCACTGATAGGTGGCTCTGATAGGTGGCACTGCTGGGCACTGATGGGCGGCACTGATGGGCACTGATGGGCAATGGTAGATGACACTGATGGGCACGGATATGTGGCACTGGGGTGCAGCACCTTTGTTGAGGCAGATTGTGGGCACTGCTGCGTGGCACTGTGGGCACTGCTGGGTGGCACTGTGGGCACTGCTGGGTGGCACTGACGGGGGGCACTTATTTTTTAATTAGTGGTACTGGCAGTGGGCCGGGGGGCACTGGCAGGGGGCAGGTGGGCACTGGCAGGGCTGGCCGTGATTGTGACTGATGTCCCGATCACGGCCGCCGGTGATCGGCTCTTTTTTTCTCCTTGTGCTGTCAGCGCGAGGAGGAATAATAGCCGATTACCGGCTCCGTTGTATCACATGATCAGCTGTCATTGGCTGACAGCTGATCACGTGATAAGGGGTCGGGATCGACCCCTTGCTCGGATCGGTGATCAGGCGAGTCTCATAGACTCGCCGAACACAGAGCGCGCCGCGCTGTAACCGTCATTCGGCTATAGCGCGGGTCTCAAGTGGTTAATAAGTCACCGGGACCAGATGGCTTACACCCGAGGGACCTTAACCACTTACCGTCCGCTCACTGTCAAATGATGGAGGGTCGGTGCGGCTCTTGTTCTGGGATGACGTCATATGATGTCGTTCCAGAACGGCTGCTCTTGAGCAACCGCACTGGGGGTGCGTAGCACAGCGATCGCGGCCGAACCGTGTTGCTAGGACGCGCCGCGACCCTGATCTCTTTAACCAAGTGATCGGCTGTGTTCAATCACAGCCGGTCACATGGAAACACAGAGATGCCGGTAATCAGCTCTCATTGCCTCACACTGACAGAGTGTGTGGGGAGGAGAACGGATCAGCAGCATTTCCTCGCAGGGGACATCCAGACTTGTAATCAGGGTACTGATCGTCAGAGCCCTGATTACAATAACACACCATAGGACGTCCGATCAGGATCACACAACCACTTTGCCACCGTCATTTTGCTATACGGCAGGCGGCAATCGGTTAAACTGCATAGAGGATTCTTTATTGTTAAGCCGCATACACACGGGCGGACTGTATGGCCAACTTAGTCCGTCAGACAATCCGACGGACAGTCCGTCCTACTTTCGAATGAACGGACTTGACCACACACGGATGCAAAACAGTCCGTCGAAAGTTTGTGCGATGACGTGTACAGCACGTACGATGGGACTAGAAATAGGAAGTCCAATACACAGCAATGCAACCTTTCGCCGTGTAAATCCTTTCTGAGCATGCGCCATACTTAGTCCGTCGAACTAGCCTACTCACGAGCGGACTGTCCGCTGAATCCAAAGTCTGACGGACAATATTACGGAAATTCCGAAATACTTAGTCCGCCAGACTGCACGCTGAAAAAGTCCGCTGAAGCCCACACACGAGCGGACTGTCCGCTGAAATGTGTTTCGACGGACTAAGTTGGCCAGACAGTCCGCCCGTGTGTACGCGGCTTTAGAGTGGTAAGGATGTGGAATTCCCTTCCACAGGCGGTGGTCTCAGCTGGAAGAGGCACTTGAGAGGGGATATGATTTCAATTTATAAATACCGTACAGGTGACTGCACAATAGGGATAAAACCTTTTCGCGGAAAGGAGTTTAATAAGACTCATAGCCACTCACTAAACTTATAAGAAAATAGGTTTAACCGTAAACAATGTAGAGGGTTCTTTACTGTAAGAGCGGTGAGGATGTGGAATTCCCTTCCACAGGCGGTGGTCTCAGCGGGAAGAGGCGCTTGAGAGGGGATATGATTTAAATGTATAAATACCATACGGTGACCCTACAATAGGGATAAAACTTTTTTGCGGAAGGGAGTTTAACAAGACTCGTGGCCACTCATTAAAATTTGAAGAAAAGAGGTAGAGGGTTCTTTACTCTAAGCCCCTGTACACACGGTCGGAGATTTCGACAACCAAATCCGTCAGATTTTGTCTGTCAGATTTTGTCCGTCGGATCTTGTCCGAAACTGTTGTATACACACGGTCAGACTAAGTTGTCGAAAAATCCGATCATTCAGAACGTGATGACGTAATTTAGTTACGATGGGACTACGTTCAGGCTAGTAGCCAATAGCTTTGATGTAGGAATTTGATCTGAGCATGCGTGGCACTTGGTCCGATCAAAATTCTCTACACATGATCGGAGTATGTCCGATCGAACCAGTTGGTCCGGAAATATTTCCAACATGTTGGAAAATTGGGTCTGACGGATATTCCGACGGAATCAGTCCGATGCATACCACACACAGTCGGATTATCCGACGACGCGGTCCGATAGGACACATTCCGACGGATTCTCCGACCGTGTGTACAAGGGCTAAAAGTGGCAAGGATGTGGAATTCCCTTCCACAGCGGGGAGCATCGATCATTTCAAAAAACTATTAGATAAGCACCTGAACGACCACAACACACAGGGATATACAATGTAATGTAATAATGTAATATAATGTAATATTAACCTAAAAGCACACACACAGGTTGGACTTGTGTCTTTTTTCAACCTTACAAACAATGTAACATTATCATGTGACAAGAGCTTGCAGTACCACCCAGGAGCAGTATAGAAAGCCTGCTGAATCTGCCTGCCCTGGATTTTATAAAACTTAGGCCGCGTACACACGGGCGGACTGTTCGCCCAACTTTGTCCGCTGAACAGTGTTTCAGCGGACAGTCCGCTCGTGTGTGGGCTTCAGCGGACAGTTTCAGCGGACAGTCTGACGAACAAAGTTTTTCGGAAATCCCGAAAAACTGTCCGCTGAAACTTGGTTTGAGCGGACAGTCCGCTCGTGTGTAGGCTTGTTCGTCAAACTAAGTTCCGCGTATGCTCAGAAAGAATTTACAGGGTGGACAGGGCGGAAGCGCTCGGTCTTGTAAAACTAGTGTTCGTATTGAAGCTAGCATATTCGTCATGCTGCTAATTTTGTGATTTTTTAATATAGCCCGTTCTTTTCTTCTTCGTAATGCAAGAAAAGTGAAGTAGCTTTGCTGCTTATATTCACACAGAGTTATACCACATGTTTTTATTCATCCTCATCCTATGATTAATCTTCCAATTATATAAAAAATATATTCAAAAAAAAAAAAAAAAAAAAAAAACCCCTATAAAAAAAAAAAAAAAATATATATATATATATATATATATATATATATATATATATATATATATATATATATATATATATATATATATATATTTATTTCTTAAAAAAAAAATATAGAATTTATCTATTACTATATATTTTTGGAACTACTATTGTCATATTTTTTTATTTTTTATTTTAGCTTACACATGATTGCATGTTCAAAATCAGCAGAGCTTCCCCTCATTTCAAATGCTAAGCCTCAAATTTACAGCGACTGCACTTCCAAGTGCACTTGCAGTGCTTTAAAAATTGCACTTGAAGTTAGCATATTTACATGAACGTGTGTTTTGTAAATAACCCCCCAGAGTCTTTTGACATGTATCTGCCTACTCACAAATAAACTTTGTTTTTTAAGCCAAAATTAAAAAAAAAAAATTAAAAACAAAAAAAAAAACATACAAGATTTTTTTGAAATAATAAATTTTTTTTTTTTCCTCAGAACAAAAATAAATCAAGAGGGAGGCAACACTGGAGACAATTTTGACGTTTGTGAAGCCTTTTGTCCCCCAGGCACACATCAAGTGAGTGGCCACCAAAATTCAGAACCTGCGTAGCATGTAAATAGGGAGCACAACCAGGTCCTAGAATCCCAAAGACCAGGAACAGCAGCAGATGAGATCTATGTCCCCAGACTGTGGTACTACAACAGCCTGCGTCTTCTTTCAGAGCAGACTGAAGCCAGGCAGTCACTTGCGACTCTTCCGTCTAGCCTTCCCTCCACGCGTCGCTGGAGGCTGTGCCTCTGGTGGTGGAGTTGTGGTAGGAGGAGGAGGAGGAGGAGGAGCAGTAGGGTCTGTGTTGTAAAGCTTAGTGGTGGGTGTGAGCTCACCCTTCAGACCCCGTTGGATGGCATCAAAAAAGATTGCTTCACACAAGTTGCGCTGTGGTTTGTCCATTTCTTGTAGCTTACTAGCCAGATAAGTGGCATAGGCCTCTTCCGGATTGGGGGGTTTTGACAGAACTTGTGTGGCTTGGCGTATAAGCGCCAAGGACTCCTCCTCTATACGGGTCATCCTCCTGGGCCTTTTGCTGGCTAGGCGGAGGGGAGGGACCTGGCTTTCAGTCCGACTCCTGCTGGGCCCAGCTAGCTCCTGCGTGTGGCTGGTCCCGGCCTCCTCCTCCATACCACTGGTCCCGGCCTCCTCCTGGGTGAGCTCATCCTGTGTAAAAAAACAAAGAAATCAATAAATAAAATATGTCTATATTTTGAAATCATCAATCACTAACAATTTTACAGTTCTCACTTGCAAATACATTTGTCTTGAAATACAAAAGGCTATCATTTTGACACCATCATTTTTCCATCAGTTCACCAAGATTTGAGCCACATTTGTGGAAACTACTGTATCCTTCTATCTAATTTAATTTGTGATGAAATCCTAGATTTGGAAGCAATTCAAACATTGAACTTGACATCATTAATATTTGAGCAATCCAAACGTTAGAAACTAAAATATACCTGGCTCCAGCTGGGCGCATCAACCTCGTCCAGCAAGGAAGGGTCTGGATCTTCCAGGGATGGCTCACCTGAGGCGGAGGGAAGGGTGGAGGGACGGGTAGACGGAAGAGTAGAAAGTGACTGCCTGGCTTCTGACGTGTCATCCAGAAAACGCAGCCTGTCGTAATACCACAGCTTAGGTACATATATCTGATCTGCTGCTGCTCCTGATGTTTGGGACTCTAGGATCTTTCTTCGCTCCCGCCTATACACGCTACGCAGGTTCTGAATTTTGGCGTTCACAAAGTCAGTGTCTGCCTGGGGGACTCGGGTTTTCACAAACGTCAAAACTGTCTCCAGTGTCTTCTTCCGGGCAGCACGGCTTGAATATTGGGGGTGTTTTGAATCCCAAAGATTACTGTGCAACTCAACTAAATCCAGAAATGTTGAGAGGAAGGCCTCCTCCTTAAAGGGGTCTGGGGTATACCTTTGCATTTTCTGAAAAAAAAAAAAAAAAAAGTCAGACCAAATGCACACTATATTGTGACAATGTAGGCGAGACACACACTACCACACACGCTACCCCCCCACACACACACTACCCCTCCCACACACACAAACACTACCCCCCCCACACACACACTACACACACTACTGCCCCATACACATACACACACACACACACACACACACACACACACACTACCCCTCCCACACACACAAACACTACCCCCCCCCCCCCCCACACACACACACACTACACACACTACTGCCCCATACACATACACACACACACACACACACACACACACACACACACACTACCCCTCCCACACACACAAACACTACCCCCCCCCCCCCCACACACACACACACTACACACACTACTGCCCCATACACATACACACACACACACACACACTACCCCTCCCACACACACAAACACTACCCCCCCCACACACACACGCTACCCCCCCACACACACTACCCCCCACACACACACTACCCCTCCCACACACACACTACCCCTCCCACACACACAAACACTACCCCCCCCCCACACACACACACTACCCCCACCCCCCTATACACCCACCTCCACCCCCACACTACCACACAAAACACCAACCCCACTCAACCACCAACCCACATAAAAATCAATTAAACATCAATAAGAATAAAACTCAATATGCACATTCCTAACGCAGGCTTTAAATTAAACGAAAATAAAACGATAACTATCTTACCGTCGCGTGTAGCACTCGCTGCTTCCGTTCGGACAAGCATACGGCCTCGCGGTAACGCTTTATATACAGCGCATGCGCTCAGGCTCCGCCTGCGTCGCCCGCCACTGACGTTCCTTGTGACCGTGTTTCCCCGCCCCTTTTACCCTCGTTCCGCTATGGGTGAATGATAGCAGAAAATGGCGGACGCAAATTCTATGAGCAGCGTGAGCAGCGCGGAGGAAAGCCATGGACCCCATGCTTCCGGAGCAAGGAGGAGATATAAGGCCACCAATATGGCCTTTGAAGAGATGGTGGAGATGGTGGCCATATTAAGAAGGGAGGATTATGATGGGGAACATGGCCCGTACCCCAAACCTAATGTCAGGAAAAGCGCCATCTTGGATGAGGTCGTCACAACCTTGGAGAACACATTTGGGGTACGAAGAGGCAAGGACCAGCTCCGGAAACGATGGTCCGACATCAAGTCCAGGGAGCCGGACCAATATCACCGCATCAAAAAGGCCCTGAAAAAAAGTGAGTAAACTCCGCGTTTCTCGTGACTGTCGGACATAATCGTTCGTGTAGGCATTGTATGTAAATCTAGCGGATTTGTTCGTAATCGTTCATGTAGGTAGTGTATGTAAATCTGGCGGATTTGTTTGTAATCGTTCGTGTAGGTAGTGTATGTAAATCTGGCGGATTTGATCGTTCGTGTAGTTAATAGTTCATGTAATGAGCGCATATGGTTGTTCATATATGTGGGCGTAAATTGCATGAATTTGTGTATGGTGTAAATTTATCTGGTGTTGGATTAGATTTTAATTAGTTATTAATTTTTTTGTATTGTTCATGATAAACTGAATTGTCACGCTCAGTTTACAGGATATAAATTTTTACTAAAGTTTCATAAATTTATTCAGTGCAATGTAGACTCAATTAAAAAAATGAGATAGATAGATAGATAGATAAAATGCTGGTTCAACATCTGGACTGGGAAACATTTAAGTGTAGTTTGGGACATCATAGAACATTTTTGACATAATCACACACAGGTATTCCAGGCGATGATTCGAGTGTGTCCGTCTGTGAAACTTGGACAAAAGATATAAAGTATCACAGTTTGGTTAAAGGCTAGGTTCACATTGCTGCAATGTAAGAGATCAAATGTGATTTGCACCGCACTGCAGTGGAAATCACATGTGATCTCTGTGTGATGCGATTTCAGCCATACATATAGTATGGCTGAATTTGCATCGCATCCGGCCCAAACTTGTACATGGCCCTTTTTTGCGTCCACAGCCGAATCGGATCACATGGGTGTTCACACCATGTGGTCCGATTCCTGTCCGAGTTTAAAGATTGCACTGTGAAATGAGAACTAATTTGGAGGTGTCAATAAAACTTTACACTGATACTCCCAGCAGGTCACATAGGGCATTGCGAACTGCGCATGCGATGCGTGAAACCACAGTAGATTTGCAGCGTTCACACATCGCAGCAGTCTGAACACAGCCTAACTAAAAAAAAGTAATTTTAAGGATGTATTAAACTAGGAGCTTGTAATAACCAGCTAATAATTGTACACCACTTCAAACCAATGTTTCATATTCAAATTTCTGAACTCAAATATCACTATGCTTAAAAGTATTTTTTTTTTTATTTTTTTCATTCTCATAGGGGAACAACGACTCAGACAAGAGGCGGAGCAGCCCAGGACCCCCCGACCTCGCCAGCCTGATTGGGCAATTAGCCCCAGCCCCAGCCCCGTGTCGTTGATGGAGCTTCCCAGCCCCGTGTCCCAGCTGGAGCAGCCAAGCCCAGGGCTAGATGTGGAGGAGGAAGAGGTGGTGGAGATACGCACCCCACAAAGTGAGTGTCTGACAACCCAGCTTAAGGTAAACAATTAATGGCTGTATATGTTAACCAATTTTTTATCTACACATGTTTTTAGGTGATGATCTGGTTGTGGAAGGACAACAAGCTGCAGAGCCGTTTTCGAGCGACAGTGCC
Organism: Lithobates pipiens; assembly: GCF_037356315.1. Lineage (NCBI taxonomy): Eukaryota > Metazoa > Chordata > Amphibia > Anura > Ranidae > Lithobates > Lithobates pipiens. The sequence goes on from NW_027507764.1 coordinate 44,137,358, forward strand.
CACAGGCTGATTGGGCAGATCATGGCCTGGAATGCCAGGATCGATTTAATGGAGAGCAACATCCAGGCCATGCAACACCAAATCCTGGCCATACAACAGCAGCTGGTCCCTATGAGGCAGGAAATGAAGAACATGATCGATGTTTTAGGGAGAATCTAAGCCCCTTTTCCCCTAAAACACAATCGATCATGTTCTTCATTTCCTTGCCAAAAAGTTTTTAATGTTTTTACAAGATTTTTAGAGGCCAAATTTTGAAGATGCACACGGTGTGTCAACATGTGCTATGTGCCATCAGAGGATCGCAATGGACGCATTTGGTGTTTGCAAACCCTTCCTCATTCTAGTATGAGAGAGGAAGGGATTGCACACACCAAACACGTCCATTGATCACTCATGATGGTACATAGCACATGTTGACATTACCAATTTTTGGTGTGCATCTTCAAAATTTGGCTTTACCCCTTGTTTTATGTAAATAGTTAAAAATATGCTTTTATTTTTTCTTGGGATTTTTGTGATAATTGTATTTTAGATCTATCTATATATTTCTATGTTTACAAAAAAAGAAAAAAAAAAAAAAAAAAAAAAAAAAAAAAACAATAAAAAAAAAAAAAAAAAAACATATAAAAAAAACGGAAACCTGCCTGTGTTACATCAGAGGGGGCGGGGTCACCCCTACGTCACAGGGAACCCCGGGTTTCCCCTTGCGTCAGAGGGGGGCGGGGTCAGGTGACGGGTGACCCCGCCCTCCGTATTTAAGAAACGTCAGCCGCCGGAATCCTTGCAGTGTCTCCTCCACGGAGACAGAAGAAGGATGGAGGATTCGCTGCGCTGGATGACATGAGACATCGCTGGAGAGATGACCGTCCGTCGCTGGATAGCAAGAGTGGATTACCGCCGCTGGAATCTTTTTTTTATTTTTTTATATTTAATAAAGGAATTTTTCAAAAGTGTGTTTGTTTTATTTAACCATTTTTTACACTTTCTTTGTGAAATGGTAGGGGTACTTTTGTACCCCCTAACCATTTCAAACAGGGGGGGGCCGGGATCTGGGGGTCCCCTTGTTAAAGGGGGCTTCCAGATTCTGATAAGCCCCCCGCCCGCAGACCTCCACAGCCACCGGCCAGGGTTGTGGAGATGAGGCCCTTGTCCTCATCAACATGGGGACAAGGTGCTTTGAGGGGTCACGGACCCCCAAAGCATCCTCCCAATGTTGAGGGCATGTGGCCTGGTACGGTTCAGGAGGGAGGGGGGGCCGCTCTCTCGTCCCCCCCTCTTTTCCTGCGGCCTGCCAGGTTGCGTGCTCGGATAAAGGGTCTGGTATGGATTTTTAGGGGGAACCCCACGTCAATTTTTTTTAAAATTTGATGCGGAGTTCCCCTTAATATCCATACCAGACCTGAAGGGTCTGGTTATGGATATTTAGGGGGAACCCCACGTCAAATTTTTTCTTAAATTTGAGGCAGGGTTCCCCTTAATATCCATACCAGACCTGAAGGGCCTGGTAATTGAATTTGGGGGACCCCCACGCTTTTTTATTTATTTATTTATTTATTTTTTTATCAATGACTTTCAATGAGTGTTCTCTGTATTACGGAGCCGACAATTCATAATAGCTGCGAGTGATTTTAAAGGACTTTTTTTCCTGCATAAATGACACTTTGTGCAGGGACAATTCTAAGCACGGGAAACATGCGCCCCTTCACAGGCACACTATAGACAACCCCCCCCTACGAAATTTAAAGGAATATTACACTTTTATTTAAAAAAGAAAAAAATAGAAAAACATGGATGGCGGGACTTTTCCATGAAGCACACGGGAGCAATGAAACAGATTGGATAAAAGTAGTTTTTAATTGTTTGAATTGTTTATGAAATATTTGTATCAATTAGTTCCATACATTTTACTATATATTAATATTTTTATATTTTTTACACATATACAATTCTTCAAAATTATTATTCCACATTGATTACAATTTCCAACGAGAAGTTGATACTTCTATTACAAAATACAAACAGTAATTGATACATGATTTAATGCAATAAAATTTATGACTATACAGATGTCACAGAGGAGCCATAACAAAAGCAAAAAAATGAAAATAAAAAAGAAAAAAATAGCGAAGAACAATTAAAGAAGGAACGGAGATCAGAGGAATTCATACGTATATACACGCGGTTGTTGTTAGCTCTACGCGTTTCAAGGCCTTATAGCCTATCATCAGGAGCGAAACCGTGGTAGGGATCTATAGAGAAAATATTAAGAGGGGAGTGAATAATGTTTTACTATGAAAAATTATTAAAAAGGGCCAACCACGGACAGGGGAAAATACCCCTGAACTTAGTTAGCCCTGTTACTTACATGAGGGTCCTTGCAGTGGTGGCACAGACAGTGAGATCCCCAGACCAACCAAACAATGCCCCATCCGGGAGCTGAGGGGACGTAGTGCAGCAGGCGGCAACCCAAACCGGACAACACCTCATGTGAATCGAAATGTGTACTAACGATATGATGGGTGGAAAAACCCCTATGTTGAAGAGCTAAGTGAAAAAAACAAAAGGAAAAAATGCTAAAAATAATAAAAATAAAATGTGAAAAATTGAGCAGGATTAAGAAAACAACAGAGGAAGGGGGAAGGTAATCAGTATGGGGAGTGAAGGTAAAAAAATAAAAAACAGTTACCAAAATGACCGCAATTGAGGACAGAGTGCCTCTGTGCATCTATGGTGACTGATATGGCCGATGTGGTCAGTACTAAGTGTTTGGTGTGAATGAGGAAGGGGCCCATATAAGCACCGCCGCCACCGCAACCACGCCCCCAACGTCACGCGTCAGACCGCTTGGGGGCGTAATCAATGTGGAATAATAATTTTGAAGAATTGTATATGTGTAAAAAATATAAAAATATTAATATATAGTAAAATGTATGGAACTAATTGATACAAATATTTCATAAACAATTCAAACAATTAAAAACTACTTTTATCCAATCTGTTTCATTGCTCCCGTGTGCTTCATGGAAAAGTCCCGCCATCCATGTTTTTCTATTTTTTTCTTTTTTAAATATTGAACCGGGATGGAGGAGGGGATTTGAACGGCCCCTGTATACCTCATTTAAAGTCCCAACTAACTCTTTTTTTTCTTTGCCTTTTATAATAAAAATAAGGGATGGAGGCACACGGATAGCACTAACAAAATTTATTAAACGTTTTTTTTTTTTTCATAGTCGTCTTTATGAAATTTCTTTATTTTTTCCAAATATGTAAATTGGATTTCTGATGAATTTTTTTTTTTCCCCTTTCTTTTTTTAATTAATTTAAGCCCTTTTTTAGTTTTGCTTGCATGTGTGCAGTGTTGGTTCTGGCTGTGTCTCTCGTTGGACCTTGCCTCGTGTGTTCCGTTCGGGAGCTGCGACGCGCACTGTGGATCCTCCCCCCGCCCTATTCTGACGCCGGGCGGGCTGGGGGGTTTCCTCACTGCGCGTCGACGCCACGCATGCCACACCGGCTGTTTGGCCCTTTGACGCTACATGACCGGCAGTGTGTTTACTACCTTCTGACCCACCAGGGAATAGTTTGTCCCATCCCCCAAGCGGTCTGACGCGTGACGTTGGGGGCGTGGTTGCGGTGGCGGCGGTGCTTATATGGGCCCCTTCCTCATTCACACCAAACACTTAGTACTGACCACATCGGCCATATCAGTCACCATAGATGCACAGAGGCACTCTGTCCTCAATTGCGTTCATTTTGGTAACTGTTTTTTATTTTTTTACCTTCACTCCCCATACTGATTACCTTCCCCCTTCCTCTGTTGTTTTCTTAATCCTGCTCAATTTTTCACATTTTATTTTTATTATTTTTAGCATTTTTTCCTTTTGTTTTTTTCACTTAGCTCTTCAACATAGGGGTTTTTCCACCCATCATATCGTTAGTACACATTTCGATTCACATGAGGTGTTGTCCGGTTTGGGTTGCCGCCTGCTGCACTACGTCCCCTCAGCTCCCGGATGGGGCATTGTTTGGTTGGTCTGGGGATCTCACTGTCTGTGCCACCACTGCAAGGACCCTCATGTAAGTAACAGGGCTAACTAAGTTCAGGGGTATTTTCCCCTGTCCGTGGTTGGCCCTTTTTAATAATTTTTCATAGTAAAACATTATTCACTCCCCTCTTAATATTTTCTCTATAGATCCCTACCACGGTTTCGCTCCTGGTGATAGGCTATAAGGCCTTGAAACGCGTAGAGCTAACAACAACCGCGTGTATATACGTATGAATTCCTCTGATCTCCGTTCCTTCTTTAATTGTTCTTCGCTATTTTTTTCTTTTTTATTTTCATTTTTTTGCTTTTGTTATGGCTCCTCTGTGACATCTGTATAGTCATAAATTTTATTGCATTAAATCATGTATCAATTACTGTTTGTATTTTGTAATAGAAGTATCAACTTCTCGTTGGAAATTGTAATCAATGTGGAATAATAATTTTGAAGAATTGTATATGTGTAAAAAATATAAAAATATTAATATATAGTAAAATGTATGGAACTAATTGATACAAATATTTCATAAACAATTCAAACAATTAAAAACTACTTTTATCCAATCTGTTTCATTGCTCCCGTGTGCTTCATGGAAAAGTCCCGCCATCCATGTTTTTCTATTTTTTTCTTTTTTAAATATTGAACCGGGATGGAGGAGGGGATTTGAACGGCCCCTGTATACCTCATTTAAAGTCCCAACTAACTCTTTTTTTTCTTTGCCTTTTATAATAAAAATAAGGGATGGAGGCACACGGATAGCACTAACAAAATTTATTAAACGTTTTTTTTTTTTCATAGTCGTCTTTATGAAATTTCTTTATTTTTTCCAAATATGTAAATTGGATTTCTGATGAATTTTTTTTTTTTCCCCTTTCTTTTTTTAATTAATTTAAGCCCTTTTTTAGTTTTGCTTGCATGTGTGCAGTGTTGGTTCTGGCTGTGTCTCTCGTTGGACCTTGCCTCGTGTGTTCCGTTCGGGAGCTGCGACGCGCACTGTGGATCCTCCCCCCGCCCTATTCTGACGCCGGGCGGGCTGGGGGGTTTCCTCACTGCGCGTCGACGCCACGCATGCCACACCGGCTGTTTGGCCCTTTGACGCTACATGACCGGCAGTGTGTTTACTACCTTCTGACCCACCAGGGAATGGTTTGTCCCATCCCCCAAGCGGTCTGACGCGTGACGTTGGGGGCGTGGTTGCGGTGGCGGCGGTGCTTATATGGGCCCCTTCCTCATTCACACCAAACACTTAGTACTGACCACATCGGCCATATCAGTCACCATAGATGCACAGAGGCACTCTGTCCTCAATTGCGGTCATTTTGGTAACTGTTTTTTATTTTTTTACCTTCACTCCCCATACTGATTACCTTCCCCCTTCCTCTGTTGTTTTCTTAATCCTGCTCAATTTTTCACATTTTATTTTTATTATTTTTAGCATTTTTTCCTTTTGTTTTTTTCACTTAGCTCTTCAACATAGGGGTTTTTCCACCCATCATATCGTTAGTACACATTTCGATTCACATGAGGTGTTGTCCGGTTTGGGTTGCCGCCTGCTGCACTACGTCCCCTCAGCTCCCGGATGGGGCATTGTTTGGTTGGTCTGGGGATCTCACTGTCTGTGCCACCACTGCAAGGACCCTCATGTAAGTAACAGGGCTAACTAAGTTCAGGGGTATTTTCCCCTGTCCGTGGTTGGCCCTTTTTAATAATTTTTCATAGTAAAACATTATTCACTCCCCTCTTAATATTTTCTCTATAGATCCCTACCACGGTTTCGCTCCTGATGATAGGCTATAAGGCCTTGAAACGCGTAGAGCTAACAACAACCGCGTGTATATACGTATGAATTCCTCTGATCTCCGTTCCTTCTTTAATTGTTCTTCGCTATTTTTTTCTTTTTTATTTTCATTTTTTTGCTTTTGTTATGGCTCCTCTGTGACATCTGTATAGTCATAAATTTTATTGCATTAAATCATGTATCAATTACTGTTTGTATTTTGTAATAGAAGTATCAACTTCTCGTTGGAAATTGTAATCAATGTGGAATAATAATTTTGAAGAATTGTATATGTGTAAAAAATATAAAAATATTAATATATAGTAAAATGTATGGAACTAATTGATACAAATATTTCATAAACAATTCAAACAATTAAAAACTACTTTTATCCAATCTGTTTCATTGCTCCCGTGTGCTTCATGGAAAAGTCCCGCCATCCATGTTTTTCTATTTTTTTCTTTTTTAAATATTGAACCGGGATGGAGGAGGGGATTTGAACGGCCCCTGTATACCTCATTTAAAGTCCCAACTAACTCTTTTTTTTCTTTGCCTTTTATAATAAAAATAAGGGATGGAGGCACACGGATAGCACTAACAAAATTTATTAAACGTTTTTTTTTTTTCATAGTCGTCTTTATGAAATTTCTTTATTTTTTCCAAATATGTAAATTGGATTTCTGATGAATTATTTTTTTTTCCCCTTTCTTTTTTTAATTAATTTAAGCCCTTTTTTAGTTTTGCTTGCATGTGTGCAGTGTTGGTTCTGGCTGTGTCTCTCGTTGGACCTTGCCTCGTGTGTTCCGTTCGGGAGCTGCGACGCGCACTGTGGATCCTCCCCCCGCCCTATTCTGACGCCGGGCGGGCTGGGGGGTTTTCTCACTGCGCGTCGACGCCACGCATGCCACACCGGCTGTTTGGCCCTTTGACGCTACATGACCGGCAGTGTGTTTACTACCTTCTGACCCACCAGGGAATGGTTTGTCCCATCCCCCAAGCGGTCTGACGCGTGACGTTGGGGGCGTGGTTGCGGTGGCGGCGGTGCTTATATGGGCCCCTTCCTCATTCACACCAAACACTTAGTACTGACCACATCGGCCATATCAGTCACCATAGATGCACAGAGGCACTCTGTCCTCAATTGCGGTCATTTTGGTAACTGTTTTTTATTTTTTTACCTTCACTCCCCATACTGATTACCTTCCCCCTTCCTCTGTTGTTTTCTTAATCCTGCTCAATTTTTCACATTTTATTTTTATTATTTTTAGCATTTTTTCCTTTTGTTTTTTTCACTTAGCTCTTCAACATAGGGGTTTTTCCACCCATCATATCGTTAGTACACATTTCGATTCACATGAGGTGTTGTCCGGTTTGGGTTGCCGCCTGCTGCACTACGTCCCCTCAGCTCCCGGATGGGGCATTGTTTGGTTGGTCTGGGGATCTCACTGTCTGTGCCACCACTGCAAGGACCCTCATGTAAGTAACAGGGCTAACTAAGTTCAGGGGTATTTTCCCCTGTCCGTGGTTGGCCCTTTTTAATAATTTTTCATAGTAAAACATTATTCACTCCCCTCTTAATATTTTCTCTATAGATCCCTACCACGGTTTTGCTCCTGATGATAGGCTATAAGGCCTTGAAACGCGTAGAGCTAACAACAACCGCGTGTATATACGTATGAATTCCTCTGATCTCCGTTCTTTCTTTAATTGTTCTTCGCTATTTTTTTCTTTTTTATTTTCATTTTTTTGCTTTTGTTATGGCTCCTCTGTGACATCTGTATAGTCATAAATTTTATTGCATTAAATCATGTATCAATTACTGTTTGTATTTTGTAATAGAAGTATCAACTTCTCGTTGGAAATTGTAATCAATGTGGAATAATAATTTTGAAGAATTGTATATGTGTAAAAAATATAAAAATATTAATATATAGTAAAATGTATGGAACTAATTGATACAAATATTTCATAAACAATTCAAACAATTAAAAACTACTTTTATCCAATCTGTTTCATTGCTCCCGTGTGCTTCATGGAAAAGTCCCGCCATCCATGTTTTTCTATTTTTTTCTTTTTTAAATATTGAACCGGGATGGAGGAGGGGATTTGAACGGCCCCTGTATACCTCATTTAAAGTCCCAACTAACTCTTTTTTTTCTTTGCCTTTTATAATTACACTTTTATTGTTTCACTTTAATCATTATTAAAATAACTGCTCCCGAAAAAATGGCCGTTTTTAAAACTTTTTTTTGCATTGATACATGTCCCCTGGGGCAGGACCCGGGTCCCCAAACACTTTTTAGGACAGTAACTTGCAAATTAGCCTTTAAAATTAGCACTTTAGATTTTGAACGTTGGAGTCCCATAGACTTTAATAGGGTTCTAAAGTATGCTATATAGTTAGCTCCGTCGAATCTTCTTTATACATTCGACAGACACCATAAGCCTTCCAAGACAGATTCGACCGTAATTCATGTGAATTTTCGGACGAATGCAATTTTTGAACGAAAAACGAAATAAATAAAAACGAATTTCGGGAGTAACTAAATAAATTAAGCTTTCGGATGAAAACGAAATTCCCAAACGAAATATTTTACTCTGCACATGTCTACTGGTTACCTGAAAATTTCCGTAGAAAATTGTGCAGAATGCAGCAGCACAGAATAACATAGTTCAGTTTATATTCTGCAAGGTTGATGGCTGTCAGTAACAGACGGAACCGGCTGGCCATAATGCCAAAGGCACTCTCCACAACCCTTCTTGCTCTGGCCAGTCGGTAATTAAAAACCCTCCTCTCCGGGGTGAGGGTCCTTTGGGGGAAGGGTCTCATAAGATGTTCACTCAGACCGAACGCTTCATCAGCCAGAAAAACAAACGGTAGCCCCTCCACATTCTCGGCATCTGGTGGCAAGTCCAGGCCACCAGTGATAAGACGGTGGCAGAACTCGGTCTGCCTAAAGACTCCTCCGTCAGACATCCGGCCGTTCTTCCCCACATCCACATAAAGAAAGTCACATTGTGCCGACACCACCGCCATTAGCACCACACTATGGAACCCCTTATAATTCCAATAGTAGGACCCCGAATGGGGTGGGGGCACAATCCTCACATGTTTCCCGTCGATCGCCCCTCCGCAGTTGGGGAAGTCCCAACGGGCAGCGAACTGGGAAGCCACAGTCTGCCATTCCTGTGGCGTGGAAGGACACTGGGGAGTCAAACACAGGAAAAAAAAATTAGTCATTGAATAAAAACAATTGATAAGAAATAAAACTCAAAAACATTTTGGAACAACAGTTAAACAGAAATATTGCTAATTTGTTTTCTGCCAAAAAAACAAAACAAAAAAAAAAAGTAGGCGGACCAATTCACAGATTAATCAGCCCTCTGATGGACCAGGGGACATAAATTAGGTGGGTAAGTGGGGTGGGGGGACTAATGAATGAGTATCCAACACCTGCAAGCAATTTGAGTGGGGGGACTAATTAATGAGTTGACAATCCATATATATCTATCTCTCTATATCTATCTATCTCTCTATCTCTCTATCTCTCTATCTCTCTATCTATCTCTCTATCTCTCTATCTCTCTATCTCTCTATACACACACAGGGTGTATACAAAGAGTATACAAAGGGTGTGGGGGGGGGGGCAAGTAAAATAGTACAATGGAGCTGACAATATGAATTATAGAGAAAAACAGTCTTGGCTGTGGGTGTATATGGGGCCCAGGATTGAAAGCTGAGGACGTTAATGAAAGCAAATATGCACGTGGGACACAAAAAGGTAAAACGCTCCAAAAAAAAAAAAAAAATAATAATTTAAACAAACAAAAAAAAAATGGGTGGCCCAATTCACAGATTAATCAGCCCTCTGATGGACCAGGGGACATAAATTAGGTGGGTAAGTGGGGTGGGGGGACTAATTAATAAGTATCCAACACCTGCAAGCAATTTGAGTGGGGTGGGGGGACTAATTAATAAGTATCCAACACCTGCAAGCAATTTGAGTGGGGGGAATAATTAATGAGTTGACAATCTCTCTCTCTCTCTCTCTCTCTCTCTCTCTCTCTCTCTCTCTCTCTCTCTATCTCTCTATCTCTCTCTCTCTCTCTCTCTCTCTCTCTCTCTCTCCCCCACACACACACAGGGTGTATACAAAGGGTGGGGGGGGCAAGTAAAATAGTACAATGGAGCTGACAATATGAATTATAGAGGAAAACAGTCTCGGCTGTGGGTGTATATGGGGCCCAGGATTGAATTCTGAGGACGTTAATGAAAGCAAATATGCATGTGGGACACAAAAAGGTAAAAAGCTCCAAAAAAAATGACACAAAAAAAAACAAAAAAAAAATACATAAAAAAAAAAAAAAAATACATAAAAAAAAAAAACAAAAAAAAAATGCATGCATTCATATAAAGGGGACATTCACATCATATTCGTGTCATGGATATTAAAAGTCATGATGAAATGAATACAAACATACAATGCATATAATGCAATATTAAAAGAACAAACTTACCTTCATATATTCCTTCTGCAGGACCCGAATAATGGCAGAACAGGTCTCTGGAATAATGATCCCCAGAGCCTGGGGGGAGATGCCTGTCGAGAACTTGAGGTCCTGAAGGCTTCTCCCTGTCGCCAAGTAGCGCAACGTGGCGACGAGCCTCTGCTCCGGAGTGATGGTTTGCCGCATGCAGGTATCCTGCCTGCTGATATAAGGGGTCAGCAAAGCCAGCAGACGGTGAAAAACGGGGTCCGTCATCCTGAGATAATTCCTGAAATCATCAGGGTTATTCTCACGGATCTCACGGAATAAAGGCATATGCGAGAATTGGTCACGCTGGCGCAACCAATTCTTTGTCCATGAACTCCTCCTCACCCTGTTCACAGACTGGACTCGGGTCAAAGTATTAACCCCAACACCAAGCCCCAATATAGCACGAACTCGTTCCCGAGTACGTCCACACTCCATGGCTTTGAAACTGTCGGCTGGACAGACAAGCTCAACTGAACGCACTGAAGAACAGCCAGACCTATGAAGAACGACCTGAAACCCAGAAACGAGCGGACCAGAAGCGCCTAATAACAGGTACAACTGATCCACGCGTACCGAAAGACAGATACAAACCTCACAGGTAGACTGCGCCGCAGTGAACGGACAAATTAAGCTGAAGTCTGAAAAGCGCGAATCGTCTCTAACCAAACTTCTACTAACGCAAAGTCAGCAGAAGGAGCCCAAAGGGTGCTTTGCTGTGTCTTGGACTTCCTATTTCTAGTCCCGTCGTACGTGACGTACGTCATCGCGCACGGTTTCAGCGGACTGTTCGTTCATCGTGTGTAGTCAAGTCTGTTCATGCTAATTTTGAGCGGACTGTTTGTCAAACTGTTTGACGAACAAAGTTGGGCGAACAGTCCGCCCGTGTGTACGCGGCCTTAGATATTTACGCAAAGGGGGCATTTGTGACCTTCCTGAGTATCGTTTGTAGTTCGCCGATTCATTTCACTTGTGTATAAAAATACAGAAGAAGTACATTTCCGAGGCAAGATCTACCCAACCTCCTATTAATTTTAACGCTAGCAAGTCTTCCTTATTTTTCCTTTAAATAATTTGTGTTCTCTGAATTAGCCAGAAAATCCCAAATGACCGCCCAATTATAGAATTAATTCCTATCTCTGCCCCATTACATTGTACAAATATACAGTTTAAGGATGCAAAACCCTTTTTAATTGAGTGAGTAAATCTTGTGCTCTTTATTTATTTGGAAAGTGCCAAAACAACTCCGGCATTCTGGAAGGGGAGACGTATTACAAAATATTTGTGTAAAATAAAATCGCGGCAATCAGTGAGATAATAAACCGTGCGCAAAATTTATCCCAAAACACATTGTTTATGAACGAGGTCTTTGAAGGAATTAATCAATGCTGTTGCCATTAACCATGGGAAGAACTAAAACTGAACTCCAGGCTGATATAAAGATACGATTTAATGCAGCTCTGTATTCATTCATTCATCATTAAATGTATTTAATTAAATGCACGCAGTGTGAGTGCCTGGATTCTAATCGGTATCAGCTCTGTAGCAGAGCTTAGAGAGGGGGAGGGAAAAGCAGCACAAGGAGCTGGCCACACACATTATAATCTAGATGAACAATCTCTTCACCTACTTTAGATTTACCACCAGCGATGTGGTGCTGGTTTCTCTCCATCTATACCAGACCCTTATCCTAGATAAGGTTCTGGTATAGATGTTAATTTGTGTGGGATTCCCCCCATAGTTCATACCAGACCCTTTAGGTCTGGTATGAATTTTAAGGGGGACCCCATGCAAATTGGGATCAGCTCTGGAGCAGAGCTTAGAGAGGGGGAGGGAGAAGCAGCACAATGAGCTGGCCACACACATTATAACCTATAATCTCTTCACCTATATACCACCAGCAATGTGGTGCTGGTTTCTCTCCATCTATACCAGACCCTTATCCTAGATAATGGTCTGGTATAGATGTTAATTGATATGGGATTCCCTCCCATAGTTCATACTAGACCCTTTGGGTCTGGTATGAATTTGAAGGGGGGCCCTATGCAAAATTGGGTTCCCCCTCAAACTCCATACCAGACCCTACCGTAAGACTTGAGCAGACAGAATCTGAAGCAGCTGTGCGCGGCAACTAATCAGCTTCTAGATTTCATTTTAAAGCTGAAGGCAGAAGCTGATTGGTTACTATTCACTGCTATTCCAGATTCATTCTGCTTCAGTTTTAGTAAATTCCCCCTACAAGAATGCAAGACTATGGGATATATATATATATATATATATATATATATATATATATATATATATATATATATATATATATATATATATAGATATAGCACCCTGATGTTTAGGCATGGTTGCTCCTAAATGTAGCTGCCAGGTGTAGTTACCTTGGCCCGAAAACCCAAAAATGAGAAAAATGAGAAAATCTGAAATAGTAACTAACTATTAGGGATGAGCTCAGTGTTCGACTCGAACATGGGCCGTTCGCTTGTTCGGCGAATTCAGAACTTTGTGGACCGTTCGCACCAAATTCGTTTGGCATGAACGGCCCACAGTGCACTATGCCATCGCAGTGCATTGCTGGCTCATTAATGGCCAAGCATGCACTGTGACCCGGCATGCTTGGCCAATCACATCGCCGGTAGCGAGGAGAGCCATAATTGGCCACAGGCAGGATGCCGATTTGAGCTCTGGGGGTTTAGTACACGCCCCACACTATATAAGGTCACTAGTGCGGAGGACTTTTGTAGTGTGTTGGTGTGCAGGGAAAGAGCAGGATAGGCAGGGACAGTGTATTTTTGCTTGGGAACCTAGTGCTGGTACAGTGGGTGGTGTGTGCCTCCTGCACAGTATACACCTGAAGCTACCCCTTATTGCTGGTGTTGTTCTGTTTCTGTAATACAGGCATCTGCAGCAGTTACAGCGGGTGTTGTGTGCCTCCTGCACAGTATGCACCCGAAGATACCCTTTATTGCTGGTGTTGTTCTGTTTCTGTAATACAGGCCTCTCCAGCAGTTACAGTGGGTGTTGTATGCCTCCTGCACAGTATACACCTGAAGATACCCCTTATTGCTGGTGTTGTTCTCTTGCATATCTTGCATATTAGCCTTTAAAATTAGCACTTTTGATTTCGAATGGTCGAGTCCCATAGACTTTAATAGGGTTCTAAAGTTCGTACTAATTTTCGGTCCGTTCGAAGGTTCTGGTGCAAACTGAACCGGGGGGTGTTCGGCTCATCCCTACTAACTATTAAATTATAGGTATTGTAATTTCCTTTCAAATTTGTGCATGTAATGAATACAAATTTATCCAAAGTTACAAAATAACTCTGCATCTAAGCAAATGGAACAAAACAAATTAATAATAAATAATAATAAATAAATATGAATAAAAGTTTTTATTATAAGTATTGTTATTAATTCATTACATTCCATTCAGTTGGATACAGCATTCATTATTTTGGATAATTTGTAACTTTGCATAAATTTGTATTTATTACGTTCACTAACAGCCATATTTGACAGGAAATTACAATACCTATAATATAATAGTTAGTAAAAGTTATTAATTGTTAATTATTATTTTAGATTTCTGTATTTACTAATTTTACGAATGTACGAATTTACGAATGTGTAAATGTACTAATTTACAAATGTGCAAATGTATGAATTTACAAATTTTCAAACATTCGAATTTAAGAAAAATTCAATAAATGGGTTTTTCGTTAATTCGGGAATTTCCGAATGAACGAATTTGTCGAAATTTGTTAAAAAAATTCATTTGAAACGAATTGCACATGCCTATTAGATAAGACAAGGGCAAAACAAGGAACGTTTAGGAGTATATGGGGTATCTCAGCCAATGGGCAGGGGTTTTCTTGAATCCCTTGGCCATAAAGACATGGATGAGCAAGTTTGGGGTGGAGGAACTTGACTGGCCTGCACAGAGTCCTGACTTCAACCCGATAAAACACCTTCGAGATAAATTAGAGTGGAGACTGCAAGCCAGGCCTTCTCATCCAACATCAGTGCCTTACCTCACAAATGCGCTTTTGGAAGAATGGTCAGACGTTCCCATAGACACCCTCCTAAACCTTGTGGACAGCCTTCCCAGAAGAGTTGAAGCTGCAAAGGGTGGGCTAACTCAAGGATTGGAAATCTTCAGCAAAAGTCCCCTGTGCAGGAACTATTTTTGATTTATATCAGGGGTACAGAGAGGAAATCATGAAAAATGCCTCCTGCTTCTGGACTGCTGTAGAAGTGTATAGTGTCCAGGTTTATATATAAGTAGAGGGTACCAGAAACTGCCCAACCCACATCTAATGCAAAAATGGGTCCCTATATACCAGAGGGCCCCAATGCAAAAACTATTTTTGCTGCCAATTCAATTAGGGGGACTGAGAGGGAATTATGATAAATGCCCCCTGCTTCTGAGTACCCTCTTAGCCCTTGTACACACGGTTGGCTTTGGTCTAGGAATTTGATCTGAGCATGCGTGGCACTTTGTCCGTTGGAGTAGGCTACACATGATCGGAGTATGTCCGATCGGAGCATGTTGTCGGAAAATTTTATAGACAAGTTGGAAAACTTGGTCCATTAGATATTCAGACGGAAGCAGTCCGATGGAGACCACACACAGTCGGATTATCCGACATTACGGTCCGATCGGACACATTCCGTCGGAATCTCCGACCGTGTGTACAAGGGATAAGCGTGTAGTGTTCTCAGGGCCATCTATAATATTGATGCAATGCAATTTTACTCCCCACCTGCTCTGAGACATACAATAAATAGCAGCTAGACTTAAAATCAGTTACTGTATCAGATCAGGCAGCAATTGCGATTGGTTGCCAGAGGTTGCAGCATATTATTACTGCTTACTGACTGGTTGCTAGAGGTTACAGCACACATTGCGGCTCCCTGATTAGTTGCTAGAGGATTTACAGCAAATTATTTCTGCTTGTTATTTGGTTGCTAGAGATTACTGTACAGTAATACTGCTCACTGATTGGTTGCTAGAGGTTACAGCACATCATCTCCTCACTGCAGTGGAGTATGATATACATATGAATGCTGCCTTTCTTTACACATAAATGCCGCTGGCCGCAGCTGTTTACTTAGTAATGCCACCGCTGTTTACATATGAATGCTTTACATATTTACATGTAAACACAGGGTTTGCAGGTGAGTCATCCACGTCACAACAATAGGGCAGAGCATTAGTAGCAGCACTTCACACTGAGATATCGGGACACATCACAGGACTAAAATTTCAAAGGATAAGGGAATTTAAACTGGGATAGTTGGCAAGTATGAGGCAGCTGCTTTGGGCCCCACAACAATGACAGGGCCCAGGGCAGCTGCCCCTTTTGCCCTGCCTTAATGACGGCCCTGAGTGTTCTGGTCTACGTAGCGGCAGTATGGGGCATCAGCACCTGCCAAACCCACATCTCACAGAAAAAGGGCCCCCATACCCCAGAGGGCCCCAGTGCATCCGCAAAGTCTGAATACTTTGAGAGCAGACTACGTTCAGTACAGAAGACAGTAGACATTTAGAGGGACAAGCCTGTCAAAGCCTGGCAGTGAGGACATGCTGGGACTTACAATCCTCCAGTGACTCCGCCAGCCGCCTGGGACAAACAATGTAAAATCTGCACTGCAGGTAGTAAATTAAAGCCAGGCCTGAAATTTGTTGCAGATAATCTATCGATGACCCGGCTGCATCCACAAACATCACACTTTCTTAAATGCGGGCGTTTTAGTGCCTGAAATCTCTGCTTTTTATAACGTGTCACTGTAATTCTTTACAACTTAAAAAACAGATGTCTGAGAGGCGAGGTTTTATTGGGCACTTCCAGCTCCATTGTGTAAAACACACACAAGACAAGCAGATGACTGATGCGAGCAATTCCCCTGAAACGGCAAACGCTTCGGCTTGTATAACCCCGACGGGAAGCCAGGCAGAACACAATGGATTCCTAGAGAATTCTGCCTGCCCTGGAGACCGGTCAGAGGAATGAGAAGACAACACCACCTAAACAGAACACAGAGACTAAGCAGCACATGGACCCTTCTTAAAGCGAAACCGGTATCTAAAATACGAGGGCCGTATCGAAAGTAGTGCAAAAGCGGTCATAACTTTTTTTGTTACCGGACATAGGTCATTCAAATTCCACATGTTAGTAGTGTAGCTCTTCCTCTATAGTAACTGTGTTTCATCTTTTTTTCATTGCAGTTAAATAATGGATTCCAAGCAGTAGCAACATGCCGTCATTGAGTTCTCGATGAAGGAGAGGTGGAGAATGTCCGACCTCCACAGAAGGCTACAGAATGATTACAGAAATGACACCACTGACAGGAGCCACCTATGAAAAGACTCTTGTCAATGGTGTCATCTCTATAGCCTTCTATGGATGTCAGACAGTCACGCACCCCTCCAGTATCAAGAACTCAATGATGGCACATTGCTTCTGCTTTTCCTATTTACCTGAAATTAAAAAGAAGAAGAAGAATTACTAAAGAGATGGGAGAGACCAGGGGCATTGCTAAGTCTGCAAAAGATCTGGGTCTAAAGCCCATAGCAGTGGTCACACCAGTGGTAAGCAAGTGGTTAAACTCACCATAATGCAGAATCATTGACCCAGGAGCCCTGGGTGTGTCACTTGCCACATCTCCTTCCACCAGATGCAGTGTGTCACTTGCCACTGTCACCTGCCCCCAGGTGTGGATTGTCACTTGCCACTGTTACCTGGCACCAGATGTGGATTGTCACTTGTCACGTCACCTTCCACCATTTGCAGTTTGTCATTTGCCACGTAACCTGCCACCATTTGCAGATTGTCACTTGCCATGTCACCTGCCCCCATTTGCAGATTGTCACTTGCCACGTCACCTGCCACCATTTGCAGATTGTCACTTGCCATGTCACCTGCCACCATTTATAGATTGCCACGTCACCTATCACCATTTGCAGATTGTCACTTGACACGTCCCCTGCCACTAGATGTGGGTTGTCACTTGCCAACGTCACCTGGCACCAGATGTGGATTGTCACTTGGCAACCGATGTGGATTGTAACTTGCCTTGCCAGCCAGTGCCACCAACCTTTTTGCAGGCCCGCGGGGGGGGGGGGGGGGGGGCACACCAGTGGTAAGCAAGAGGTTTAGCTCACCATAATGCAGAATCAGTGGGAGCCCTGGGAAGGTCACTTGCCACATATCCTGCCACCAGATGCAGTGTGTAACTTGCCACCGTCGCCTGCCACCAGATGCAGCTTGTTACTTGCCACCATCACCTGCCACTAGATGTGGATTGTCACTTGCCACATCACCTGCCACCATTTGTAGATTGCCACGTCACCTGCCGCCATTTGCCGATTGTCACTTGCCACGTCACCTGCCACTAGATGTGGGTTGTCACTTGGCACATCACCTGGCACCAGATGTGAATTGTCACTGGGAAACCGATGTGGATTGTAACTTGCCATGCCAGCCAGTGCCACCAAATGCGCATTGTCGCTGAATTGGTGGTCCATTTAGTGAGGGCAGGAGAGCGGTGATGTGGGGCGAGAGATGATGTAATCTCGCTGCTCCCTGCCACACCTCCGACATTGAAGCAAGGGGTTCTGGCGGCAGAGTGGAGCTCCACCAATGACTGGAAGCATGTGACCTCCACTCCACCATGCTGTGAGGGCGGAAGAGCACAGATGTGTGGCAGGCAGTGAGAGATGGTGTCATCTCTCTGCACCTCACTCCCACATTGAAGAGGCCCAGCTGTGAAGAGCGCTGATGTGAAGCGGTCAGAGAGAGATGATGTAATCTCTGCTCATCTGCCCGTTCACTTCTCTCCTCTCCTCTGCCTCTCTCGAACAGCCAGCCTGCCCGCCACAGCCGTGGCCCGCTGGTTAGGCAGGGACCCTGCGGCAAGAGACTCAGGGTTATGGGCCCCAGATTCTGGGCTATAGCCCCAATAGCCACCCCCTAGCAACGCCTCTGGGAGAGACACATGAACACGAGTGATATAGATGCAGCTTCCCCAAAATTTGTTACAATATAGAAAAAGTTTCCCCCAGTGGGGGTTTTTCGCAGCAGAAATAAAAGCATTAAGAAAAATGTATGTGTATTTAAAAAAAAAAAATTTTATTGAAAAAAATGGCAACATAGACTAGGCACATGACATTTAAAATACGAGCTCTGGTCAAAGATATATAACACCATTCAAAACCTAGAGAAATGTACAAACATCCAACAGTACGTGATATTTAATCAAACATCTGGTATGCAAACCCCAACGCGTTTCGACATAGGTGGTGAAAGTCTTCCTCAGGGGATTAATTTGCTGTAAAAAAAATATATATATATATAATTTACACATATCTACATGATTACATAGAATGTACACAAACAGAATGTCTTTATATTATCAAGAAAAAGTGGAATTGACATAAAATATAGTTACCAATGAAGGGTGTGGATGGACAATCTCCTGACCAGAGTTCCTCTAAAATCGATCAGATAATGCAGTGCAAATAATAAACAACTAGAAATCATATGGTGACACCCATAATAGGAATTAGAGCGTGAAATGTGTAAAATATAAGTGAAAATAATTAAAAGAATATCAAATTAAGTGGAAGAGTGTTAAAACAGGTCTTATTGACTGTGAAACTAGTGCTCAGCAAATATATATTAAAAAGAATATATGTAGAAATTAATAAATTATTATATACCTTATGATCTGGATAGTGGAAACCAATATTCAAAGCATTTTGTTTGGTACCCCCACTGGGGGAGACTTTTTCCATAGAGTTACTATAGAGAGGTTGTTCAAAAACTGCAGTCTGGGAGCTGGATGCAGCCCTTTGCTTGCTTTTGTCCTGCCACTGGGCTACTATTCCATCTGCTGACACCAACAATGGGGCATAATTAATGTCGCTGACACCAACAATGGGGCATAATTAATGTCGCTGACACCAACAATGGGGCATAATTCATGTCGTTGACATCAACAATGGGGCAGAACTCCTTCCATTGATTCCAACAATGGGCTATTATTCCTCCTACTGACACCAATGATGGGACAGAATTCCTTCCATTGATATCAGCGATGGGCCACTATAGCTCCAACTGACACCAACAATGGAGTACCATTCCATTTATTGACATCAACAATGGTGCACTAGTCCTCCCACTGACACCAAAGATTGAGCATTGTTTACCCTGCGGACATCAGTGGACATCAGGACATTTTCTACTTCCACTGGCCCTAGTCATGCCCCTCCAAAGTTTGAAGGATGGTAAACTGGCCCTTTGTTTAGAAAGTTTGAAGACCCTTGCTATAGAGGAAGAGTTATGCCCTGTACACACAACCGGTTTTCCTGTCGGAATAAACTCTGGAGGTTTTTCCGAAGGAGTTCCGATGGGATTTCGCTCAAGCTGTCTTGCATACACACGATCACACCAAAGTCCGACCGTCAAGAACACGGTGACGTACAACACGTACGACAGAACTAGAAAGCGGAAGTTCAATGCCAGTAGCCTGTAGCTTCTGTCTCGTACTTGCTTCAGAGCATGCGCCTTTTTGGTCCGTTAGAACAGCATACAGACGAGCGGTTTTCCCAATAGGAATTGGTTCCGTCAGAAATATTTAGAACATGTTCTATTTCTAGGTCCGTCAGAGTTTGACGTAAAAAGTCCGATGGGGCATACACATGATTGGAATATACGATGAAAAACTCCCGTCTGGCTTTTTGTTGGACATTGCGCTCGTGGGTACGTGGCATTACTCTCCCAACATGTGAAATTTGTACGTCCTGTGTAGGCTATTAAAAAAGTTATATGCACTTTTGAATTACTTTCAATACAGTCAGACCTTGTATGTCTTATACTATGTATATAAATTAAAAAAGTAAAATACTTGTATGTAAACTTAAAGGGGTTGTAAAGGTAAATGTTTTTTCACCTTAATGCATTCTATGCATTAAGGTGAAAAAACATCTGACAATGCCGGCCCCCCCAGCCCCCCCGTTTTACTTACCTCACCCCTCGAAAGTCCCGCGCTTGCCCCCGACTTCCTCTTCACTACTCAGCCTGGCCTGATTGGCTGGAGTGGATGGATTGAAGGCAGCGCAGCCATTGGCTTGCGCTGCTGTCAATCACAACCAATTCCGCAGCGCGCCGGGAGGGCGGGGGCCGTGTGATACAGTGAGTGGCTATAGCCGACGGCTGTATCGCGGGAGTGCGCCTGCAGGTGCTTCTCACCATGCGAGGGAGCTCGCATGAACGTGAGAAGCGCCTGCGGGAAGAAGCAGAGACAGCTGCCGAGGGACCTCAGAAGAGCAGGTTCGGGGCCACTCTGTGCAAAACGAGCTGCACAGTGGAGGTAAGTATAACATTTTTGTTATTTTAAGAAATAAAAATACCTTTACAATCCCTTTAAACCCAGATAGAATATTTCCATCGCACACAATCCCGGAGATGCTTTGAAGCAAGTTGGTCCAGTAGCAACTATCGGATAAACCAGTATCAACACATCGCAAGTCAATCATGTCAACACGTACATCTCCTGCACACCATGATTTTTCAAAATAGCATCCAAAAATGTATTAAAGCGATCACATCAATGCAGTAAATTGGAATGTTTCGGGGACACACATCACCCCTTCATCAGGTATATGATTTACTGCTCCAATGTGATCAATGTAAAAAGAATTTAGACACTATTTTGAACCTTCATGTTGTGCTGGCGATATAAGCTTTCAATTTAAAACCTGAGGCCGCGTACACACGCGGGGACTGTTCGCTCAACTTTGTCCGCTGAACAGTGTTTCGGCAGACAGTCCGCTCGTGTGTGGGCTTCAGCGGAACTCAGTTTGACGAACAAGCCTACACACGGGCGGACTGTCCGCTCAAACCAAGTTTCAGCGGACAGTCTGACGAACAAAGTTTTTCGGAAATTCCGTAAAACTGTCCGCTGAAACTTGGTTTGAGCGGACAGTCCGCCCGTGTGTAGGCTTGTTCGTCAAACTAAGTTACGCGCATGCTCAGAAAGGATTTACACGGCGAAGGTTGCATTGCAGTGTATAGGACGTCGTATTTCTAGTCCCGTCGTACGTGCCGTTCACGTCATCGCGCAAGTTTCAGCGGACTGTTCGTTCGCCGTGTGTGGCCAAGTCCGTCCATGCTAATTTTGAGCGGACTGTCCGCTCAAACTGTTTGACGAACAAAGTTGGGCGAACAGTCCCCCAGTGTGTACGCGGCCTAAGGCTCCATGCACACCGGAGCTCAAAAAGCTTTTCTGGATGCCAGATTGCTGGCAGAAAACGCTGATTGAAAGATGCACTTTTAACAGCATTTTGTACTAGCGTTTATGAGCGTTTATGTGCGTTTTGTAGCGTTTATGGGCATTTGTAATAAAAATACACAGAAGACACTCCAAAAATACCACAATGCATTGAAAAAATAGAGCACTGAACGCTAATTAATGTGCGTTTATGCGCGTTTGCCGTTTTTTAAGCGTTTTTTGTGGTCAGAAAAACAGCACTTTGAAATCGATTTTATGGCATTCAGAGAACAGCCCATAAACTTGACTGCTGATAAAAGCTAAAAAACGTCAATGTGTACATGGACACATAGGATGACAAAGAGTGGAGTTTATGGGCTGTTAAAAAAAAATGCACAAACGCCAAAAAACTGCTGTTTATGAGCTTCATGGAGCCTAACTCCAGGATAATGGACTGCTTCTTAAAGCTTGCATTACCTAACTGTACTCCTGCCTGTCCAATGCAATAAAACTATTTCAGGATACACTTGTATTCTGGCAAATCACACGATGCCCCTTCTCCGCTAATGGTGGCCGTGGGGTGTTCTCAATGCTTCAAAGACTTGTATTCATGGTTTGGCATCAGTTCTGTTCTCTGCAGCACCAACCTAGAAGAGGGCCAGTGGTGGAGGAACCCAAAGGCCAAGGTTAAGCATGATGAAGATAAATAGTCCCTGTGAAGTCCAACCCCAGGATAAAAGATGGCCTCTTAAAGTCTATATCCTTTCATTTTAATCTTGCTTGCCCAATACAATAAAACATTTTAGGATACAAACGTTTCTCCAGTTGCCTTCTGGCCGGTCACATGATGTCCCAGGGTTCTTTGTTTTCTCTGTCAGCAGCAGCCATGGATTATCCTCAAAGCTGCAAGACATGTATTCATGTTATGATGCCAGTCCTGTTCTCTGCAGCATTGAACTATGAGGTCAGGTGCTGGGCGTTAGTCAGCCCTGAAGAGGATCATTGGTGCAGGAAGACGCAAAGAGCAATGCTGGAACATGGAGAGAGTGAGTAGTACTCTGTGCAACCCAGCTCCCAGATAAAAAACTGCCCCTTAAAACCTGCATCCCCACCCTGTACTTTTCAGGATACTGTACATACTTTTCTCTAGTTGACTTCCCAGGGTCTCTAGTTGATGTCCCAGGGTCCTTCCGCAGGTCCACCAATGATGGCAGTGGGGTGTTCTAAGTGCTACAGAGAGCTGTATTCATATTATGATGTCAGTTCTGTTCTCTGTTGTATTGAGAGAAGAGGTGCTGGGGGTCGTTCACCCCAGGAGTGGATTGGTGGTGGAGGAAGACCCAAAAGACAATGTTGAAACATGGGAAGGAGGAGTAGTACCCTGTGTTGCCCTGCTCAAAGCTGCATAGCCTTGTTTTTGAAAGCGTACATGGTGGGTGATCCTTTTCCTCCTACCCATTTCTGCAGTGTTCCAATTTATTTACATGTGGAGCTGTACTCATGGTGGACTCCAGTGGTCCTGCAGAGTATAGCTCTCTCCATAAGAATGAACAGGGCGAGTAGCATGTAACGGTATGTAGTATGAACAGGATTGAGTAGTTCACTGTGAGGCCTTATCCAGTACTGCACATCCTTGCTTTAAAAAAGCATCCACAGCAGGTTCTCTTTATTCTGTGCATGTGTGCCAAAGCATCTTTTATATGTATGGGATGGAAATGTACTCGTGGAGGCCTCCAGCAGTCCTGCGGAGTATGGCACCCCTCCATAGAAATGAACAGAACCACAGCACACATGAGCAAAATAAAGAGGACCCGGCAGTGGTGATTTCTGAAGCAATCCCAAGGAGAGATGAAAACGAGGTTGCCGATACAGATCCTCATTATATAAACATACATAAAACAGGGGCACCTCTCGAATTTCCCAATTTCAGATGTCCGTATGCATTTCAACCCAAGAGGGTGTCAAACAAAAGTTCTTACAGTCAAAGTGGTATTTTATTGATTCTGCAAATGACCGCAGGAAAAGCACCATTCGGCCAACACGTTTCTGGGCTCAGAATTTCCGTTTCATTAGGGCTCTAAAACCAACCAGATATCAATTAGACCAAGAGAAAAAACCAGAAGGATAATCTTTAAAAAAAAAAAAAGGGGCCCATGTCTGCAGCGGAGCACCATGTTGAGTAGCCGTGGACGTTAGAGGATTTTGAAGCTACTCTTGGCAGGTCTTCACAGTGAAGATTGCTGGTTTAAGGACAAAGGAAGGTATTTCTCCAGGTGAGGTGTACTCAAGGGGGGTAGGGACATGCCTTGAAGGATACCTTGTACCAAGCGTACAGTATATCTTTTTTTAAGGAATGTTTTATCCTGCAGGTCTGAACGTGTGATAGCACACATCTCCATTTTAGCTCCCCCCTAGATTTCAACGTCATTTCTGAGCTGCCATAGGATAATAAGAATTAGATCACTTCTCCTCTTCCATATAGGGAAACTATAATGGTTTGAATTTTCTTTTCTATTGATATAACATCTTTTGACCAAATATTAAATATTAAAGTGTCACTAAACCAACATCATAAAAAACTGTCAATAAATATTGTATTACATACTGTTTATACTTACTCAGTCACTATGAGATTCGTATTCTGCATTCTGCAAAAAAGCCTGGTTGATCCTGCTACTCTCTATCGCCCCCTTCTGTCCAATTCAGCTAGGGATTTTGGAGCTGTGCACATGCGCAGTTTTCAGTGAGTTTTCATGCTGAGCATTTCCTCCCCATCACATCTGAGCAGCCCATGTGATTATAGAGTCACACATGGGGGCGTATATATGCAGCGGTAAATGAGAGAGGGGGTTAGAGAAATAGGGGGGTAAGAGTGAGAGAGGGGGAGAGAGAGAGAGGGGTAAGAGAGATGGAGAGTGGTCAGTATGTCTGCTACTCACCATTATGGCTGCTATCTTGTAGGCCCCGGCAACCAAGATCTAGAGCTGAAACTGTGCGCTGTATATTTTAGACATGTGCAATTCCTTTAGTTCCAAATTTGTTTTTTAACGAAATTTCGACAAATGAAAACCTGTTTAATGAAATCTTCCGAATATTCGTAAATTAGAATATTCAAAAATTCATAAATTGATAAATTCCAAAATTCACAAATTCGGAAATTTGAAAATCCGAAAAAAAACAAAAATTTGAAAATCTGAAATAATAACTAACTAATAATAAGTTAAATATTACTAACTATTAACTATAGGTATTGGAATTTCCTTTCAAATTTTGCTGTTAGTGAACGTAACGAATATGAATTTATCCGAAGCTACAAATTATCCGAAATAACGAAATAATCTAAACAAATGGAACATAACTAATTAATAATAATAAATAACAATAAATGCTTTTTATCATTATTTATTAATAGTTTGTTCCGTTCCATTTGTTTAATTGTGCCATTTGTTATTTTGGATAAATCGTAACTTCGGATAAATTCTTAGGGCCGGTTCACACAGCGGGCGATGCGAGGCGACACGACTCGCCTCGCCTCGCTCCCGCAAGTCGCCCCCGTTCTGTACAATGGAACCGTTCTGAGAGGAGCGACTCGAGTCGCTCCGACTCAGAAAAAAGGTTCCTGTACTACTTCTGGGCGACTTCGGGGGCGACTTGCATTGACTTCTATACAGAAGTCCTCTGCAAGTCGCCGCTGAGGTCGCCGCAGGTCGCGTCGAGGCAAGTCGGAGACGCCTCGCCGCGCCTGCAGTGTGAACCGGCCCTTATTCGTTGCGTTTACTAACAGACAAATTTTAAAGGAAATTCCAATACCTTTAATTTATTAGTTAGTTAGTTATTATTTAGAATTTTTGGATTTTCGTTCTTTCAAATTTTTGGATTTTCTTTCTCATTTTCAGATTTTCCAATTTAAGAATATTCAAATTTACGAATTTACGAATTGAGATCTTAACGAATGACCCAAAAAACGGAACCCACCCCCCCCCAAAATGAACAAATTTTAAGCATATTTAAATTTGTTGTCTCCCAGATGGGGGGTGAGTGGCCACTGGCCGGGCTGCTGGGCTTGTCATGCATGGCTCTCCTGGAGGGAGGGCTCTTCTGTGGCTGGACACAGGGCTCTTCCCTGTCTCTGTCCTGTCCTCGTGTAAGGGGGTCCGATTGCATCTCACCGATCTGGACAGCTGAGGAGAGCACTGTGAACAGAAACCACTCTGCAGGAAAGTATGATTGGTGCTCCTCAACAAGTAGGGATTCAGTGCCCCTTACTGGCCCAGACTCTTGGGCAGTGCTGGTCATTCCCCCCCTGTTAAGTTATGGGGCCCAGACCCCCTACAGGAGGCTCAGTGGTATCCCCTTCTCGGCCGTATGCCTCCACCGACACTTGGCATACAGCAGTGCCGGTTAAAAGGGTTAATTGCAGGATCACCAGGTGAAAATGTAAAGGAAAAATGTCTGTAAAAAGAAAAAGAATGCACCCACCACATCTAAGGATAGGTAATCTGCAATATATTACATTTTTCTTGGGTTTAGATAAACTTTTATGCCAGGCTTGGCAGATCACAGCTACAGAATGGGTTGGAGGAGATATCCCTTTCTGTGGGCACTTGTAGGCAGTACAGAATACTAAAACCCTGCACCACTCTGCCATACAGAAAAATCTATTTTGGGCCTCGATCGTCACATTGCTTGTTTAATTAGTAGAAGCTGAGAAGTTCCCTAGCCGGGTCTAAACTGCATCGGATTGATCTGTTCACTTCTAGAAAGGAACGGCTGGATTTTGAACGCGGATTCTGCATTTATGAACCAATTAACCTTTCACATCAGGAAACAGCCATGCATATAATACATTTTAAACAGTGGAGTAATGGGCCACAGAACCTCCAAAAATAATGATTTAAACTCGAGACAGCAGAGAAGAGATCCAGGCCGTCTGTTAATCACCGAAGTGAAGTGTTAGACTTGCCTGTATATTCCACTGGGCAATAGAGAAGACAGAAAATCAGCGCTCAGAGATAAAAATTTGAAGTGGAGAGACAGATACGAGGACTGTTTGTGCCGCAAGGGACCATAATCATCATCCGCAAATTAAAAAATCCTACAAGGGGTGGAAGAGGGCAATTAGAAGAGCTTGAAATTTAAAATATAAATGTAACTGCAGAGGAAAAATATGAGCCACAATAACATACTTCTCACAAGGAAACACAGAAAATGATTGCTTGGAGACTAAAAGGTGTATAGTCTTAAATATGAAAACAATATGAATGTAATTGATTCAGTCAGTATTTTGTGAGGGGTCTTAATGTTATAGTTCATTAACGTCAAGATATTCGTTACACAGGGGAAAATCGATTCGCTACTGTATTTTTATTTTTTTTAATATTAACATGGAAATCCAGTGCCCCTGGAAGACGTTACCTATAACGAAACGGCGTAGGGAGGAGCGACGTACTGACGTCACTGCGATCTACGCTGGACCCGGAAGCGACGGGCAGCGTTACTAAGCCGGCCGGCGAATCTGTTTGTTTTACAAAGCAACGTTTTTTCTACTTGATGTAAGTGCAATCTTTTTTATTATATTAAATTTCGTGACTATATCACACTATGGCGATTCCTTTCGTTATTATATGTGCTGGGCAATGAGCGGTGTGGCCGTAGGATTTTTCTAACCATTGGAATAAGCGGTGTGGCCGTAGGATTCTTCTAACCACTTGAACCAAGCGCTTAAAGAGGATACACCCTCCATGCAGTCCTGACTCAGAGGAAGAGTTTTTGATTTGGCGATATCTGGTCTCTGAGATGGGATCAGTGTAGCTGGTAAGCGGCAGTAGTGTTGGTGGTGGAAGTCCTCTTTTTTTCCTGCAAACTCTGATGACACTTTTCCTATATCGGTGTGGTGTGTTTAAAACACGTTGGAGATTACAAGCACAATATTTTTTGTTGATGGGATGATGGACTAATATTTGAACATTAGTATATGCATTTCCCTGTCTGCACTTTGTTAATATTTTTGATTTCATGCTTTATTTATTCACTTATTTGCTTCACATAGCATTTATCGGATCAGTATAGCGCAGCTTATTTGGGAATAAAGGTTTGAGTAGAGACCTTTCCAACCTTTCAGTTTTCAAGAACAATGTCAATGACTCCCTGAACAAGGAATCGTGCCACAGCAGTGTGGAGTCCTGTTAGTTGTTGCAGAAGCATTGAAAAGTTGACAACATGAAGTGGGGCAAAAGTAGAGATTGAAAATCCAGCTTGTAGATCCTGGAAACGCATCTGAGATGTTTTTGGTCCAAGTGGCTGCAAATGCTAACAGACGGACCCCGCTTTGAAAAATTAGGGTGTCACCTCTTGGTGAAAAATAATTTCTCACAGGCTTGAAAGTTTTGGGAGTCCGTGTAATGCAAGGTTTGCATTGTGTGTCCTAGACATGGAGGTCTGGAAGAAATTAAAGGAACTCACCGTATCTTAGCTTCAAGGGTAGGATTTCCAGCCTGAGGCTTAGATTTATTTTGGGGCATCTTTAATAAAGTTGTCTAGGGAAGCAGAAAAAAGATTTTCTCATGCTGGATATGCGATGTACAACATCCATAAGTCCATCCACACAGTAATGTAAGGCACCAGGCAGGGCAAGAGTACAGATCATTTCAAAAGTGAATGATCCATTTCCAGTCTCGTGTCACCCAGATTAAAGTGGTATTAAACCCAAAACCAAAAATGGAATATATTGCAGTTTAGCAATCCTTAGATGTGGTGGCTGCATTTGTTTCTTTTTTTCCCTCTGTTTTCGACTGGTCGTCTGGCCAGCAACACACCTCTGGTAATAGAGTGCCCCCTACTCTGGATAAAGTATCACAGGGGGGCACAGCAGATAACAGCACCGTCAGTCTGGGGGGAGGGGAGTGTATTAGCAGATTTCGATACACTACCAAATTGTAGCCAAATTCCAGCTCACCACCATTATTTTCCAGCACTGCCTTAACCCTCTTGGGCATGGAGTTCACCAGGTTGCCACTGGAGTCCTCTTCCACTCCTCCATGACGAAATTACAGAGCTGGTGGATGTTGGAGACCTTGCGCTCCTCCACCTTCTGTTTGAGAATGCCCCACAGATGCTCAATAGGGTTTAGGTCTGGAGACTTGGCCAGTCCATCACCTTTACCCTCAGCTTCTTTAGCAAGGCAGTGGTCATCTTGGAGGTGTGTTTGGGGTCGTTATCATGTTGGAATACTGTCCTGCGGCCCAGTCTCTGAAGGGAGGGGATCATGCTCTGCTTCAGTATGTCACAATACATGTTGGCATTCGTGGTTCCCTCAATGATCTGTAGCTCCCCGGTGCTGGCAGCACTCATGCAGCCCCAGACCATGACACTCCCACCACCATGCTTAACTGTAGGCAAGACACACTTGTCTTTGTGCTCCTCACCTGGTTGCCGCCACACATGCTTAACACCATCTGAACCAAATAAGTTTATCTTGTTCTCATCAGACCACAGGACATGGTTCCAGTAATCCATGTCTTTAGACTGCTTGTCTTCAGCAAACTGTTTGTGGGCTTTCTTGTGCATCACCTTTAGAAGAGGCTTCCTTCTGGGTTGACAGCCATGCAGACCAATTTGATGCAGTGTGTGGCGTATAGTCTGAGCACTGACAGACTGGCCCTCCCCTTTAACCTCTGCAGCAATGCTGGCAGCACTCATATGTCTATTTCCCAAAAGACAACCTCTGGATATGAAGCTGAGCATATGCACTCAACTTCTGTGGGCGACCATGGCAAGGCCTGTTCTGAGTGGAACCCATCCTGTGAAACTGCTATATGGTCTTGGCCACCGTGCTGCAGCTCAGTTTCAGGGTCTTGACAATCTTCTTATAGCCTAGTCCATCTTTATGTAGAGCAACAATTCTTTTTTTCAGATCCTCAGAGAGTTCTTTGCCATGAGGTGCCATGTTGAACTTCCAGTGATTAGTATGAAAGAGTGAGAGCGATAACACCAAATTTAACACACCTGCTCCCCATTCACACCTGAGACCTTGTAACACTAACGAGTCACATGACCCCGGGGAGGGAAAATGGTTAATTGGGCCCATGAAAAGATATAATAAAATCTTTACAAAAATGTGAGGGGTGTACTCACTTTTGTGAGATACTGCATATATATATATACACACACACACACACACACACACACGTTTTGCCTTTCATTTCTATTTTAAACAGAATGGGTTGTTTCACAAGGTAAGTATTTAGTCCAAGGAAGTGCCTGTCAGACCAAGTGAATTCCGTCCCACTTGGAGAATCCACTTGGTCTTGCAGCTGCTTCCGCGGACTGGAATGCATGCAGGCTCCCACGAGTGGAGCGGCGACGGGCTATACAAAAAATCAGCATATGATCCGGGGTGCCAGGAGGGGCACTAGAGATTGTCAGTGTTCTTAATTTATTTTTAATTGTGTATTTTAAAGGATACCTAAAGGTAAATAAATAAAAAAATTTATGTTATGCTTACCTCCTCTGTGCAGTTTTGCACTGAGTGGCCCTAATCCTCCTCTTCTGGGGTCCCTCCGTGGCTCCTCCCCTTGGGACACCCGTGCGGGCGTGCTCCCGTGTCCTGCTGCTGTGTCTGTTGACACATACAGCAGGACTCAGCCCGGCCCCCAGCTCCCGCATCATTGGATTTGATTGACAGTAATGGGAGCCAATGGCTGCGCTGCTATCAATCTATCCAATTAGGACACGAGACACCGGCTGGAGCTGGTGTGCTCATTCCCGGAGTGGGAACGACAGGGTTCAGGTAAGTAAAACGGGGCACTGGGGGGCTGCTACACTAAATTAGGTTTTTCACCTTAATGCATAGAATGCATTAAAGTGAAAAACCTCAAGGGTTTAAGACCCCTTTAACCACTTCCAGACAGCCGAACACCGATATACGTCCTGACTTTGTGGATGAATATCGTTGTTATGGCAGCAGCTAGCTGCCATAACCCCGGTATCCTCATGTTCGGCCGGCGGTCCACTACAAAAGTGGTCTCTGCAGCGGATTTGCGACAAGATAGGAATGTTTGACCATTCTTCCAGAAGTGCCTTTGTGAGGTCAGACACTGATGTTGGATAGGAAAGCCTGGCTCGCAGTCTCCGCTCTAATTCATCCCAGAGGTGTTCTATCGAGTTGAGGTCAGGACTCTGTGCAGGCCACTCAAGTTCCTCCACCCCAAACTCACTCATACATGTCTTTATGGATCTTGCTTAAACATGTATATAATCAGATATATACTTACACCATTTGCAAAAAACACACATGTACTCCTATCTTGTGCATTCTCAATTCTCACCACCAAGAGGTCACTGCATTAAAGTGTCACTAAACCCAGGAGCCTGCATTCACTACATCTGGTTTCCCACAGTACACAGAACATGGAAATTCAATTTTTTTTTAAATAAAGACTTATTCCCATCAGCAGTATATAGCAGTCTTATGACTTCTATCAGTGTCTGGCCAAGCACTGGCTTAAGCTTATAGGAGGGGTTTTCATTCTTCTCTGGCTGTCCTATGAGGCAGCACGACCCCTGACCCTCTGTCTGGACTGTGCTGATTCTCCCTGTGCTGTTCACAGGCACCCCCCCCCCCCCCCCCCAAAAAAAAAAAAAAAAACTTCTCTAGCTATACACACTGAGCATGTGCAGAGTGCCTCCAAGGCTCTGTTCTATCAGGAGATGGGTTGGGGACAGTAAAAGAAGGGAAGGATTATAGAAGACAGGATCAAACAGCCTTTTTTACACAGTGCAGAGGATTAATCCCTTAGGTACACAATCACTTCCAGAGCTAAGGGGTCTTTTAACCACTTAAGCCCGGACCATTTGGCTGGCCAAAGACCAGAGCGATTTTTGCGATTCGGCACGGAGTCGATTTAACTGACAATTGCGCGGTCGTGCGACGTGGCTCCCAAACAAAATTGCCGTCCTTTTTTTCCCACAAATAGAGCTTTCTTTTGGTGGTATTTGATCACCTCTGCAGTTTTTATTTTTTTGAGCTGTAAACAAAAAAAAGAGCGACAATTTTGAAAAAAAAAAAGCAATATTTTTTACGTTTTGCTATAATAAATATCCCCAAAAAATATATCAATTTTTTTTTTCCTCAGTTTAGACCGATATGTATTCTTCTACATATTTTTGTCAAAAAAAAATCGCAATAAGCGTTTATTGATTGGTTTGCGCAAAAGTTATAGCGTTTACAAAATAGGGGATAGTTTCATGGCATTTTTATTAATAATTTTTTTTTATTAGTAATGGCGGCGATCAGCAATTTTTATCTTGACTGCGACATTATGGCAAACAGATCGGACACTTTTAGCGTGATTTTGGGACCATTTACATTCATACAGCGATCAGTGCAATTAAAAATGCATTGATTACTGTGTAAATGTGACTGGCAGTGAAGGAGTTAACCACTAGGTGGCGCTGTAAGGGTCAAGTGTCTCCTAGGGAGTGATTCTAACTGTGGGGGGGGGGGGGGGGCCTGTGTGTGACACGTCACTGATCACCGCTCCCGATTACAGGGAGCTGTGATCAGTGTCACTAGGCAGAACGGGGAGATGCTTTTTACATTAGCATCTCCCCATTCTTCCTCATCGTGAGACGATCATGGGTATCCCCACGGACATTGAGTCCGCGGGACCCGCGATCGTGCTCACAAAGCTCCCGGCGGGCACGCAACTCGCCTCTTAAAGGGCAATGTACAGCCCCCTACCCTGAAGACCTCAAGAATGGTGAAGCCATGAAGCCAGCTAGGGCAAAACATGTCAAAGCCGCTACTTGAAGTCGCAATTGTATTAAATATTTATCTGTAGAATGATTAATGAATATTGTTAAATACAAATTCATTGTTTTGATATATTATAGTGGCGTAATGGTTTGGCGCCTTTAAAATCCCACTTTCTTTGTATTTCTATTTTCCACTGCCAGACTTTACTCTCTTGAGGAGCTATGCCCATGAACTATAAAGTTTGTTGGATGCAGACGATTCTTCGGATAACATGGCTCTTCAAGAGATTGAGCTCTTAGCCCAAACTCCAGACAAACGAAAAATGACTAGCTCAGTTAAAGATAATAAATGAGCTTTTGCTTCAGTACTCACCTTCAGTCTGGAGCTTCCATCAAAAAGAAAGTTCTTTTCATCACTACATGTCCTCACTATTCCATTTTGAATGACAATCTGTATTGTTTTATCCACTTCCTCTGCACCAAGACTGCCATGTACCTGGCCCAAGCTTGTGACTGGACAGTGAAAGGAGAAGCAGCACAGAGATCAGTGGTGGGTGGTGCTCAAATTTTTTGGGGGGGGGCGCAAAATCATTTTGAAAAAAAAATCATCAATTGCAGCCACTATGTCCATCAAATCCTGCCACGGTGCCCATCAAATGCTGCCACGGTGCCCATCAAACGCTGCCACTGTGCCATCAAATGCTGCCACTGTGTCATCAAATGCTGCCACTGTGTCATCAATTGCAGCCACTGTGTCATCAAATGCTGCCCCTGTGCCCATCAAACGCTGCCATGTTGCCATCAAACGCTGCCACTGTGCCATCAATTGCAGTCACTGTGCCAAATGTTGCCACTGTGCCCATTAAATGCTGCCACTGTGGCCATTAAACACTGCCACTGTGCCATCAAATGCTGCCACTGTGCCCATCAAACGCAGCCACTATGCCAAACGCTGCCACTGTGCCCATAAAACGCTGCCACTGTGCCATCAAATGTTGCCACTGTGCCCATAAAATGCTGCCACTGTGCCATCAATTGCAGCCACTGTGCCAAACGCTACCACTGTGCCATCAAACGCTGCCACTGTGCCGAACACTGCCACTGTGCCCATCAAACGCTGCCAGTGTGCCCATCAAATGCTGCCAGTGTGCCCATTAAATGCTGCCAGTGTGCCCTTGAATACCCCCAGTGTGACCCCCGCCCGCTCGTCGTTTGCCTGGCACTAACCCTGTCTTCGTGGGGCAGCAGGTGACAGCGACGAGCAGGTTCCTCCATGTGTCTCCTGCCATGCTCATCTCCCATCCTCTCCTCCTGATAGGCATCAAATAGTGGCGCCTGTCGTTTCAGCCAATCAGGTGACAGGCAACAGACCCGAGCACTAATTGGCGGAGAGGTGGTTTAGTGTTAGGAAAGCGAATAGTCATTTGCTTTTCTAACACAGCTGAGTGACCTGCGAGCGCCCAGCATGGCACTCGCAGGTCACTTTTTTTTAAGCATATTAGAGCCTATGGCTCTAATCGGGTGCTTCAAAAACACCCCCGCCACAGTAATTCAGGCGCCCTACGCTCGAAAAAGGACCGGGCGCCTGAATAGAGGGTGGCAGCGGAGACCATAGATAGATTCATGCAATACATGAATCTATCTATTGGTGATATAGGGGGTTGCAGGAGAGAGGGGGCGCCTTAATGCACGGGCCGCCACTGAAGAGATGATATCATTATTATATCACTTTGCCTTCTCCTCCCATCAGATTGTTCATAGTTAGCATTATTCATTGTTGGCTCCTTATGCTGCTTCTTTCTCTCACAGTCTGAGCTCAGGTGTTTACATTGCTTGTTTTATATGTGCTTAGAGTTCAGCTTTAACAGTTTTTGGTGGAAGGAGTAAAAGATATATATATATATATATATATATATATATATATATAAATATATAAATATATATATATATATATATATATATATATATATATATATATATATATATATATATATATATATATAGTACAGCGTTGTTCAACTTTAAATGCAGAGTCGGAATCGCACCTTTTTTTTAGATTCTTGTTTCACAAACCCATCATACATCGTCTTGCTTTTCAGATTTAAAGTACTTACCACTTTGAGTATCAAAGGTGGGAAATTCTTTGTTTGGATCCTCAACAGCTATAATGTGGAGCATCTGCTGTATAATGTGGAACTTGCTTCCTCAATACAACAATTTGTGTATTTCTTTAAAAAAGAGAAAGATCTGAAGCTGGTTCATATTTTAATACAGAAAATCTGGTTTGAACATTTTCCAGAACTGAAGGCTCTCTTATGTATAGAGTTACACCGGCTACCAGTGAAATGATATTGTGTTATTTATTACCTGTTCAGCTTAATAACGTCGAGGAGCCTTTGAGGGATGGATGTTATGTGTTTTAGCATTATACAAAATGTAAAAAAATTTGGAATTTATTGTTTAAACTATTGAGTCATGCGATTCTAAATCATGGCCTTGGAAAGTTAAAGCAGACCTACACTCCAAACTCAAGTCTAAGCTGTAGTAACAATATAGCTCTGTTATGCCGCGTACACACGATCAGACTATCCCCTGGACTTTCCGAACTAGCGGACCTGCCCACACACAACCGCTTGCTCGTTCCCCACCCCCTTTCCTGACCGGCTGGGTTGCGTGCTCGGATAAAGGTCTTATATGGACCTTGGGGGGGGGGGGGGGGCCCCCACAGCGTTTTTTCAGACGTAGGGCTTCCCCTGAAGTCCACACCAGGTGACGGGGCCAGCGACGTGTCAATCATTGACTTCCTTCGCTAGTCCCGGCTACCTGGAGCCGCGTTCAAAATGAATGGACTTTCCTCCGTGCGCGGGAAAGTCCGTTCATTTCAAAAGTCCGGCAGACTAGCACACAGACGGACGGATTTTCAATTTTTGAGTCAAAACTACTTTCTAAGTCCGCCGGACTTTTGGGGAAAAAAAGTCAGACGGAGCCCACACACGGGTGGATAGTCTGATCGTGTGTACGCGCCATTAGTAAACCTTTCATTAGTAAAAAAGCATGTACAGCACTACTATGTATAAACTTTTGGCACCCCCAACATCTTTATAAATGCCCAAGGAGCCCAAAAAATCTGGTGCTTCCTAATATTAAAATGTCAATGTGTCAGTTGGACCCTTACCCTTCTTCATTTTGCCATTGGTTCCTAAACATGACTGGTGGTCTCGGTGACCAATGGGGAAGCAAGGAGCGTGACAGTGCTTGATTTTGCTCCCTAAAGTCTACATTTGCATATTAAAGGCTTACAACTTTTCGTAAGAGCTATAGTTGGTGGGCCATTTCATTAGTAAAAAAGCAAGTACAGCACTACTATGTAATTTTTTTGGCACCCTAAACATCTTACTCTTGTTACATAGTTACATAGTAGGTGAGGTTGAAAAAGGACATCAAGTCCAACCTGTGTGTGTGATTATATGTCAATATTACATTGTATATCCTTGTATGTTGCGGTCTTTCAGGTGCTTATCTAATAGTTTTTTGAAACTATCAATTCCCCCCACTGAAACCACCACCACCTGTGGAAGGGAATTCCACATCCTTGCCTCTCTTACAGTAAAGAAACCTCTACGTAGTTTAAGGTTAAACCTCTTTTCTTCCAATTTTAATGGGTGGCCACGAGTCTTGTTAAACTCCCTTCCGCAAAAAAAGTTTTATCCCTATTGTGGGGTCACCAGTACGGTATTTGTATATTGAAATCATATCCCCTCTCAAGCGTCTCTTCTCAAGAGAGAATAAGTTCAGTGCTCACAACCTTTCCTCATAACTAATATCCTCCAGACCCTTTATTAGCTTTGTTGCCCGTCTTTGTACTCGCTCCATTTCCAGTACATCCTTCCTGAGGACTGGTGCCCAGAACTGGACAACATACTCTAGTACCACTCTTGTACCACATCAAGTTCTGGCTCTTGGGAACAATTTAAAATCTGCACCTTGACACTTAAATATTTGGGAATTAGAATTCCTTCAGATCCCACCAAACTGTGTACGGAAACTATCATCCTCTAATGCAGCGTACGATACAAGGTCTCAAGAAGTCCGATTGGGCCCAATATTCATGGTTTGGGAGGATACATCCTAAGCTGGGATGCCCGGTCCACTCCTGCAGATTACATTATTGTGGTTGTAATGACTATCCGGCGCTGAGGTCTCTGAACCTTCAGGCCTTCAAGTCTCTTCCTGCTATCCAACGCTGGGGTCTCTGAACCCCCAGGCTTTCAAGCCTGCTCCTTGTTGGTTACATTTCTGCTCCTTCTCTGCTCCAGACTCTTCCCATCCTCCCTCAGAGCATGTGACCCCCAGCTTATATGTAAGTCCTGCCCCTGCCAATACAATTTAATGATTGGTCCAGGGCTCTCCATACAAACTGCCTGCACCCCAGTCCCCAGCCCATCTTCCTTCCAGAACATTTCCAATGGAAGGTAAGGGAGATCTTTCAGGGCAGAATGCAGATGGCCACACCCTGCCCTCTCTACTCTGTCATTCCCCTCTCCCAAAGCAGACAACCAGGCCTTAAAGTGGAAGACCCTGGTTAAATTTACCTAACACTTACCCTACCTAAACCTATTTAGCACCCACCTAAATAGCACTGACCCCCGAAGGAGTGGCTGATTTGATTTGGGTCTGCACTCTAGTAACAAAACCCCGCTAACTAGCCTCAGTCCCCTTGATACAGCTGTGGTGCAATACAATACAGTACAATATAATATATCACAATATACCTGTATTGTCCTCTCAGGATCCTACTGGCACCACCTGCTGGGAGAAAACAATACTCCACACAACGAGGTACTTAATCAAAGTATATTTTACTATATATATATATTTGTAGATAGGTGATTACAGCAATTGTACTGTCATCCAACATAGATTGACAGGACAATGAACTTTGATAAAACAGTTACAAACAATATATATATATATATATATATATATATATATATATATATATATATATATATATATGGGAGCTCCCCCTACTTTTTTAGCTATGTGTGAGATCTCACTTAAAGTACTCAGTCTTTATCTTCTGATCTTTGCTTGCAATGATAACTCCTTATAAATTTGTAATCCAAGGTTAAAGCAGTTAAAGTTGAATTAAGGATGATCCTAATGTTGCTTCCACAAATATAATACAGTGCTTTAAGAGTGATAGTAAGTAGGTCCGTGGGACTAAGTATCCCAGTGAGGCCTGTATATAACTCTGACTAGGTGCAATGGTTTAGAAAACGGTGGGTAGCAACCCGCTCATCAACTGGATCGGAAATTTGGTTTGGTGACTTTGGTCTGGTGGTTGCAGCTTGCTTCTGCGTCAGCCAGCTCCGTCACTTCATTCCGTTCCGACAGGTGGATCTGGTCTTCCGATGCTCAAACGAGTGTCTCTGGACCCTCTCAATCTGATCACTGTGTCTCTGGCACTTCAGGTCACTCACACAACCAAGCAGGGTTGCGTTCCGCAAGGGCAGTAGGCCGCTTCCTCTGGGAGGCCTCCGCACAAGACCTCACAGGCAGGCCATACATTCCCAAGCGAGCTAAAATGGCCGCTCAGGGTCCTTTTATCTCCTACCCAGTATGCAATGCAAGAGAGGGTGTCCATGGATAGGTCACTCGACATCCTGGGTAAAAGGATCAACTCTCCAATGTAAATAACAGTCACTTCCTGTAAATAGTTCAATGCTTGAAAGCCAAATATCATTTAAGTTCACTTTAAGTATTTGGCCGCTAGATGGCGCCAAACACTAAGCTATAGAACCGTCCATAGACTTTCATTATAATTGCTAATACACATCAGAAGACAAGGATACCAGCACTACACATACATATACACATCGTTTTATTATGTTATTGAAGTGAACAGGGGTAGGTGCCTCTTTTCTTTCTTTAATTACTTTCATATATATGTTAGGATAATATCTTAAAATGTGAGCTCATTGAAAACATCTCATATTTCCCTTGGAAAGACAATTTTGCATTGTAGACTCTGCGTCTGTAATAGATGAACAAACTGCTAAAATGAATCCCACAAATAATGTTTATACATAATAATCCACAATTATTCAAAACTTCAATTGTTTGTCAGTCTCAATGGTACAATGCCTGATCTCAGCAAGGTGAGAATGGTTATTGGCATAATTAGTATTTCATGTGTATTCCGCTGTGAGTTCAATATAAAACAGAGCAGCTAATTAAAGCCTGGAAGCCCTCCAATTCTTATTTAGATGACCCAGTGCTGTCGGTACTATTCCCCCGTGTACACTGCACACAGAGATCTCTCTCCAATCAAGACGTACAGAATGTTCCGAGGTGTCTAAGTGGATATAACACAATCCAGCGCCCTTGGGGCCAACCCGCCATTCTTACCAGCCAGGGGAGCCAAAGAAAATACCTCTCATGGTTTTGTGATTGGATCCACAAATGGACTTTAGATACAGATAATAATACACAGGCAAGGGTGTGTGATACTGATAGATAGATAGATAGATAGATAGATAGATAGATAGATAGATAGATAGATAGATAGATAGATAGAAAAATGATGCATAGATAGAAGTGTAGCACTACCCCCGTAGGAGCTGATGGATAGAACGGGTTCTTTGCCACAATCTTCTCAAGAACCTTAGCCCCTTTGACACACCAGGTTGAGTGTACAAACATACATCACATGAAATCACTGAAAGTAATAAAACTATCCCCTATTTTGTAAACGCTATAACTTTTGCGCAACCCAATCAATATACGCTTATTGCGATTTTTTTTTTTACGAAATATATGTAGAATACATTTCGGCCTAAACTGAGGGAAAAAAAATGTTTTTTTATATATTTTTCGAGGGATATTTATTATAGCAAATAGTAAAAAATAATGAGTTTTTTTTTTTAATTGTCGCTCTTTTTTTTGTTTACAGCGCAAAAAATAAATACCGCAGAGGTGATCAAATACCACCAAAAGACAGCTCTATTTGTGGGAAAAAAGGGCACCAAT
This sequence comes from Lithobates pipiens, assembly GCF_037356315.1. Classification (NCBI taxonomy): domain Eukaryota; kingdom Metazoa; phylum Chordata; class Amphibia; order Anura; family Ranidae; genus Lithobates; species Lithobates pipiens. Next base: position 44,176,781 of record NW_027507764.1, read on the forward strand.
TTTGTTTGGGAGCCACGTTGCACGGCCGCGCAATTGTCAGTTAAAGCGACACAGTGCTGAATCACAAAAAACGCTCTGATGTGGTTAAGGTACCCAACAAATATTGAGTGAAAATTCGTTTTTTTATTAAGTAATTATTATTTTCGGTACTCTTTATTTAGCCCCTTTTTCATTTTATAATATGATTATTTTTTACATTAATCTTTCAGTGTTTTATTTTTTTTAACCACTTCAAAACCGGGCACTTTGACCCCCTTTCTGTCCAGGCCAATTTTCAGCTTTCAGCGCTGTCGAACTTTGAATGACAATTGTGCGGTCATGCTACACTGTACTCAAATGAAATCGTTGTTATTTTTCCACACAAATAGAGTTTTCTTTTGGTGTTATTTAATCACTACTGTTTTTTTTTTTTTTCGAAATAAACGAAAAAAACACCAAAAAATTTGAAAAACAAAACAAAAAAAACAAAACATGCCTTTCTTCATTTCTGGTAATAAAATTCACAAATAATCTTTCTTCAGAAATTTAGGCTAAAATATATTCTGCTACTTTTTTTGGTGAAAATAACCCAAATCAGTGTATATTATCTAGTCTGTAGGAAAGTTCGAAAGCCCAGAAACTCTGGTATATACGGTGCCTTAAAAACTATTCATACCCCTTGACATTTTCCACATTTTATCATGTTACAACCAAAAAAGTAAATGTATTTTATTGGGATTTTATGTGATAGACCAACACACATATATCCAGTGGCACATAATTGTGAAGTGGAAGGAAAATAATAAATGGTTTTCAAACTTACTTTACAAAAAAATATGTGAAAAGTGCGGGGGGTACATTTGTACGGCGCCCCCCTGAGTCAATACTTTGTAGAACCCCCTTTCACTGCAATTACAGCTGCAAGTCTTTTTGGGGATGTCTCTACCAGCTTTGCACATTTAGAGAGGACCTTTTTGCCCATTCTTCTTTGCAAAATATCTCAAGCTCTGTCAGATTGGATGGAGAGTGTCTGTGAACAGAAATTTTCAAGCCTTGACACAGATTCTCAATTTGATTTAGGTCTGGACTTTGACTGGGCCATTCTAACACATGAATATGCTCTGATCTAAACCATTCCATTGTAGCTCTGGCTGTATGTTGAGGGTCGTTGTGCTTCTGGAAGGTGAACCTCCGCCCCAGTCTCAAGTGTTTTGCAGACTCAGGTTTTCTTCAAAGATTGTCCTGTATTTGGCTCCATCCATCTTCCCATCAACTCTGACCAGCTTCCCTGTTCCTGCTGATAAAAAAGCATCCCCACAACATGATGCTGCCACCACCATGGTGGGGATGGTATGTTCTGGGTCATGTTCAGTGTTAGTCTTCCACCACACATAGCGTTTTGCTTTAAGGCCAAAAGATCAATTTTGATCTCATCTGACCAGAGCACCTTCTTCTACATGTTTGCTGTGTCCCCCACATGGCTTCTCGCAAACTGCAAACGTGAATTCTTATGGCTTTTCTTTCAACAATGACTTTCTTCTTGCCACTTTTCCATAAAGGCCAGATTTGTGGAGAGCATGACTAAAAGTTGTCCTGTGGACAGATTCTCCCACCTGAGCTGTGGATCTCTGCAGCTCCTCCAGAGTTACCATGGGCCTCTTGGCTGCTTCTCTGATGAATGCTCTCCTTGCCCGGCCGGTCAGTTTAGGTGGACGGCCATGTCTTGGTAGGTTTGCAATTGTGCCATACTCTTTCCATTTTCAGATGATGGATTGAACAGAACTCAATGAGAGGTTCAAAGCTTGGGATATTTTTATTATAGCATATCCCTACTCTAAACTTCTCCACAACTTTACCCCTGACCAGGGGCAGCCTGACAACTCATGGACCCCCCGGGCAATAGGAGATTATGGGGCCCCCAGGCAATCAGAGATTATGGGACCACACAGTATACACAAACACACACACACACAGTATGAAATCACCCAGTATACACAGACATGTTTCTATTGGCTGAGAAGGTACTGGAGAGGTGGGACAGCTATAATCTCGGGATTTTTAGACCAAAAGGATGTCAGTAAGGGACATTTCAGAGACAGATGTAAACAAAAACACAGATTTTTCCATACTGTCCCTGGTTTTACTGAGGCTGGCAACCCTGATGGGGCCCCCTAGTGACCCGGGGCCCTCGGGCAGTGCCCGAGTGGCTGAAAGGTCAGCCCGCACTTGCCCCTGACCTGTCTGGTGTGTGCCTTTACTCGAGATGGCTGTGGCCAGAAATGCTATGGGGGAGAGGAGGGGGGGGGGGGGTCATTTTTCAAAGTGATTTTTCAGGAAAATAAAGCTTTGAATATAAAACATGAATGAAATGGCGTTTTTGGTTTGTGGCGCTCTGATGCAGTATAGTTCCACTTTAACTTTTACTGAGCTTTTTTTTTTATTCCATGGAGTTGGGGGCTGCAAGATAAGCTGACCTCTAATTTTCATGCAAAGTTTTCTTATAAAAAAAACAAAAAACAAAAAAAAAAAAAAAAAAACCTCATTGTTATGCAATGCACTTGGCACATGAATCCACTTTGAATTGACCTCTGATACTTTTGTAACGCTGAATACAGAACAATGTGTTTCTCGTTAACAAAATTATAAATTCATTCATATTCATTTTTAAATGGAGAGAGAAGGACTTGGACATCTTTTGGAAACTTTGATTTCATTACAAAGGTTTTTTTTTTTTTTTATGATCTAAACGTTGAACAGACTTTGATAAACCCGCATGCCTGCCAAATAAACAGGACATCACAGCAATGTATGTAAATGTTCTCTGGGTTTTCATGTGACCTGATTCCCAGATCCATCCTTCCAACGAAGAATGTTTTCTTCTACCTGTCAGAAGTAGCACTGAATCATCAGAATTCCGCTCTTCCTTCCCTACTCTGCTGGAGGATTCACTTTTAATTTAAGAAAATAAACAGACAGAAAGATAAGATCTATAACATGCAATGAAAGGAGTTCTGAGTCATTCACACCTACTGCTTGTATAATATATACAACCATCTACTTGTAACAATTAAAGTCTGCTGGTTTACCACTATGGAGAGATGACCCCGAAGATTCTTAATAGATGTTCCTTTTTTTCTTGTTTTAATTTGGCAGATATATTTCAAGATGGTGTATACTAGTCGTCGACGAATCTTAACCTATTCAGCACTGCACTACTTTAATCACTTGACCTCCAGAAGGTTTACCCCCTTCCTGACCAAGCCGATTTTCATTTTTCAGCACTGTCAAACTTTGAATCACAATTGTGCGGTCATATAACTCGGTACCTAAACTAAATTTTAATTAATTAAATTTTTTTAGTTTTTTTTTGCTAAGCAAATGAAAAAAGACCCCAAATTTTGAAAAAAGAAAGTTTTTCTTAGTTTCTGTTCTAAAATTTTGTAAATAAGTAATTTTTCTTCTTCATTGATGTGCGCTGATGAGGCTGCAGTGCCTGACGGTCACTGATCGACTGCACTAATGGGCACTAATATGCAGCACTGATGTGCACCGATAGGTGGCACTGAGGCACTGATAGGGGCACTGATGGACAGCCTTTAGGGAACTGATAGGCTGCAATGATTGGCACTGATAGATGATAAGGAGGCACTGACAGGCATCACTGGTGGGCATCACTGGTGGGCATTAGTGGGCAATTGCTAATGGGGCTGCACTGATAACCACTGCACTGATTATCAGTGCAGATCCCCCCATCAGGAAAGCCACTTATCAGCTCGCCTCTACTTATGCTTTGTCAGCGTGGGTAGAGGAATGCCAATAACTGGAACTTGTTAGTTACGCTGTGATTGGACACAACTGATCACATGGTAAAGAGCCTACGTCACAGTTGTCAGTCCCAAACCAACTAGGTTAAATCAATTAAATAACAAAACAGTCTCGTGGAGGAAAGTCCAAAGTGCTAACTTAGTGGCAGTCGCTGTGGCAGAGCTAGAAGTAACTCTGCAGGGAAGACAAGAAAAAAGGCCATCTAAGAGTAGCGGTGTGAGACTTTAAAGCGATGGCCCGCCCAAAAAAAAAAAAAATTAAAACCAGCAGCTACACATACTGCAGCTACTGGCTTTTAATAATAGGACACTTGCCTGTCCTGGAGTCCAGCAATGTGGGCACCACAGCTGATGTTTCCATCAGCTGTCGGGTGCTGCCTCCGTCATTGTGGGTAAGGTTACCCTGCAGTGTAGCCTTTCAGCTTCACGCCGGGAACCCTACTGCGCATGGGCGAGGCCCGCTCCTCTCTCTTGTAGGCCCAGCGACAGGGGGAGGAGGAGGGAGCCCCAGCCGTGACGTCAATATCCATGACAGAGGCTCCTGGAAGTGGGAAAAAATACCTGTCAAAGACAGGTATCCTGTCCTCCCTCCCCCCTGAAAGGTGCCAATTGTGGCACCAGAGGGGGGAGGAATAAGATGAGTGGAAGTTCCACTTTTGAGTGGAACTCTGTTTTAATAGCCACAATAAGTAAACAACTCACAGGATCATAGTGGATAATACTTGTCAAGTAGTTAAAAGACTTTGCTGTGGGCGGCCGGATGGCCGGCGTTTCCTGTCAAAGGAGACCATATGGAGTCCTCGACTGTGCGCGTGAGCAGCAACACTTCCTGGAACTGGTCCAAGAATCCTTGGTAGACGGAGGTTGAGCCGGCTTCACTAGCGATAGGTGTGGCACATGTTTGGAGCATGTATGCTTGTTCTTCAGGCCGGTCTCCTTTGTGGAGCAATGCCGGCCATCCGGCCACTCACAGCGGGGACTTCTATCTACTTAACAAGCCTTATTCACTATGATCCTGTGAGTTGTTTACTTATTGTAGCTATTAAAGTCTCATACCACTACTTTTAAATGGAGCTGCCTTTTTTCTTGTCCAAACTATTTATATAATCCCCCACCCTCCCTCTGGACACCCTCACCCATGGATTGGCTGTAGAGGCATAACTAGAACTTTCAGGGCCCCACTGCTAGAAACCATGACAGGCTTCCTGACTCTCCCCCTTCCATCCGCACCCCGGGCTTCCAGTTCTGGGAGGGCGTCCATGGACATCCATGGGAGGAGCCTGGGGTGCGCATCCATCGCACTCTGTGACCGTGGGACATGTGAAGCTAAGCAGCTGAATTTAATCATTCAGCAGCTGTACTTCACACTTCCATCTATGCACACACAGGAGGAGAGGGGCGGGAGGAGAAGGAACAGATCAGCTTTCTCCTCTCCCATCTTTGCGAGGGAGGAGGGAGGGGGAACTGTCAATGCAAACTCTGTGCTGCATGAAAGAGATGCTCTCAGCTCAGAGCCCTGTGGTAAGCAACTCCTCTGGGGTGGAAAGCCAGGGCCAGGTCACAAGTGCAACCTTTGCGACCCTGGTAGTTCCGCCACTATTTGGCTGGGACCACATAAATATTCAGGCTGCTTGTTTGGCTCACCCATCCACCATATTCTGGAAGCCTCCAGAAGACAGAGGGAAGCAATCAAACCTGCAACCTGCAGAGCCCAGAGCATCCCAAAGTAATCAGAAGCTGCTCTACTGGTTACAGGAGATCAGCAAGAACTAAATTTACCTAACCTAGCTAGCAACCTAACTGGGAGGGTGCTTCCCACACATTAGTCATCCAGTATGGCACGTAATCCCCCTTCACTCTATTGGATATGAGGGTGCAGGTGACCAGTGCAATAGTGTGGATCTCAAACTTTTTAAAATGGAATTCTACGTCTGCCAAGTTGCTAATATTTCTTCCTTTTCTGTCCCTATAACCACAGCAATCCTGCGGTTTTCACTTCCAATCACAATCAGCTCGTTCACGTCCCATGTGTCTTTCTCACCATGTCAGAGAACAGCCCAGAGCCTTCCTCTTCAACATGATAAAATGTATTCCTTTATTTAATTACAGAAAACCCAATCTGCTATCAGCCCCACTTACCTGACTGCAATTAATCAATCGGTTCCACAAACTGCACAGTACGCCCGGGGTATTGGAAAATTATTTTGCAATTAACATAATAATTTGCACTTTAGTAGATTAATTTACTTACAAAGAGAAGGCTGGTTTGAATGAAACCTTTTTATTCGTTTCTTAAGGTGGACCTCTTTAGAACTCTTCGACCTATTCCTTTTATTTTCAGTGTTTATATAGCATTGAATTAGAACTTTATCGGGTGTGGAACCATTTATACAAGTCCATGTCTCAATGTCTAGTCATTTTTGGACATACCGGTACTTATTTCATACTGTATGCATCTATTTGTTCTGTTTCAAATGCTTATATACCGTATTTATTGGCTTATAACACACGCCGGCGTATAACACGCACCCCAAGTTTAGGAGGGAATTTTAAGGAAAAAAACTTTTAGGAGGGAAGTTTAAGGAAAAAAACTTACATTTAAATGCCCATCAATGCAGCCTTATCAGTGTCCATCTGCAGCCTTGTCATTGTCATTTGCAGCCTCGTCAGTGTCATTTTCAGCTTTGCCGTTTAAAAATGGCGCTGCCGAAATACAGAGTCGGATGTCCTGTATATCTCGGCAGCGCTCGGTAGCTCTCGGTGGCTTTCGTGCGCTTTCGCCAGTTCTCGGCGGCTTTCGGCCGCGCTCGGCCGACGAGAACGGCCGAAAGCGACCAAAAGCCTCCCAGAGGCTCACAATCGGCAGGGGATCGGCATATAACACGCACCCATGATTTTCCCCTGATTTTAAGTGCGTGTTATACGCCAATAAATACAGTATATGCAATGAAATGCCTCCTAGGCTCAGTCTGTGTTGATAGTATGGCCGCTGACTTTGCACCATCCACAAGCAGCTTAACTCTTCAATAGCGTAAACCAGGGATATGCAATTAGCAGACCTCCAGCTGTTGCAAGTCCCATGAGGCATAGCAAGACTCAAGCATGACACCCAGAGGTAGAGGCATGATGGGACTTGTAGTTTTGCAACAGCTGGAGGTCCGCTAATTGCATATCCCTGTCGTAAACCTTTGAAATACAGAAAGATGCTGATCAGCAACTGCTTTTAAGTTGTTACTCCATGTGGAAAGTAATTAAAGCGGAGGTTCACACAGAAATTGAACGTCCGCTTTTCGGAACCATCCCCCCCTCCAGTGTGACATTTGGCACCTTTCAGGGGGGAGGGGGGTGCAGATACCTGTCTAAAACAGGTATTTGCACCCACTTCCGTGCATAGACTTCCGCGGGAGTCTACGCCTCTTCCAGTCCACACATGGGTCCCAGAGACAGCAGGGACCATTCGTATTGCGCAGCACGACTCGCACATGCACAGTAGGGAACCGGGAAGTGAAGCTGCAAGGCTTAATTTCCTGAATCCCTTACCAAAGATGGTGATGGCAGCATCCAAGGACCGAGGGACGGTTCGGGTTCGGGTGCCCACATCGCAGGCGCCCTGGACAGGTGAGTGTCCTTATTTTAAAAGTCAGCAGCTGCAGTATTTGTAGCTGCTGACTTTAAAAAAAAAAAATTTGCGGAACTTCCGCTTTAAAGAGGAGCTCCAGTCTTCTGTGCAAAAAGTAAAAGTCAGCAGCTACAAAAACTAACTTTTAACCACTTGACCACCGTAAGATTTACCCCCTTCATGACCAGGCCATTTTTTGCAATACAACACTGCATTACTTTAACTGACAATTGTGCGGTCATGCAACGCTGTACCCAAATAACATTTATATATTTTTTTTTCTCACAAATAGAGCTTTCTTGTGGTGGTATTTGATCACCATTGCATTTATTATTTTTTGCGCTATAAACAAGAAAAGACCGTCAATTAAAAAAAAAAAAATACTTTTTACTTTCTGCTGTAAAACATATTCAATAAAAATATTTTAGAAAAAAATCGAATGTCTCAAATTTAGGTCAATATGTAGTCTGTTACATGTTTGTTAAAAAAAAATCCCAAGAAGCATAAATTGATTGGTTTACGCAAATGTTATAGCGTCCACAAACAAGATAATTGTATTTATTTTTATTTATTTATATTTTCTATACTAGTAATGGTGGCGTTTAGCAACTTATAGCAGGACTGCGATATTACGGTGGACAATCGGACACTAACTCACATTTTTGACACTTTGTGGAAACCAGTGACACTAATACAGTGATCAGTGCTAAACATAAGAACTCTCACTGTACTAATGCCACTGGCTGGGAAGGGGTCAAACATCTAGGGCAAGTAAAGGGTTAACTGTATGCCTAGTCAGTGTTTATTTGTACTATGTGCGCTGCTTTTACTAGGGGAAGAGATCATTTTGAGTCTCTATGAGATTCTTGGTCTGTTGGGCCCCTGTCTTGAATATATGGTGAAGGCCATTGTTTGGATGGTGTCATCATTTTATGGTTATTGGGGGTTTACACTTTATCTGTGACCGGCGTGGATATATGTTGGATTTAATAAAGGGTTGTTTACTTAATATGCAGTTTTAATCAAATAAAGTTGTTTTCTGGTAGTTTATTTGGGACAGGGATCACATATGAGGCTGAAGGACCAGCTCTGGGGTTTAAAGCTATGATTCATAACAGTCAAGATCTTGATTGGGTCAAAATGCATAGTTGTTATCAAGCATTTGCATAAGTGTGTTATCACGCTGACGGTGAAAACTCCAAATCCTGGGTAAATTTGGTACCAGCTAAGCATTATTTTTTGTAAGCTTTCTGTGTCTCTTTTTGAGGTATGGCCATGTTGATTTCATTTGCATAGCTCAGACTTTGGGATCCATCTACTGCACTGGCTTTTTATATCACTGGTGCTTTTTCTAATAGATGGACTGATGACTATTTCTTTTTGTATCTGTTTATTGGATTATGATCAAAGATGGTCATGTGCATGGAAGCAGTGGCTGATATAGGTGAACACCACCACGGTGGTCATCATCTCTAGTGACCACAACACACATGGCTTGGCAACAACCATCTCATGTTTTTGGGTACTTTTGGTTGCCTTGCCCTAAGGTGGACTTTGGGTTGGACATCATCAGCCAGACATTCAGAAGTATACTGAGGCTATTTTTTCCTTCCAGTTGAACATGACCCAAGTTAGGTCTAAAAGAAAGAAGACTTTAATGTATCTTTGTTACATATTCTTCATACCATACATATCCTTGTTGTTCTGTACCTGTTTATTGGATTACAGTCAAAGATGGATGTACTTGGAAGCAGCGGCTAATATTGGTGAAGAGCGTCATAGTGGCCATCTGCTCCAGTGACCACAACACACATTTCAATCTCTGTATTTGCGGACTATACTAAGCTAAGCAGGGAAATAACTTCTCCGCAGGATATGGAAACCTTGCAAAAAGATCTGAACAAATGAATGGGGTGGGCAACTACATGACAAATGAGGTTCAATGTAAAAAAATTTAAAATAATGCATTTGGGTGGCAAAAATATGAATGCAATCTATACACTGGGGGGAGAACCTCTGGGGGAATCTAGAATGGAAAAGGACCTGGGGGTCCTAATAGATGATAGGCTCAGCAATGGCATGCAATGTCAAGCTGCTGCTAACAAAGCAAACAGAATATTGGCATGTATTAAAATTAATTAATTCATTAATTAATTCCAGAGATAAAACGATAATTCTCCCACTCTACAAGAATCTGGTCCGGCCGCACCTGGAGTATGCTGTCCAGTTCTGGGCACCAGTCCTTAGGAAGGCTGTACTGGAAATGCAGCGAGTACAAAGAAGGGCAACAAAGCTAATAAAGGGAATGGAGGATATTAGTTATGAGGAAAGGTTGGGAGCACTGAACTTAGGCCGCGTACACACGCGCGGACTGTTCGCCCAACTTTGTCCGTCCAACAGTTTCAGCAAACAGTCCGCTCAAAATTAGCATGGACGGACATGCCCACACACGACGAACGAACAGTTTGCTGAAACCGTGCGCGATGACGTGAACAGCACGTACGACGGGACGAAAAATACGACGTCCTATACACTGCATTATAGCTTTCGGCGTGAAAATCCTTTCTGAGCATGCGCGCAACTTTGTTTGACGAACAAGCCTACACACGAGCGGGCTGTTCGCTGAAACAAGATTTCAGCGGACAGTTTTTCGGAAATTCCGAAAAACCTTGTCCGTCCAACTGTCCGCTGAAACTGTCCGCTGAAAGCCCACACACGAGCGGACTGTCCGCCCAAACACTGTTCAGCGGACAAAGTTGGGCGAACAGTCCGCCCGTGTGTACGCGGCCTAATTCTCTCTGGAGAAGAGACGCTTGAGAGGGGATATGATTTCAATATACAAATACCGTACTGGTGACCCCACAATAGGGATAAAACTTTTTTGCGGAAGGGAGTTTAACAAGACTTGTGGCCACTCATTAAGATTAGAAGAAAAGAGGTTTAACCTTAAACTACGTTGAGGGTTCTTTACTGTAAGAGCGGCAAGGATGTGGAATTCCCTTCCACAGGCGGTGGTATCAGCGGGGGCATCGATAGTTTCAAGAAACTATTAGATAAGCACCTGAACGACCACAACATACAGGGATAGACAATGTAATACTGACATATAATCACACACATAGTTTGGACTTGATGGACTTGCGTCTTTTTTCGAACCTCATCTACTATGTAACATGGCTTGGCAGCAATTATCTCATTTTTTTGGGTACTTTTGATTGCCTTGCCCCAAGATATACTTTGGTTTTTGGACATCAAGCAGACATTCAGAAGTATACTGAGGATATTCTTTACTTCCATTTGAACACGACCAAAGTTAGGTCCAAAAGAAAGGAGACTTTATTGTCCCTTTCTTACATATTCTTCATGCCATATACTGTATATCCTTCTTGCTCTGTACCTGTTTATTGGATTATAATCAAAGATGGGTGCACTTGGAAGCAGTGGCTGATATTAGTGAAGAACGTTAGTCTGGGTTAACACTATAGAACACAGCAGCTCACAGCAGGAGTCCGGTGCGTCTCCATTCACCATTTCAGGTCCGATTTCTGCCCGAATTTTGGGCTGCATTCGGACCTGAAATGGATCAAAAGACGCACAGGACTCCTGTGCAATTTGCACTGGAGCCACTGCGGAGATGTGTGAACCGGCTCCATAGAGAGGCGGTCCCAGTCTCCTGCTATGGAATTTGAATGCATCCAATTCACATAAGCGTGAACCCAGCCTCACAGCGGGCATTGTCTCCAGTAATCACAACAACATTGGCTTGGCAACAACCATCTCATGATTTTGGGTACTTTTGGTTGCCTTGCCCTAAGGTGTACTTGTCCTCTGGGTTCAATATCAAGCAGACTTTCAGAAGTATACTAAGGGCTATTTTTTCCTTCCTTTTGAACATGACTCAAGTTAGGTCCAAAAGAAAGAAGACTTTATTCTCTCTTTGTTACATATCCTTCATACCAAACCAAAGGTAACTAATATGAAGTTAAAAAATGTAAAAATGGTAATATGTCAGGCTCAGATCTACCTGTCCAGATGTCTCCATGGGGAGGCGTCTGCAAATCAGAACTTAGGTCAGCTCTGTATTATGGGGTAACAACAGAATTCAGGAGCCAGAAGTGGAGAAGACGTTTCTGACACATGCAAAGTTTTCATGGCCTCAAGAGACACAAATCAATCTTTTTGCGGCCTGTTTTATGGTGTGGACCTGGTGATGGGAAGCCATGTTTTCATCTGAGTCATGGATGTCAGGCCTACATATTTTTGCTTCTCAGGAGTAGATATATGTGACCAGAGAGAGGAATGAAATATTGTCTTCTTACATGGAGAGGTCTCCGAGGAATAGAGAAGAATTTGGTATATTTTGATTGAGCAAATATTCCACTACGGAGCCAGTTTAGCAAAACCCAGAACGATGACTGAAGTGCGGTTATGTCAACAAGAAAATAAACTCGTTACCACACAACTTAGCTGCGAGGCAGTTCTGCTCCTTTAACCATAATACTTTAAAAACGTATACTAGCCACAGGAAAGTGGGGTTTATTAATAAATAGGGGCGAGCAGAGTGATTTCGGCAAACCTGATCTCACTACAAATTTTTTTTAATGAAATTTGCTTGAAAATTTGAAGCTTTTGCTTGTATTTAGGACAGTGTAGTTAATTTTAATTAGTGGCCTTTGTATTTGTGTTTTTGCCTTTCTTTTGTATATTTAATTGTGTACCATCGCTTGGAATTTTTTTTTTTTTTACTTTTTAAAACAGGAAGTAAGAAGAAATCTATTCAAAGCGAGGGAAAATTACTTCTTAGACAGTTGTCACTGGAACAGGTGTCCCCTTTAGAAGATTAACCCCCATCTCTTGTTCTGGTGACGACCGTAACATTTAGGGTTTGTCATCAATTTTTGTCCCACAGGCAGTGGTCACCAGAACAAATGAAGAGGGAGAAATTACTTAGCAGGGACATGGACAGCAACAAAAACTGTGGCGGTGCGTCCATAAAGGGCGCAGGAGCGCCGCCCCCTATCTCCTGGCACCGCTCTATCACCATAGATAGATTCATGCATTGCATGAATCTATCTATGGTCCCTGCTGACACCCCCTATTCAGGTGGCTGGCCCCTTTTCGGGCACCTGAATTACAGCGGCAGGGGGTGTTTTTTGGAAGCACCCGATTAGAGCTGTAGGCTCTAATAGGCACCCAAAAAGAAGAACAGCGGGCGCAATGCTGTGCATTCGCTGTTCACTCAGCTGTGTGTTAGCAAAGCGAAGGAATTTCCTTTGCTAACACTGAACCGCCACTCAGGCAATCAGGTGCTCAGGTTTGTTACCTGTCACCTGATTGGCTGAAACATCAGGAGCTGTGATTGGATAGATAGATTCTGATAGCGAGGACAAAAAAAGACATCGAGGAGTGTGCAGGACACCGCCGCTGACCCGCTGCTGCGAGACAGGCGATGCACACTGGCAGCATTTGATGGGGCACAGTAGCGGTAATTGATGGGCACACTGGTAGCATTTGATGGGGCATAGTAGCAGCAATTGATTGCCATAGTAGCGGCAATTGATGGGCACACTGGCAGCAATTGATGGGTACAGTAGCTACATTTGATGGCACAGTGGCAGCGTTTGATGGGCACAGTGGCTACGTTTGATGGGCACAGTGGCTGTGTCTGATGGGCACAGTAGCTGCGTTTGATGGAACAGTGGCTGCAATTGATGGGTTTTTTTTCAGTTTGTTTTGCGCTCCCCCAAAATTTTGAGCACCAGCCGCCACTGAACAAAAACCTGAGAGCAACTAAGGTTCGGTTCACTCGGTGTAAGGTTGCCAATTCATTTCAATGGGCTGCCCTCCACATGAGAAATGCAGAAAATAAATCCCTGACACTTTCCAAAAATACATGCATTTGTAAATGTGTGGGGGTGCCATTAACAAAGAATAGCACTGCCACACGTCTGCTAAACGGCAGTGTATTTCTGTGCATGTCGGGAAAGCGCACAATTCTGCACGCGTTCCCAACACAGTAGTGTGAACGCTGCCTAACCTTTCCCTACTCTATCCAAATTTAATGCCGGGTACACACGATCGGAATTTTGGTTGAAAAAAGCTCTGATGGTTTTCCCGATGGAATTTCGAGGGAATTTTGCTCAATCTGTCTTGCATACACACGGTCACACCAAATTCCGACCGTCAAGAACACGGTGACATACAAAACTAGAAAAAGGAAGTTCAATACCCAGTAGCCAATAGCTTCCATCTCCTAGTTGAATCTGAGCATGTGTGAGTTTTTGCCCGTCGGAATTGCATACACACGAACGCATTTTCGGATAGGAACTTTTTCCCACCGAAAAATGTATAACATGCTCCCAATCTTTTGCTGACCGAAATTCGGCCAGCAAAAGCCCGATGGCGCATACGCACAATCACATTTTCCGACCAAAAGCTCTCATTGGTCTTTTGCTGGCCGAATTTCCGATCGTGTGTACGCGGCATAAGACAACTTTAAGGCTCCAGTCACACCGGTGTGGGTGCAACGTTTTGCACTTTTTTTGTGTGTTGCCCTTAGGCCAGCCCATTAATTTCAGTGGATGTTTTACCTTTTTATACCGTATTCACTATCAACATGTTTTTTTCATATATGTTAAACACTTAAATGCCTCACATTTTCCTTGCAGTGATCTACTAGTTTCTAGTTCCGCACTAGATCACTTCTAATTGGACTGTAATATTTATGGGACTTTATTCCTTAGTCATGTTAGCGCGGCAATTTTCTGTTTGTATATGCAGTTTACAATCTTTTCCGTATTGTTTTTGCCAGCGGCTTTCTAATTTGGGTTTATCTGCGCAAAAACATCGAAATCATGGAGGCTCAGCAGCACATATGGGAATTACCCAATGTGGTCTTCATGCAAATACAGCCTGCCTTAGCCCTTGTACACACGGTCGGAGATTCCGACAGAATGTGTCCGATCGGACCGTTTTGTCGGATATTCCGACTGTGTGTGTTGTGGTCTCCATCGGACTGTTTCCGTCGGAGTATCCGACGGACTAAGTTTTCCAACTTGTTGGTAAAATTTTCCGAGAATTCATATCGGACAAAGTGCCATGCATGCTCAGATCAAATTCCTACACCAAAGCTTTTGGCTACTAGCGTGAAGGTAGTCCCGTCGTAACGAAATAACGTCATCACGTTCTGTTTCCGACAACTTTGTTCGACTGTGTGTATGCAACAGTTTCGGACAAAATCCGTCGGACAAAATCCGACGGATTTGGTTGTCGGAATGTCCGACCGTGTGTACAAGGGCTAAGAATTCCCACTCCTTCCAACTGACACCAACCTATCAAGGCACTTTAATATTTGCATAACTCCTCCCAATAGACAGCCCACTGCTTGCATACCAGGACTGAGGGCTCTTGAGAGGAGTACTAAGTTCGGCTGCTGTGATGTTTTCGGGAAGTTATGTACTGCCCCCTGCTGGCCCCTACTACCATACACAACCGGCCTTCCTTGCCTTCCTTGCATTAGAGAAGCATAGATGGCATCACTGGGCCTAAAATAAGGTGCAGTATGTAATGAAAAAGGAAACATTTTATTAGCATGTTGATAAGGGGGGATCAGGGTAGGCAACATATAAGCAGATTAAAATTTAACAATTCTATATAAATCTTACATAAATAAATTATTTAATATACATTTATATGATATAAATGAATCAGATTTAAAAAAATTGTAAAAAAAAAAGAAAACTATATATATATATATATATATATATCTATATCTAGCTATCTATCTATCTATCTAGATAGATAGATATCTATCTATATATACACAGAGCTATATATTAATATATATATATATATATATATATATATATATATATATATATATATATATATATCTATATATTAGACATGTGCACACTGAAATATTTAGTTTCGGAATTTTATTTTCGTCCAAAAAAACATTTATTTAATTGCTCCCTAAATTTGTTTTTATTTATTACGTTTCGTTAAAAAATGCATTCGTCCGAAAATCCGAAATAATTAAGGTCGAATCTGTCATTGAGTGCCGGTTCACACTAGTGCGATGCGAGAACCCTGCGAATCATGTGCGGGTTCCCGCATTGCTCCCGACACGCACGGCAGTTCACACTGCCATATGCGAACTGCTGGGGAGTGTCATTATATGTTAACGACACCCCCCATTTCAGCTTGCGTATCGCACTGCGAACTGACAGTTCGGACATGAATCAGATCGCATATGTGTGAACACACATGCAATCCGATTCTGGTCCGAACAGAGAAAAGGATCCTGTGCATGTTTGGACCGAATGCGGCGCGATATCAGCCATACTATCTGTATGGCTGACATCGCACCCGCACAGACATTGCATGTAATGTGAACAGCAGTGCGCTGCGAATTACATACGATGTCTGGCATCGCACTAGTGTGAACCGGCACTGAAGGCTTATAGTGTCTGTCGAATGTTCTAAGAAGATTCGACGGAGCAGCTAAACTGTACTGTTTCTCTCTATGTCGAATCTTTTCTCTCTATGTAGAATAATCTTGGACTAATAGAGCTAAGGTTAGGCACATTCGACCACAGGTTGGATGGACACCGATCGCTATTGCCAGTGTCATGCCTATCTATATCAAACTGTTGTCACAACGCAAATGAAAATAAAGCATTTGTTTATGTCGGATCTTTTGGTTTTCGGATTCTGCACGTTCGTTATTGTTTGTTCAAAAATTATTTGATAGGGGTCTGTTCTCATTTTACACATTACAGTACCAACATCCCAAGTAAATTAATATATGTACAGATCTTGGAGGTAAGGGACTTTGCGGTACCATTTACAAATTGGTACCGCAAAGTCCCTTACCTCCAAGATCTGTACGTTCGTTATCGTTTGTTAAAACGATAACAAAAATAACCGAAATTCGGACAAAAATGCATTCGGATGAAAACCAATGCACATGTCTAATACAGTGGTGTGAAAAAGTGTTTGCCCCCTTCCTCATTTCCTGTTCCTTTGCATGTTTGTCACACTTAAGTGTTTCGGAACATCAAACCAATTTAAACAATAGTCAAGGACAACACAAGTAAACACAAAATGCAATTTGTAAATGAAGGTGTTTATTATTAAAGGTGAAAAAAAATCCAAACCATCATGGCCCTGTGTGAAAAAGTGATTGCCCCCCTTGTTAAAACATACTATAATTGTGGTTGTCCACACCTGAGTTCAATTTCTCTAGCCACACCCAGGCCTGATTATTGCCACACCTGTTCACAATCAAGGCATCACTTAAATAGGAGCTGCTTGACACAGTAAGGTCCACCAGAAGATCCTTAAAAGCTACACATCATGCCGAGACCCAAAGAAATTCAGGAACAATTGAGAAAGAAAGTAATTGAGATCTATCAGTCTGGAAAGGGTTATAAAGCCATTTCCAAAGCTTTGGGAATCCAGCGAACCACAGTGAGAGCCATTATCCACAAATGGCGAAGACATGGAACAGTGGTGAACCTTCCCAGGAGTGGCCGGCCGCCCAAAATTACCCCAAGAGCGCAGCGACGACTCATCCAAGAGGTCACAAAAGACCCCACAACAACGTCCAAGGAACTGCAGGCCTCACTTGCCTCAGTTAAGGTCAGAGTTCATGCCTCCACCATCAGGAAAAGACTGGGCAAAAATGGGCTGCATGGCAGAGTTCCAAGGAGAAAACCACTGCTGAGCAAAAAGAACATCAAAGCTCGTCTCAATTTCTCCACAACACATCTTGATGATCCCCAAGACTTTTGGGACAACATTCTGTGGACCGATGAGACAAAAGTGGAACTCTTTGGAAGGTGTGTGTCCAAGTATATCTGGCGTAGAAGGAACACTGCATTTTATAAAAAGAACATTATACCAACAGTAAAATATGGTGGTGGTAGTGTGATGGTCTGGGGCTGTTTTGCTGCTTCAGGACCTGGAAGACTTGCCGTGATAAAAGGAACTATGAATTCTGCTGTCTACCAAGAGATCCTGAAGGAGAATGTCCGACCATCTGTTCGTGTACTCAAGCTGAAACGAACTTGGGTTCTGCAGCAGGACAATGATCCTAAACACACCAGCAAGTCCACCACCGAATGGCTGAAGAAAAACAAAATGAAGACTTTGGAGTGGCCTAGCCAAAGTCCTGACCTGAATCCTATTGAGATGTTGTGGTATGACCTTAAAAAGGCCGTTCATGCTCGAAAACCCTCTAATGTAACTGAATTAGGACAATTCTGCAAAGATGAGTGGGCCAAAATTCCTCCAGAACGCTGTAAAAGCCTCATTGCACGTTATCGCAAACGCTTGGTTGCAGTTGTTGCTGCTAAGGGTGGCCCAACCAGTTATTAGGTTTAGGGGGCAATCACTTTTTCACACAGGGCCATGATGGTTTGGATTTTTTTTCACCTTTAATAATAAACACCTTCATTTACAAATTGCATTTTGTGTTTACTTGTGTTGTCCTTGACTATTGTTTAAATTGGTTTGATGTTCCGAAACACTTGAGTGTGACAAACATGCAAAGGAACAGGAAATGAGGAAGGGAGCAAACACTTTTTCACACCACTGTATATACAGATATATATCTATATAGATATATATCTATATATATGTACTCACTGGCTACTTTATTAGGTACACCTGTTCAATTGCTTAGTAACATAAATTGCTAATCAGCCAATGGCAGCAACTCAATACATTTAGGCATCTAGATGTGGTGAAGACAACTTTCTGAAGTTCAAACTGAGCTATAGAATGGGAAAGAAAGGGGATTTAAGTGACTTTGAGCATGGCATGGTTGTTGGGGCCAGACTGGCTGGTCTGAGTAATTAAAAAATTGCTGATCTACTGGGATTTTCACACACAACCATCTCTAGTGTTTATAGAGAATGGTCTAAAAAAAAAAAAAGAAAAATATCCAGTGAGTGGTGGTTATGTGGAGGAAAATGCCTTGTTTATGTCAGAGGAGAATGGGCAGACTGGTTCCAGATGATAGAAAGACAACAGTAACTCAAATAACCACTCATTACAACCAACATATGCAGAATACCATCTCCAAACGCACAACACATCGAACTTTGAAGCAGATGGGCTACAGAAGCAGAAGACCACACCGGGTGCCACTCCTGTCAGCTAAGAACAGGAAACTGAGGCTACAATTTGCACAGGATCACCAAAATTGGACAATAGAAGATTGGAAAGACTTTTCCTAGTCTGATGAGTCTCAATTTCAGCTGCGACATTCAGATGGTGGGGTCAGAATTTGGAGTAAACAACATGAAAGCGCATGGATCCATCCTGCCTTGTATCAATTATTCAGGCTGGTGGTGGTGTAATGGTGGGGGAGATATTTTCTTGGCACACTTTGGGCCTCTTAGTACCTCTTAGTACCAATTGTACCATTGTTTAAACCCCATGGCCTACCTGAGTATTGTTGCTGACCATGTCCATCCCTTTATGACTACAGTGTCCCCATCTTCTGATGGCTCCTTCCAGCAGGATAATGTCACCATGTCACAAAGCTCCAACCATCTCACCACTGGACAATGAGGTCACTGTCCTCCAATGGTCTCCACACTCACCACATCTCATCCAATAGAGCACCTTTGGGATGTGGTGTGCAGCCGACAAATCTGCAGCGACTGCGTGATGCTATCATGTCACTTTGGACCAGAATGTCTGAGCAATGTTTCCAACACCTTGTAGAATCTATGCCACAAAGAATGAAGGCAGTTCTGAAGGCAAAAGGGGGGTCCAACCCCTTAGTTTTTGGGTCTTTTTGCTTACCAGGCTCTCTGCCTACCAGGGAGCAGGAATTAATTGATAGGGTCTGCTTATGGTGTTCAGATGCTGCTCATGTTGTCTGAATGTTTCACTCTGTTCCAATAGGACGGGGCATATTGGACAGTGGGAGGAAACCTGACAAGTGAGAGGACAGGCATAGTTACAGCCCTGGCTATCGGCAGAGGAAAGTGCCTCAGTGCATGCTGGTTAACTGTATATATGTCAAGAGCACATGTGCTCCAGGTCTTTGGCTGGGGAGTGGGGTTCCCGGAGGTAGGGGGCGGCTGCCCCTCCTCTGTACAGGCTGCCATGCAGCCTCAGGTGGTCGACCTGAAGGCCTAAATCCAAGTAAAACGCTGCCCCTCCTCTGTACATGGACATGCAGCCTTAGGTAGACGACCTGAAGGCCTGAATCCAAGTAAAACGCTGCCCCTCCTCTGTACATAGACATGCAGCCTTAGGTAGTCGATCTGAAGGCCTAAATCCAAGTAAAACGCTGCCCCTCCTCTGTACATGGACATGCAGCCTTAGGTAGTCGATCTGAAGGCCTAAATCCAAGTAAAACGCTGCCCCTCCTCTGTACATGGACATGCAGCCTTAGGTAGTCGACCTGAAGGCCTGAATCCAAGTAAAACGCTGCCCCTCCTCTGTACATGGACATGCAGCCTTAGGTAGTCGACCTGAAGGCCTGAATCCAAGTAAAACGCTGCCCCTCCTCTGTACATGGACATGCAGCCTTAGGTAGTCGACCTGAAGGCCTGAATCCAAGTAAAACGCTGCCCCTCCTCTGTACATGGACATGCAGCCTTAGGTAGTCGATCTGAAGGCCTAAATCCAAGTAAAACGCTGCCCCTCCTCTGTACATGGACATGCAGCCTTAGGTAGTCGATCTGAAGGCCTAAATCCAAGTAAAACGCTGCCCCTCCTCTGTACATGGACATGCAGCCTTAGGTAGTCGATCTGAAGGCCTGAATCCAAGTAAAACGCTGCCCCTCCTCTGTACATGGACATGCAGCCTTAGGTAGTCGACCTGAAGGCCTGAATCCAAGTAAAATGCTGCCCCTCCTCTGTACATGGACATGCAGCCTTAGGTAGTCGATCTGAAAGCCTGAATCCAAGTAAACCGGCAACCCAGACGTCCTGCAGAGCTGACTGGTAGTGAAACACAACAGGAAGGATCTGTGTCATGGGTCCTGTCCTATGAAGGTCATCCCTTCAGCTAGAAGAGTCAGTGGACAGGTGTCAGCCAAAGTGGATGCTAGTGAGTGTCCTGAAGATAAAACAATATCATCTAGTATGCTGCCAGAGCAAGCTAAGGACTTATCTACCCCATATGAGTGCAGAATGGTATAGCAGAGAGTATGATACCACATTCAAAGTGGTGAGGCCAAGTGAGAGTTGTCCTCATCTGTAAGTAGTTCCAGTTGGATTATCCCACTATTCCCTTCTCCCATCCAAGTTCCAACAATAAATACCAAAAAACCCAAACACCCTGGATTGATTATTGGATAACGAGTGGATGAGAGTACGGTTGGTCGAGTGAAAGCACCTATCAACTGGCAGCATGATAATCAGGGGGAGGCACAGGGAAGTCTACACACAGCAAGCCCTACGGGAGGCAAGTGCTACATATAATTTATTTATTTAAATATATTATATATTTTTAATATATGTTTATTTATTATATTATATATTTATTTATATATAAAATTGCCCCAAAACCATTACAGTCTCTCTTTAACATCCCTTTTGTTTGGATTATCTAATAATGCGTCCCATCAAACAAGAAAGCCCGGCGTGGCTCTTCCAGCCGTGGATTCGCCGTTGCCGTCACGTTTGCTCGCAAAGCCTGCCGAAGTTTATTGTTTTAACTTGAAACTGAGTTTATCTCTAATTCAAATGGTTGTTTTTGCAAACTCCCTGTATCCACAAACGAAATTAGCAATGCACATTGGACGTGTTTAGCTTGTGTAATTTGGACTGTTATGATTGAACTAACACATACGGGACAGAAGTAAACACTCAGGAATGTTTAATAATAAATAGATTTAAGCAGAAGTCAGGATCCTAAAAGAGGCAGGAGGAGCGGCGGACTCTGCAAACCCCCCCCCCCCAATTTATTTTATCAGGTTCCCCAAAACGGTTTTATACTCCACAAATCTGGAATCATTTATACATTGAAACATTACAACCAATGCAGTGTATAGGCAATAAACCATCCTTCCACTTCCATGCTTATATGATTCATACGTTGGCATCTTTAACTATAACATTGAGTTATTTTTGGTTCTCTTCATTTTTTTTCTTTGAATAAAAAAGGGCGCACGATAAAATAAAAACCACTGTCACACATACTCTTTAATTATGATTGGAAAAATGTTACATGGCTTTTTTAAAAATATTTCAAACATTAGAAATGATTTAAACATGAATCTTTTTAAAGGAAAAACTTAATTGCAAAGCAGGATATTGTTTTTTTGGTTTCTTTTTTAAAGGTGTATTTTTAGTGATTAAACATTTTGAATTCATATTTTACCGATTTCCTTTTTAGGCATTTTAAAGCAACCTTCCAATTAGATTATACTTATTGCGCCGTATTATTATTTTTATTATTAGTATTATTATTATACAGGATTTATATAGTGTCAACAGTTTGCGCAGCGCTTTACAACATGAGGGCAGTCAATACAGTAACAATACAATTCAATACAGGAGGGATCAGAGGATTGGATTATTTTATATTATATTATATATTATATTATTATATTATATTTATTTTTATAATGCAGTACACCAGTAGAGATGGGCCGAGAAAATCTCAATGCAAAAAGTGGCTCTAAAGCTAAAGATAAAAAACCTTCAGTGTGTAGCTTCCCCCGCTCAGCACCCCCCCCCCCCCTTAACTCATCTGAGCCGGTGTTCTGTCAAAAACTGTCTGGCCATCGGAAAGTGTCTGCCCCGTACTGCGCAGGCGCAGCGCATGCGCAATACGAAGGAGAAGTAGACTCCGAAAGTTTCAGAAGAAGAACGGCACCTGCGCACTGAGTCCAGGTGCAAGTCCCACCATCCAAGTGGACATACGGTAGCACATAGTAACAGGGCTCCTCGCGGGCTCGCTACGCTCGCCACACTTCGGGCACAGCCTTGCTTCGCTCGCCACGCTTCGGGCACGGCCTCGCTTCGCTCGCCACGCTTCGGGCACGGCCTCGCTTCGCTCGGCTATTTTTTATTCTAACTCTATGTCCACTTGGATGGTGGGGCTTGAACCTGGACTCACTGCGCAGGCGCCGTTTATCTTCGGAGATGTTTGGCTTGTCCTTGTCCTCCGCAGCTCTCCCAGGTCTCTCCCTCCTCATTGGCTGAGAAGCAGCAGTAGGAGTCATTGGCTGTCAATCACAGCCAGTGAGGAGTGAGTGGGGGGGCAGGGCTGAGCCACGCTCTCTACCCCTTTTAACTGTTTTGCTGCCAGAGCTGCATTAAATCATTTTGGGCCTGAAGATTACATACCAACCCCCCCCCCACAAAAAAATAAACATTACATGTTTTCTGAAAGAAGACACCCTAGAGAATAAAATAGTGATAGTTTTTTTATTAGCTTATGAAACCCAACATTTCAGGAAAAAAATACACTAAAGTTAATTTTAGGTCACACAAATGCAATAAATTACACAATTTTTAGTAAAATATAAAATATGAGGTTGCGCTGAGTAAATAGATTCCCAACAACATGTCAAGCCTTAAAATTGCATGAAATGGCAACAAACGATAGTACCATAGTTTTCCATAGGAGACTATTTACTGTAAAAGCCCCTACAAGTCATCAGTTAACCAGGAAGAACGGACCTAGAAAATGTATGTAGCAACCCTAATATGTGCATTTAAATTCGTGTGTGTGTGTGTGTGTGTGTGGTTCTCAAAAAAAATTGGGGGGTGGGGGTATAATACCGGGGTGTAACTTTTACCTATTTACTCATATCTATTTACTATACTTTTTTTTGTCATGCATTTTCTAAAATATAATTTTTTTTAAAATAGATACTGATTTGCTTGGATCTGTCTGCGCAACAAATATATGTAGTGAAAGGTGTCTCCGTTTCTGTGGGGCAATAGCTAGATATAGTTACAAGTGGCCGGGGGGGGGGGGGGGGGAGTGGATGGGATTCCATTTTAATAGCCATGGCCAAGATTTTTCTGTGACATCTCAAAAAGAACATATAGGTGTGATGGCCAGATATTTGGGCTCAAAAAAGACATGTGCATGAAGATAAAACAATAGCCAAACCAAAATAAACATAAAAAAAAACTTCCATCCACAAAATCCTGAACTAGTCATTCTCAACCAGTGTTTTGTGGAACATTTTGGTTCCTAAAGAGGTTGCTAAGGGGTTTCTTGAGCTGTGGTTTAATGAGCTTCCATCTGATGGTGTCTACATAGTTTCAGGTCCAAAGCCACTTGGAAAAGCCAGCAGCATGCTTTTTTTCTGTCTGTACAGCAGGGTTTCTCAGCCAGGGTTTCTTGGAACACGAGGTTTCCTCCAGAGGTTGCTAGGGGTTCCTTGCGCAGTAAGCGATTTCTGACTCCCAGATAAGTAATCACTGACACCGATGAACTTTTTAACTATCTGTACAGCAGGGTTTCTCAACCCGGGTTCCGTGGAACACTAGGCTTCCTCCAGAGGTTGCTAGAGGGTTCCTTGAGCAATAATCAATTTCTACCTCTCAGATGAATAACCCCGCACACCTAGCTATCTGTAAGGGGGGGATTCTGCCCAATGACCACAAAAGTAAGGAGCATTCTTCCCATTGGCCTTCACTAATTTGCTGTGAGCTGTAAATTAATTATTAGCAGGGGTTCCCTGAAACCAAAAGGTTATTTCAAGGGTTTCTCTGTGTTATAAAGGTTGAGAAAGGCTACTACAAGGGTAGCCATTGACCACCACTTTAGGGAGGGTATTCATTACACTGACCACCAACGTAAGTGGCATTCTTCCCAGTAACTCTCGATTCCTTAATTTTAGCAAGAGTTCCCTAAGACCTGACAATGATTTCAAGGGGTAAGTAAAAATGTTGAGAATGGCTGCCCTAAACCAACATTTGATCTGGAGAAAGGCAAAACGCTCTCATAAAACATTGCCAAATTTGTTCAAACAAGGATCACATTTCTTCCTGGTCCCCAAAGGAAACCAGATATTCCCTGAACCAAAAGGACACAGTGTTCTATCCTATAAATATTTTTTTTAAATAAAATATAGAGAAGTAGGGCATAGAAGGACCAGTTATTGGACTTGTTGTATCACTTGCAGACTCCTCCATTGAGCTCTCTTGGCCTGGGTTCCCAACTCCACCTACCTACGTTGCCCTTTGCAAACGGGTTTCATTTTTACCATTGAAATGTAATATTGCATTTTTCCTCTCCTTTGCTTTCATAAATCAGCTCCAGAACACTTGGACAGCCAGTATGAAAGTTTAGAAGACCTTTCACATAAAGCCAAAACAATTGTTTAGGATTCTCCGTAATCTTCCCACCCCTCAAACAATGTTTTCACAAGCAAACACTGATGAGTACAAATTCTTTTGGCCGGTAAATTTATATTTCTAGCATGCACTGGCATCGGTACTCCTCTTTTGCGTTTTCTTGAGTTTAAATGTGTTTGTTCTAACTAAATCCCCTTAGTCCTTGATTTAAACACTAAATATAGATACTGTAAATGTTAAAAACTTGGAGGAAAACTTTGATGGAGCAATCAATAATTTCCCATTTTTGGACTGCTCTAATAACATGAATGATATAGCTAAAATGTTTAGTAAATCATATCCTTAAAGCAACTCTGTGAAATAAAGAGAGAACACCAAGTGAAGATACTGCAGAATCCCCCATTTATAGGAATGTAATGCCGCATACACACGGTCGAACTGTATGACGTACTTAGTCTGGCGGAAAGTACGCCAGACTGTCCTTCGGACTTTCCGGACGGGCTACTTGTCCACACACGGCACTTTTTGAGCGGACTAATACGGCGTACTAAGTCCGCCGTACTATCCGCCCTACTTTTAAATTGAACGCGCCCACACACGCGGAGGAAAGTCCGCTCATTTCGAGCGCGTCTCCAGGTAGGCAGGCCCGCGAAGGAGACGTCGCTGGCCCCGCCGCCTGGTATGGACTTAAAGGGGAACCCCAACGCCGAAAAAAATCGACAGTCCACAGCAGACCCTTGTCCGAGCATGCTACCCGGCCGGCCAGGAAAGGGGGGCGAGCGAGCGCCCCCCCTCCTGAGCCGTACCAGGCCGCGTGCCCTCAACATGGGGGGGTGCCTTGGGGAAGGGGGGGCCACGCGGCCCCCCCACCCCAAAGCACCTTGTCCCCATGTTGATGAGGACAAGGGCCTCTTACCGACAACCCTGGCCGTTGGTTGTCGGGGTCTGCGGGCGGGGGGCTTATCGGAATCCGGGAGCCCCCTTTAATAAGGGGGCCCCCGGATACTGGCCCCCCACCCTATGTGAATGAGTATGGGGTACAATGTACCCCTACCCATTCACCTGTAAAAAAAAAGTACAAAAAAAAAAAACACAACACACGAGATAAAATACTTTATTGCACAGCTCCGGGGGTCTTCCGTCTTCGGGGGTCTTCTCGCCGGACTCCTCCGATATCTTCTTGTAGCTCTTTTGCTAGCAGAGGAGTCCGGCTTTCTTCCTCGCCGCCGTCCTCTTCTCCCGACTTCGGGGGTCTTGTCCCCCTCTTCGGTTCTTCTGCCGGGCCACCACGCCTTCTTATAGCTCTTTTACAGGCGGTGGCCCGGTCTTCTGTCGCCGCCGCCTTCCGTTCTTCTTCTTCTTCTTCTTCTCCTTCTTCTCCAGGAGATGTTGACTCGACATTCTCTCCGGCCACAATGCCAGGGACGCGCTGCGCGGCCACTTATATAGGGACAAGGGGCGGTGTCACATGGCTTTATGTCACATGGGTTGGTCACATGGGTTGATGTCACATGGGGACTGTGACATCGTAAGGGGGCGGGGTCACCATGTGACACCAACCCATGTGACATAAAGCCATGTGACACCGCCCCTTGTCCCTATATAAGTGGCCGCGCAGTGCGTCCCTGGCATTGTGGCCAGAGAGAGCGTTGAGTCAACATCTCCTGGAGAAGAAGAAGAAGAAGAAGAAGAACGGAAGGCGGCGGCGGCGGCGACAGAAGACCGGGCCACCGCCTGTAAAAGAGCTATAAGAAGGCGCGGTGGCCCGGCAGAAGAACCGAAGAGGGGGACAAGACCCCCGAAGTCGGGAGAAGAGGCCGGCGGCGAGGAAGAAAGCCGGACTCCTCCGCTAGCAAAAGAGCTACAAGAAGATAGCGGAGGAGTCCGGCGAGAAGACCCCCGAAGACGGAAGACCCCCGGAGCTGTGCAATAAAGTATTTTATCTCGTGTGTTGTGTTTTTTTTTGTACTTTTTTTTACAGGTGAATGGGTAGGGGTACATTGTACCCCATACTCATTCACATAGGGTGGGGGGCCGGTATCCGGGGGCCCCCTTATTAAAGGGGGCTCCCGGATTCCGATAAGCCCCCCGCCCGCAGACCCCGAAAACCAACGGCCAGGGTTGTCGGGAAGAGGCCCTTGTCCTCATCAACATGGGGACAAGGTGCTTTGGGGTGGGGGGGGCTGCGCGGCCCCCCCTTCCCCAAGGCACCCCCCCATGTTGAGGGCACGCGGCCTGGTACGGCTAAGGAGGGGGGGCACTCGCTCGCCCCCCTTTCCTGGCTGGCCGGGTAGCGTGCTCGGACAAGGGTCTGCTGTGGACTTGGGGGGGACCCCACGCCGATTTTTTTCGGCGTTGGGGTTCCCCTTTAAGTCCATACCAGGCGGCGGGGCCAGCGACGTCTCCTTCGCGGGCCCCGCCTACCTGGAGACCCGCTCGAAATGAGCGGACTTTTCTCCGGGCGGGAAAAGTCCGCTCATTTCAAAAGTACGGCGGACTGGCATACACACGGCCGGATTGTCCGCCGAAATGCGAGTACGACGGACAGAATTTAGAAAAAAACGAAATTCTTAGTACGCCGGACTGCACGCTGAAAAAGTCCGCTGAAGCCCACACACGAGCGGATTGTCCGCTGAAATGTGTTTCAACGGACTAAGTACGTCATACAATCCGCTCGTGTGTACGCGGCATAAGATTCCCAGTCCCCCCTGCTGCACTCAGTGGTTTGATCTGCTGCCCCCTATGTCACTACTGAATGCGGTAGGGTCTGGGGGAAGGAACCACAGCATGTGGTGGGGGACCAGGAAATTGAAACTACCAGAAGTGTAAGCCCTTGTACACACGGTCGGACATTCCGACGGAAAATGTCCGATTGGACCGTGTTGTCGGATAATCCGACCGTGTGTGGGCTCCATCTGACTTTTTCCGTCGGAATGTCCGACCAACAAAGTTTGAGAGCTGGATATAAAATTTTCCGACAACATGATCCGATCGGACTTTGTCCGATCGTTTGTAGAAAATTCCGATCGGACAAAGTGCCATCCATGCTCAGATCAAATTACGAGACTAAAGCTATTGGCTACTAGCCGCAACGTAGTTCCGTCACAACGACCGAACGTCATCACGTTCCAAAACGATCTGATTTTCCGACAACTTTGTCCGACCGTGTGTATGCAACACCACTTTCCGACAATGTCCGACCGTGTGTACAAGGGCTAAGGTTCAGGCATCATGGGCATCAGGAGAGGTGCGTATTCCTTGTTTTCTTGGCAGGGGCAGCTTTATTTTCAATACAGTTTCTTTTAGGAGGTTTCCCACTTTCTTGAGAAAAGTGAAGAACTCTCCTAAGTATTATTTACTGGAGCCCAGGGTAGCCTCAGTAAAAAAGACATGTGCATGAAGTTCAAACAAAAGCCAAACCAAAATAACAAAAAAAGAAACCTTCCATCCACAAAATCCTAAACTAGCCATTCTCAACCAGTGTTCCTCCAGAGGTTGCTAGGGGTGGAACGACACAGAGACCTGGCCAATCTGCCTTTCTGTGGATATATTAATCTTGCATACCTCCGTTTTGCAAACCTGAAAGATTGTGAAATAATCTCTTTTATTACAGTACAACTAATTGATGAGTAGGCTCCCCCTGGTGGTAACACAAAACTTTCTGTGCAACTCTCCATGGTCCTTTTGACCTCATCTATGGGTGGTGCAGAGCTGGACCTGACTCTGTGTTTGGGGGACCCTGAGGTGTTAGTGGGCAAACTGCTCTCCTTTCTTCTTTTTTTTTTCATCTTTCTGACCTCGGTATTCCCAAAAAGCATTTGGGGGTCAAGATCTATGGGACTTTTGCTTAATTGTAGTAGCCTTCACAAGCACGTCCTGAAGAAGCCAGGATGGCGAAACATGTAGAAGAATAAGTGTGAAGGGACCTATGTTCTTACTTGTCGTATACCGTTACTGGGCTAAATCTATTTATTAATGTTTTTAACACATTTTGTAAATAAAATGATGTCATTTTAACAGTAGTTTGTGTATCCAAGAGAGTTTTGCACCTAGAAAATCCCACCCTTAAATTTTTCCCATTTGTATTTTGACTGCTAAGGAATGATAGTGTTCGTTTAACAATATTTAATCCAAGTATTATTGATTTACAGGGGTCTCCCTTTTTAGAATCACTACCTAATACCTATACAGAGAGCCGTCTAGAGTTCTTAAAGCTCTCTTCCAGCTTCTTCCAAAAACCAGGGTCCTTTATTGGGTGTTCATGTGGGCTGTACCACAGACACAGACACTTAACTCTCGCACTACCCTTAATTATAACCATAACACTAATCTTTGTAAGGTTAATACTTACCCTCCCTCTAACACTAACCCTCATACTAATCCTCCCCATACACTTACTCTCCCTGTAACCTTACTAACACTAACCCTGCCTGTGATCCTTATACTAACCCTCCACATATCCTAACACTAACCTTCCTGTATCCCCAACACTAACTCTCCCTGTAAACTCTAATGCCGCGTACACACTGTCGGACATTCCGACAACCAAATCCATCGGATTTTGTCCGAAACTGGTGTTGCATACACACATCGTTCGTAACGTGATGAGGTTATTTAGTTGCAATGGGACTACGTTCAGGCTAGTAGCCAATAGCTTTGGTCTAGGAATTTGATCTGAGCATGCGTGGCACTTTGTCCGATCGGAATTCTCTACAAACGATCGTACAAGGTCCAATCAGATCATGTTGTCGGAAAATTTTACAGCCCAGCTCTAAAACTTTGTCGGTCGGATATTCCGACGGAAACAGTCCGATGGAGCCCACACACGGTCGGATTATCCGACAGCACGGTCCCGATCGGACATTTTCCGTCGGAATGTCCGACCGTGTTTACAAGGGCTAAGACTAACCCTTTCTGTGACCCTTATGTTAATCCTCCCTTTAAATCTTTAATAAACCATCTTGTAACCTTAACACCAAAATACCTTGTAACCCTCACACTACCCCACATGTAAACTTTAACATCAATCCTCTCTGAGACTTTCACATCATCCTTCTCTGTAACCCCAACACTGACTCTCCCTGTGACCCTAACCCTCTCTGTAACCTTAACACTAATCCTTCCTGTAAACTCTACATAAACCAATTTATAAATAATCTTAGCAATAATCCTCCCTGTACCTTCACAGGTCCTCCCTGTAACCCTAACACTAACCCTTCCTGTACCCTAACACTAATCCTCTAAGGTACAAGGTGATCTAAACCTAACCCCCAAACAGAAATCTCACCCACTGTAACTGTAACATTAACTGTCTGTAGTCCCAAAACTAACCCTCCATGTGACTCTAAAGCTAACCCACATGCTAATCCCCCTTCTAACTCTAATGCCTTGTGCACACGGTCGGACATTCCGAAGTCAAAATCCGTCAGTTTTTTTTAATGACAGATTTTGGCCGAAACTTGTCCTGCATACACACGGTCGCACAAAGTTGTCAGAAAATCCTATCGTTCGGAAAGAGGTGACGTACAAAACGTACGACGCGACTACGTAGAGGCCGGTAGCCAATAGCTTTTGTCTCCAAATTATTTCTGAGCATGCGCGGCACTTTGTGCGTCGGAATTCTCGACACACGGTCGGAAAAAGTCCGATCGGATTTTGTTGTCGGAAAATTTTAGATGCAGCTCTCAAATTTTTTCCGTGGGAAATTCCAACAGAAAAAGTCCGATAGAGCCCACACACGATCGGATTTTCCGACAACATAATCCGATCTGACTTTTCCGTCTGAATTTCCGACCGTGTGTATGGGGCATAATGTGAAACTAGCGAGGGGCTGGAATGCAAACTTTTTCCTGAACGAATGAATTTCTAACAGAAGATTAAGTGGTTTTCGTAGAGGAAAAGTCTATTCATCCTAAAATTAAATGTTAAAAGTAAACCAAGTTTTAAGCACTTTTGAACAGCATTCATTAAATCATCAAATGTGCTGAAAATTTTCGTTCGAAAAAATCTACTAGTGTAACCCTCACACTAACCCTCCTTGTAACCCTTAAAGTGGTTGTAAACCCTCACTTTTTTTTTTTTGCATTAAGGTGAAAAACCTTTTGTGTGCTGCAGCACCCCCCTCAGAACCCCCCCCCCCCTTTTTTCTTACTTGAACCCGATCCTTCCAGTGGCGAGGAAAAGCACAGCAGTTCCAGCCGCTGTCTCGGTTCCTCATTGGATAGATTGATAGCTGCTGTTAATCAAATCCAGTGAGCGGGGGGGGGGGGGGGGGGGGCCTAGTCCTGCTGTCTGTGTCAATGGACGGAGCAGCAGGACTCAGGAGCGCACCCGCACTAGTGCCCTCATAGAAAGTGTCTCTCCATGGATGGAGGCACTCAAGAAGAGGAGGAGCCTGGATCACAGCCAGGGGGACCCCAGAAGAGTAGGATCAGGGCCACTCTGTTCAAAACTCTTGCACAGAGGGGGTAAATATAACATGTTTGTTCCTGACTGGCACACGCCAGAATGGCACAGAGAGGGAAATGGCCGTACAGATACGTCCCTTTAAATTTGCTGCCGTGCCATCACGTGCGCGGCGGCCGGGACCTCCTTTAACCACTTGCCGACCGAGTCATGCCAATATATGTTGGCAGAAGGGCTCGTACAGGCAAACTAACGTACCTGTACGTGGCCTTTTAAGAGGCAGCCAGTGGGTGCGCGTGCCTGTGGCAAGCTCCGGATCGGGTCGCGGGTCCCGCGGACTCCATCACTACGGGGACACCTGCGGCCGTCTCACAGGGAGGAAGAATGGGGAGATGCTAATGTAAACAAGCATCTCCCAGTTCTGCCTAGTGACACTGTCACTGATCTCTGCTCCCTGTGATTGGGAGCAGAGATCAGTGACGTGTCACATGTAGCAACGCCCCCCCACCCACAGTTAGAAACACGCCCCAGGACACACTTAACCCTTACCCTGCCCCCTAGTGGTTAACCCCTTCACTGCCAGTGCCATTTACACAGGAATCACTGCATTTGTATAGCACTGATCGCTGTATAAATGACAATGGTCTCAAAAATCTGGCAAAAATGTCCGATGTGTCCGCCATAATGTCGCAGTCATGATAAAAATCGCAGTAAAAAAAAATATTAATAAAAATGCCATAAAACGATCCCCTATTTCGTAAACGCTATAACTTTTGCGCAAACCAATCAATAAACATTTATTGCAATTCTTTTTTTACCAAAAATATGTAGAATACGTATCGGCCTAGACCGAGGAAATTTTTTTTATTTTTTTATATATTTTTGGGGGATATTTATTATAGCAAAATGTAAAAAATAATGCGTTTTTATCAAAATTCCTGATCTTTTCTTGTTTATAGCGGAAAAAAGAAAAAAAAATGCAGGGGTGATCAAATACCACCAAAAGAATGCTCTATTTGTGGGGAAAAAAGGACGTCACACGACCACGCAATTGTCAGTTAAAGCGACGCAGTGCCGAATTGCAAAAAGTGCTCTGGTCAGGAAGGGGCTAAAATCTTCCGGGGCTGAAAAGGTTAAAAAAAAGCGGTTAAAAATAAAAATAAAAGAAAAAACACACAAAGCTTTATATTCACTTTAATACAAACAAGTGGACACTGCCCCCACCTATAACTGGTCACTGCAGCAAAGAGCATTGGAAAGGCAACGCATATAAAAAAACAAAGACATTTCCAAGCTCAACCTACCAACCAGCCTGCGACTAGGGATGAGCTTCGTGTTCGAGTCGAACGTACGTTCGACTCAAACATCGGCTGTTTGCCCGTTCGGCGAATTCCGAACATTATGGGCCGTTCGCGCCAAATTCGTGTGGCGCTCACGGCCCACAATGCACTGCGTCATCGCAGTGCATTGCTGGCTCATGATTGGCCAAGCATGCACTGTGACCCCGCATGCTTGGCCAATCACAGCGCCAGCAGCGAGGAGAGCCATGATTGGCCACAGGCAGGATGCCTGTGGCCAATCATAGCTCAGGCTGTGTAGTACACGCCCCACACTATATAAGGCTGCCAGCGCGGCGGCCTTGTGTAGAGTGTTGGCGTCTGAAGCAGTTAGTGGGTGTTCTGTGTACCTTCAACACAGTATACACCGATCGTTATCGGCCGATTTTCGATCTTGCTCTTCTGTAGTGGTTGTTGTCTGCAGGGGCGTAACTATAGGGGGTGCAGCAGTCGCGACCGCAACCGGGCCCTGTGATGCAGGGGGCCCATGCAGCCCCCTCTACATATGGCCGGCAGCAGCATAGGCAGCTAGGGGTACCAGTGCACCATGCACACGGGTGGCTGGAGGTGGAGGGCAACTAGCAGAGCTCCATGCTCGACTATCACACTGGCTGCTCTTTAGTTGTGCATCCCCCGCATGACCTGTGTCCTCAGCCGGCTCCTCAGAGTACCCCTCTCCTGCTCCATGCATTGCCTCTCAGTCTGATGTCTGTTCTCCCCAGCCAGAGTCCCGCCCCCTTGAGTCCGGCCCACACTATGAGAACCGGCTCCCCGGAGGACACTGCAGGCTTGTCTGCCAGCCCCCCTCCTCCCCCGTCATACACAGATGATGAAAGGTCTTTCTGGGAGATATGCTGATCGCCCGTCCAGCACACTGGATGGAGCCCAGGCCAACGGATGAGTGCGCGGCCTGCAGCTTGGTCATGGTGAATGAGGGGACCCCATCCCCCACACACCATTACATACCCCCTCCATCTCCCCCTGGGGACAGGGACCCCCACCTCCCCTGGGGACAGGGACCCCTTCTCACCTGGGGGCAGTAACTTCATCTGCCCTGGAGAAAAGGACCTCATCTCTTATGGGGACGGGGACCCCATCCTGCCTAGGGACAGTCCCCCAATGGGGCACCTAAAATAAATAAATAAATAAAAATAAAAACTACTGATACCAGTGGTGGAACTACAGGGCTCACAAAGGTCATACCTGTGACCACGCCCTGGAGTCCCACCACCAGACTCAGAGGGAAGGGCCCTGACTGGGGTTCAGGGGGGCCCTTCATGGTTTCTTGCATCGGGGCCCTGAAGGTTCTAGTTACGCCACTGGTTGTCTGCATGCCCTGACCGCAGTATACACCGCTATATTCACCTCACCTATATAGCTAGTGATCTATCTTTTATAATAGAGCTTGCAGTCAGTAGTGTTAGGAGCTTGTGCGTGCTGTCTGCGTGCTCTGTACCCAGTACACACCGCTATATCCATCTACATAGCTCTTCTCTATTTGAGCCATCTGCCATCTGCAGGAGTTATTGGAAGTTGTGTGTGCCTCCAGCACAGCACAGTATACATCTGTATATACCCCTTTATCTCTGGTGTTCTATAATAAAGGCATCTGCAGGAGTTAGTGGGTGTTTTGTGCCTCCAGCACAATATACACCTGTATCTACCCTTTCTTGCTGTTCTCTAGTAGAGCCATCTGCAGGGCTTAGTGGGTGTTGTGTGCCTCCAGTACAGTATACCCCTTTATCTCTGGTGTTCTATAATAAAGGCATCTGCAGGAGTTAGTGGGTGTTGTGTGCCTCCAGCACAATACACACTACCCAACTGCTGTTTTACCCAACTCCCTTCAGGCCATTACCATGTCGGGAAGTCCAGCAAGGAGAGGCAGACAGGCGCGAGCCGATAAAAGAGGGCAAGCAGGCTCTGTGTCTAGAGACAACAGTGCTGGTCGTGGAGGCGGTGCATTGTCATCAGCGCGTGGCCATGGGACACGCTTGTCCTTCTTTTCGGCAGCTGGACATGTTGAGCCGCAACATGCCAACGACTTGGTAGAGTGGATGACCAAGCCCTCTTCATCCTCCTCATCCTCTCTCACCCAGTCTCAGGGTACTAGCAAAGCAGCTGCCAACGCATCGTCTTCCCTCCTCTCAATGTCATCATCAGTGACTCCTTCCCTAGACCCACCACGTCCTCCTGAGGAGTCTCCTGAACTCTTTGAGCACAGTGTTGGGTACATGCTCCAGGAGGATGCCCAGTGTTTTGTAGGCTCTGATGATGACACTCAGCTAGAGGAAGGCAGTAGCGTGAATGCAGAGAGAGGGGATGCTCAAGAAGGACAGCAATCTGGCAGTCATGTTCCACAAGCTGCAGCATATTGCCAGGTTTGCTACAGCGATGAAGAGGGAGGGGATGATGAGGGCACTGACTCCACGTGGGTGCCTGGTAGGAGAGAGGAGGAGGAGGCACATGTCCAACGAGGCAGGATGCCCTCCGGGGGCCAGCTTAGGGGCAGCACACCGACTGAATCAGACCGCAGAGCTCCGCCTGTGCAGGGCGCTGCCTCTGCGAATTATTCTAAAAGTTCTTTGGTGTGGGCCATCGCAGAGGGAGCAGAGGATGAGACATCTCCGGGAGGCCTTGCAGAAAGGTCTGTGCAACGCGTTCCCAGAGACTGGGAGGTTATAAACTCCTGGTCCTGGACAACGTGTTGCTGAGGCATCGGTCAGAAGGAGCGGTGGAGAAGGTGGCCGTCTGACTGATGCTTTCAGACAATTTTTTAGTCCGCAGCCCCAAGGTATGATTGGTTCCAGCAACCATCGCCAGCGTCTGATTTACATGGTGCAGGAATACCTAGGGGCAAGGTCAGACTTGGACACCTTTCCCACCGAAAATCCTCTGGCTTACTGGGTCTTGAGGATGGATCACTGGCCAGAGCTTGCACAGTATGCAATTGAGCTACTGGCTTGTCCTGCATCCAGCGTTCTTTCGGAACGCACCTTCAGTGCTGCTGGTGGCTTTGTTACCGATCACAGGGTGCGCCTGTACACCGAATCAGTTGATCGACTAACCTTCATCAAGATGAATCAGTCTTGGATCACCCACAGCTACCAAGCACCTGAAGCTGATGTAACCGAATAATTTTTTTTGAAATATCACATCCCTTCAAGACTGCCTATGCTGATGCTGAGTGACTGTCCTGTTATGTTGATTGTCTATCCTCTTCCTCCTCCGCTGATATGTTGGAAGAACATTTCTGGTTCTGGGTGATGCCATCAGCCCAATTTTTCTGCCCCTGTTTAACAGGGGCGTTTATTACAATTTTTGATGCAATGCTTTGCAGCAGGGCTAATTCCTGCAATAAAACTAGAGTATATGGGAGAGGTTGCAGTGTGGTGGCACCAGCACCAGTGCCTAAGGCCCAATTTTTCTGCCCCTGTTTAACAGGGACATGTAATTACAATTCTTGATATAATATTTCACAGGAGGGCCCGTTCCTGTGCCCACCCAGAGTAACTGTGAGGACTTATAGTGTTGTGGCACCAGCACCACAACCACCAAAGGTCAATTTTTCTACCACTGTTCAACAATGGCATGTAATTACAATTCTTGATATAATCGTTCACAGCAGGGTGCTCCAGCGCCCACCAAGAGTCCCTTTGAGGGCTTACAATGTTGTGGCAAAACCAACACCTTGTTCCGCCATTTCTGCAGAGCATATAGGGCAGGCCCCTACTTTCAAACATCCAACTTACAAACATCTCCTACTTGCAAACGGAAGGAGACAACAGCAAGTGAGATGAAAAAAGATGGACAACAAAACAAATTATACAGGGGTGATAACCCTTCCCTATGTTTTACAAAAAGCTTAAAAATCGTTTTTTTGACTGGAGCTACACTTTAAAAATGTACCAGTTGAAAATTACAGATTCAACTTAACACAACAAACCTACACAGTCCCTGTCTTGTTTGCACCGCCTGTATACTGCTGTTCTGAGTATATAGGGCC
Organism: Lithobates pipiens; assembly: GCF_037356315.1. Lineage (NCBI taxonomy): Eukaryota > Metazoa > Chordata > Amphibia > Anura > Ranidae > Lithobates > Lithobates pipiens. Next base: position 44,213,240 of record NW_027507764.1, read on the forward strand.
TGGGGGCCACACGCATTTCCTTTTTTTAATATGGGTACGGGGTTCCCCTTAATATGCGTACAAGACCCAAAGGGGCTGGTAATGGGCAGGGAGGGCTACCCATGCCATTTTTCTCAATGATTTTCAACTATATTGCAGGAACCAGATATAACATTAAAACCGCAAGCAGTTTTAAATGGTGTTATTTCCGTTTAATGTCATTTTGTGCAGGGACTGTTCTAAACAGGGGAAACACATGGCACTTCACAGGCATACTACAGACACCCCCCAGGCACCATATTTAAAGGAATATTTCACTTTTTTTTTCACTTTAATCGTCATTAAAATCAGTGCTCCTGCCAAAACGGCCATTTTTAAAAACATTTTAGGCATTGACCCATGTCCCCTGGAGCAGGAGCCAGGTCCCCAAACCCTTTTTAGGACAGTATCTTGCATATTAGCCGTTAAAATTAGCACTTTTAATTTTGAACGTTCGAGTCCCATAGACTTCAGTGGGGTTCCAAAGTTCGTACGAATTTGGGGTCCGTTCGAAAGTTCTGGTGCGAACCGAACCGGGGGGTGTTCGGCTCATCCCTACCTGCGACCAACCAAACTGAGTTGTTCAACACTATACGTTAAACACAGGAGTTTTGTTTAGTCTGCACACATTTGCAAATAAATGCGCACACGCCTCAGAGCCCTGGCAAGGCACCCCAGTATCTATGGACCTAAACTCTAATTTCTGTGAGTCTCCAATAGGGATGAGCTTCGTGTTCGAGTCGAACGTAAGTTCGACTCGAACATTGGTCGTTTGTGCGTTCGCCGAATTCCGAACGTTTGGGCCGTTCGCGGCAAAATTCGTGTGGCCCACAATGCACTGCGATGGCGCAATGCATTGCTGGCTCACGATTGGCCAAGCATGCACTGTGACCCCGCATGCTTGGCCAATCGCAGCGCCTGCCTGTGGCCAATCATAGCTCAGGCTGTGTAGTGCACGCCCCACACTATATAAGGCCGCCTTTGAGGCGGCCTCGTGTAGTGTGTTAGTTAGCATCTGAAGCAGTGGGTGTTCTGTGTACCTTCAACACAGTTACACACCAATCGTTTTTGGCTGATTTACTATCTTGCTCTTGTGTAGTGGTTACTGTCTGTGCCCTGACCGCAGTATACACCACTATATTCACCTCACCTATATAGCTAGTGATCTAGCTTTAATAATAGAGCTTGCAGTCAGTAGTGTTAGTGCGTGCTGTCTGCGTGCTCTGTACCCAGTACATACCACTATATCCACCTACATAGCTGTTCTCTATTTGGGCCCAATTGCCATCTGCAGGAGTTATTGGAAGTTGTGTGTGCTTCCAGCACAGCACAGCACAGTATACATCTGTATATACCCCTTTAACTCTGCTGTTTTCTGGTTATTGTCTGCGTGCCCTGACCGCAGTATACACTGTGATATTCACCTCACCTATATAGCTAGTGGTCCATCTTTAATAATAGCGCTTGCAGTCAGTAGTGTCACTCAGGAGATAGTGCGTGCTGTCTGCGTGCTCTGTACCCAGTACATACCGCTATAATCCACCTACATAGCTGTTCTCTATTTGGGCCCAATTGTCATCTGCAGGAGTTATTGGAAGTTGTGTGTGCTTCCAGCACAGCACAGTATACATCTGTATATACCCCTTTAACTCTGCTGTTCTATAAAAAAGGCATCTGCAGGAGTTAGTGGGTGTTGTGTGCCTACAGCACAATATAAACTACCCAACTACTGTTTTACCCAACTCCCTTCAGGCCATTACCATGTCTGGAAGGCCAGCAAGGAGAGGCAGACAGGCGCGAGCCGATAAAAGAGGGCAAGCAGGCTTTGTGTCTAGAGACAACAGTGCTGGTCGTGGACGCGGTGCATTGTCATCAGCACGTGGCCATGGGACATGCTTGTCCTTCTTTTCTGCAGCTGGACATGTTGAGCCGCAACATGCCAACGACTTGGTAGAGTGGATGACCAAGCCCTCTTCATCCTCCTCATCCTCTCTCACCCAGTCTCAGGGTAGTAGCAAAGCAGCTGCCAACGCATCGTCTTCCCTCCTCTCAATGTCATCATCAGTGACTCCTTCCCTAGACCCACCACGTCCTCCTGAGGAGTCTCCTGAACTCTTTGAGCACAGTGTTGGGTACATGCTCCAGGAGGATGCCCAGTGTTTGGTGGGCTCTGATGATGACACTCAGCTAGAGGAAGGCAGTAGCGTGAGCGCAGAGAGAGAGGATGCTCAAGAAGCACAGCAATCTGGCAGTCATGTTCCACAAGCTGCAGCATACTGCCAGGTTTGCTACAGCGATGAAGAGGGAGGGGATGATGAGGGCACTGACTCCACGTGGGTGCCTGGAAGGAGGGAGGAGGAGGAGGAGGAGGAGGAGGCACATGTCCAACGAGGCAGGATGCCCTCCGGGGGCCAGCTTAGGGGCAGCACACCGTCTGAATCACACCGCAGAGCTCCGCCTGCGCAGAGCGCTTCCTCTGCGCGTTATTCTAAAAGTTCTTTGGTGTGGGCCTTTTTTGAGACGAGTGCATCAGATCGCACCGCTGCTATTTGCAACATATGTCTCAAGCGTATCTCACGTGGCCAAAACATCAGCCGCTTGGGCACCACATGCTTGACCAGACATATGTTGACCTGCCATGCAGCTCGTTGGCAAGCGTACCTCAAAGACCCACACCAAAGAACAAAGCGGACCTCTCCTTGCTCCTCATCAGCTGGCATCTCCAACCCCACTAGAAAGAAGTTCACTTCCAGCCATCCACATGCCCAGCGGTTGAATGCTAGCTTGGCTAAATTGCTAGCACTTCAACTGCTGCCTTTTCAGTTGGTAGACTCGGCCCCCTTCCGTGAGTTTTTACAATGTGCGGTTCCTCAGTGGCATGAACCCAACACTTTTTCTCACGGAAGGCGATTCCGGCTCTCTACCGGCATGTGGAAGGCAATGTCCTTGCCTCGCTGGACAGGGCAGTCAGCGGTAAGGTGAATATTACCGCTGACTCATGGTCCAGCAGGCATGGACAGGGACGTTACCTGTCTTTCACGGCCCATTGGGTCACTTTTCTGGCAGCTGGGAAGGATGCAGGACAAGGTGCAGTAGTGTTGGAGGTTGTTCCGCCACCACGCCTCCAAAATGCTACTATTGGTTGTGACACACCTCTCTCCTCCACCCCCTCCTCTTCTTCTTCCTCCATGGCCTCTTCCAGAGCTCTGTCCTCAGAACCAGCGGTGCTCCGTAGGCGTTCCAGGGGCTACGCAAGTACGCAGGCAAAACTATGCCATGCCGTGCTTGCGCTGGTTTGTTTGGGGGACAGGAGCCACACTGGGGCGGATGTTTTGTCAGCTCTGCAGGGGCAGGCCGCGAGGTGGTTGACGCCACGCCAGCTTAAGCCAGGAATGGTGGTTTGCGACAATGGCACCAACCTCCTCTCCGCCCTCCGACAGGGACAACTGACCCATGAGCTCACGTCCTTAACCTGGTGGTGCAGCGGTTCTTGGGCAGGTACCCCGGCTTACAGGATGTCCTGAAGCAGGCCAGGAAAGTCTGTGTGCATTTCCGCCGATCATTTAATGCCTGTGCTCGGCTGGCTGAGCTCCAAAAGGAGTTGAACCTGCCCAAGAACCGCCTTATATGTGACATGCCCACCAGGTGGAACTCAACGTTGGCCATGCTGCAGCGGCTGCACATGCAACAGAGGGCCATCAATGAGTACCTGTGCGACTACGGCACCAGGACAGGGTCAGGGGAGCTCGGTTTTTTCTCACCACGCCAGTGGGGCATGATCAGGGATGCATGCACTGTCCTGTCACCGTTTGAGGAGGCCACAAGGATGGTGAGCAGTGACAGTGCATGCATCAGTGACACTGTACCTCTTGTCCACCTCTTGGAGCATACGCTGCCTGGAATAATGGACAGGGCACTTGAGGCAGAACAGAGGCAGGAAGAGGAGGACTTCCTTGCCTCTTAAGGCCCCCTTTATCCAGACAGTGTTCCTGCTGTGCCACCCATCACACAGGAAGAGGATGAGGAGGAGGAAGAGGAGGAGGAGGATGATTGTGTCAGCATGGAGGTGGAGGCTGGCACTCAGCATCAGCAGCAGCAGTCTTATAGGGATGATATACAGTCCCAAGAAACACGTGGACTTGTACGTGGCTGGGAGGAGGTAGCTGCGGATCATGTTGTCCTTAGTGACCCAGAGGACTCCGGACCGAATGCCTCAGCTAACCTACACTGCATGGCCTCCCTGATCCTGCAAAGCCTGCGGAAGGATCCTCGTATTCTTCGGATCAAGGAGAGGGACAATTACTGGCTGGCCACTCTCCTTGATCCACGGTACAAGGGTAAGGTTGCCGACCTTATCTTGCCATCGCAGAGGGAGCAGAGGATGAGACATCTCCGGGAGGCCTTGCAGAAAGGTCTGTGCAACGCGTTCCCAGAGACTGGGAGGTTACAAACTCCTGGTCCTGGACAACGTGTTGCTGAGGCATCGGTCAGAAGGAGCGGTGGAGAAGGTGGCCGTCTGACTGATGCTTTCAGACAATTTTTTAGTCCGCAGCCCCAAGGTATGATTGGTTCCAGCAACCATCGCCAGCGTCTGATTTACATGGTGCAGGAATACCTAGGGGCAAGGTCAGACTTGGACACCTTTCCCACCGAAAATCCTCTGGCTTACTGGGTCTTGAGGATGGATCACTGGCCAGAGCTTGCACAGTATGCAATTGAGCTACTGGCTTGTCCTGCATCCAGCGTTCTTTCGGAACGCACCTTCAGTGCTGCTGGTGGCTTTTTTACCGATCACAGGGTGCGCCTGTACACCGAATCAGTTGATCGACTAACCTTCATCAAGATGAATCAGTCTTGGATCACCCACAGCTACCAAGCACCTGAAGCTGATGTAACCGAATAATTTTGGAACTACAGGGCTCACAAAGGTCATACCTGTGACCACGCCCTGGAGTCCCACCACCAGACTCAGAGGGAAGGGCCCTGACTGGGGTTCAGGGGGGCCCTTCATGGTTTCTTGCATCGGGGCCCTGAAGGTTCTAGTTACGCTACTGGTTGTCTGCATGCCCTGACCGCAGTATACACCGCTATATTCACCTCACCTATATAGCTAGTGATCTATCTTTTATAATAGAGCTTGCAGTCAGTAGTGTTAGGAGCTTGTGCGTGCTGTCTGCGTGCTCTGTACCCAGTACACACCGCTATATCCATCTACATAGCTCTTCTCTATTTGAGCCATCTGCCATCTGCAGGAGTTATTGGAAGTTGTGTGTGCCTCCAGCACAGCACAGTATACATCTGTATATACCCCTTTATCTCTGGTGTTCTATAATAAAGGCATCTGCAGGAGTTAGTGGGTGTTTTGTGCCTCCAGCACAATATACACCTGTATCTACCCTTTCTTGCTGTTCTCTAGTAGAGCCATCTGCAGGGCTTAGTGGGTGTTGTGTGCCTCCAGTACAGTATACCCCTTTATCTCTGGTGTTCTATAATAAAGGCATCTGCAGGAGTTAGTGGGTGTTGTGTGCCTCCAGCACAATACACACTACCCAACTGCTGTTTTACCCAACTCCCTTCAGGCCATTACCATGTCGGGAAGTCCAGCAAGGAGAGGCAGACAGGCGCGAGCCGATAAAAGAGGGCAAGCAGGCTCTGTGTCTAGAGACAACAGTGCTGGTCGTGGAGGCGGTGCATTGTCATCAGCGCGTGGCCATGGGACACGCTTGTCCTTCTTTTCGGCAGCTGGACATGTTGAACCGCAACATGCCAACGACTTGGTAGAGTGGATGACCAAGCCCTCTTCATCCTCCTCATCCTCTCTCACCCAGTCTCAGGGTACTAGCAAAGCAGCTGCCAACGCATCGTCTTCCCTCCTCTCAATGTCATCATCAGTGACTCCTTCCCTAGACCCACCACGTCCTCCTGAGGAGTCTCCTGAACTCTTTGAGCACAGTGTTGGGTACATGCTCCAGGAGGATGCCCAGTGTTTTGTAGGCTCTGATGATGACACTCAGCTAGAGGAAGGCAGTAGCGTGAATGCAGAGAGAGGGGATGCTCAAGAAGGACAGCAATCTGGCAGTCATGTTCCACAAGCTGCAGCATATTGCCAGGTTTGCTACAGCGATGAAGAGGGAGGGGATGATGAGGGCACTGACTCCACGTGGGTGCCTGGTAGGAGAGAGGAGAAGGAGGCACATGTCCAACGAGGCAGGATGCCCTCCGGGGGCCAGCTTAGGGGCAGCACACCGACTGAATCAGACCGCAGAGCTCCGCCTGTGCAGGGCGCTGCCTCTGCGAATTATTCTAAAAGTTCTTTGGTGTGGGCCATCGCAGAGGGAGCAGAGGATGAGACATCTCCGGGAGGCCTTGCAGAAAGGTCTGTGCAACGCGTTCCCAGAGACTGGGAGGTTACAAACTCCTGGTCCTGGACAACGTGTTGCTGAGGCATCGGTCAGAAGGAGCGGTGGAGAAGGTGGCCGTCTGACTGATGCTTTCAGACAATTTTTTAGTCCGCAGCCCCAAGGTATGATTGGTTCCAGCAACCATCGCCAGCGTCTGATTTACATGGTGCAGGAATACCTAGGGGCAAGGTCAGACTTGGACACCTTTCCCACCGAAAATCCTCTGGCTTACTGGGTCTTGAGGATGGATCACTGGCCAGAGCTTGCACAGTATGCAATTGAGCTACTGGCTTGTCCTGCATCCAGCGTTCTTTCGGAACGCACCTTCAGTGCTGCTGGTGGCTTTGTTACCGATCACAGGGTGCGCCTGTACACCGAATCAGTTGATCGACTAACCTTCATCAAGATGAATCAGTCTTGGATCACCCACAGCTACCAAGCACCTGAAGCTGATGTAACCGAATAATTTTTTTTGAAATATCACATCCCTTCAAGACTGCCTATGCTGATGCTGAGTGACTGTCCTGTTATGTTGATTGTCTATCCTCTTCCTCCTCCGCTGATATGTTGGAAGAACATTTTTGGTTCTGGGTGATGCCAGCAGCCCAATTTTTCTGCCCCTGTTTAACAGGGGCGTTTAAGTACAATTTTTGATGCAATGCTTTGCAGCAGGGCTAATTCCTGCAATAAAACTAGAGTATATGGCAGAGGTTGCAGTGTGGTGGCACCAGCACCAGTGCCTAAGGCCCAATTTTTCTGCCCCTGTTTAACAGGGGCGTTTAAGTACAATTTTTGATGCAATGCTTTGCAGCAGGGCTAATTCCTGCAATAAAACTAGAGTATATGGCAGAGGTTGCAGTGTGGTGGCACCAGCACCAGTGCCTAAGGCCCAATTTTTCTGCCCCTGTTTAACAGGGGCATTTAAGTACAATTTTTGATGCAATGCTTTGCAGCAGGGCTAATTCCTGCAATAAAACTAGAGTATATGGCAGAGGTTGCAGTGTGGTGGCACCAGCACCAGTGCCTAAGGCCAAATTTTTCTGCCCCTGTTTAACAGGGACATGTAATTACAATTCTTGATATAATATTTCACAGGAGGGCCCCTTCCTGTGCCCACCCAGAGTAACGGTGAGGACTTATAGTGTTGTGGCACCAGCACCACAACCACCAAAGGTCAATTTTTCTACCACTGTTCAACAATGGCATGTAATTACAATTCTTGATATAATCGTTCACAGCAGGGCGCTCCAGCGCCCACCAAGAGTCACTTTGAGGGCTTACAATGTTGTGGCAAAACCAACACCTTGTTCCGCCATTTCTGCAGAGCATATAGGGCAGGCCCCTACTTTCAAACATCCAACTTACAAACATCTCCTACTTGCAAACGGAAGGAGACAACAGCAAGTGAGATGAAAAAAGATGGACGACAAAACAAATTATACAGGGGTGATAACCCTTCCCTATGTTTTACAAAAAGCTTAAAAATAGTTTTTTTGACTGGAGCTACACTTTAAAAATGTACCAGTTGAAAATTACAAACAGATTCAACTTAACACAACAAACCTACACAGTCCCTGTCTTGTTTGCTCCGCCTGTATACTGCTGTTCTGAGTATATAGGGCCTGGGGGCCACACGCATTTCCTTTTTTTAATATGGGTACGGGGTTCCCCTTAATATGCGTACAAGACCCAAAGGGGCTGGTAATGGGCAGGGAGGGCTACCCATGCCATTTTTCTCAATGATTTTCAACTATATTGCAGGAACCAGATATAACATTAAAACCGCAAGCAGTTTTAAATGGTGTTATTTCCGTTTAATGTCATTTTGTGCAGGGACTGTTCTAAACAGGGGAAACACGTGGCACTTCACAGGCATACTACAGACACCCCCCAGGCACCATATTTAAAGGAATATTTCACTTTTTTTTTTCACTTTAATCGTCAAAACGGCCATTTTTAAAAACATTTTAGGCATTGACCCATGTCCCCTGGAGCAGGAGCCAGGTCCCCAAACCCTTTTTAGGACAGTATCTTGCATATTAGCCGTTAAAATTAGCACTTTTAATTTTGAACGTTCGAGTCCCATAGACTTCAGTGGGGTTCCAAAGTTCGTACGAATTTGGGGTCCGTTCGAAAGTTCTGGTGCGAACCGAACCGGGGGGTGTTCGGCTCATCCCTACCTGCGACCAACCAAACTGAGTTGTTCAACACTATACGTTAAACACAGGAGTTTTGTTTAGTCTGCACACATTTGCAAATAAATGCGCACACGCCTCAGAGCCCTGGCAAGGCACCCCAGTATCTATGGACCTAAACTCTAATTTCTTTGAGTCTCCAATAGGGATGAGCTTCGTGTTCGAGTCGAACGTAAGTTCGACTCGAACATTGGTCGTTTGTGCGTTCGCCGAATTCCGAACGTTTGGGCCGTTCGCGGCAAAATTCGTGTGGCCCACAATGCACTGCGATGGCGCAATGCATTGCTGGCTCACGATTGGCCAAGCATGCACTGTGACCCCGCATGCTTGGCCAATCGCAGCGCCTGCCTGTGGCCAATCATAGCTCAGGCTGTGTAGTGCACGCCCCACACTATATAAGGCCGCCTTTGAGGCGGCCTCGTGTAGTGTGTTAGTTAGCATCTGAAGCAGTGGGTGTTCTGTGTACCTTCAACACAGTTACACACCAATCGTTTTTGGCTGATTTACTATCTTGCTCTTGTGTAGTGGTTACTGTCTGTGCCCTGACCGCAGTATACACCACTATATTCACCTCACCTATATAGCTAATGATCTAGCTTTAATAATAGAGCTTGCAGTCAGTAGTGTTAGTGCGTGCTGTCTGCGTGCTCTGTACCCAGTACATACCACTATATCCACCTACATAGCTTCCAGCACAGCACAGCACAGTATACATCTGTATATACCCCTTTAACTCTGCTGTTTTCTGGTTATTGTCTGCGTGCCCTGACCGCAGTATACACCGTGATATTCACCTCACCTATATAGCTAGTGGTCCATCTTTAATAATAGCGCTTGCAGTCAGTAGTGTCACTCAGGAGATAGTGCGTGCTGTCTGCGTGCTCTGTACCCAGTACATACCGCTATAATCCACCTACATAGCTGTTCTCTATTTGGGCCCAATTGTCATCTGCAGGAGTTATTGGAAGTTGTGTGTGCTTCCAGCACAGCACAGTATACATCTGTATATACCCCTTTAACTCTGCTGTTCTATAAAAAAGGCATCTGCAGGAGTTAGTGGGTGTTGTGTGCCTACAGCACAATATAAACTACCCAACTACTGTTTTACCCAACTCCCTTCAGGCCATTACCATGTCTGGAAGGCCAGCAAGGAGAGGCAGACAGGCGCGAGCCGATAAAAGAGGGCAAGCAGGCTCTGTGTCTAGAGACAACAGTGCTGGTCGTGGACGCGGTGCATTGTCATCAGCACGTGGCCATGGGACATGCTTGTCCTTCTTTTCTGCAGCTGGACATGTTGAGCCGCAACATGCCAACGACTTGGTAGAGTGGATGACCAAGCCCTCTTCATCCTCCTCATCCTCTCTCACCCAGTCTCAGGGTAGTAGCAAAGCAGCTGCCAACGCATCGTCTTCCCTTCTCTCAATGTCATCATCAGTGACTCCTTCCCTAGACCCACCACGTCCTCCTGAGGAGTCTCCTGAACTCTTTGAGCACAGTGTTGGGTACATGCTCCAGGAGGATGCCCAGTGTTTGGTGGGCTCTGATGATGACACTCAGCTAGAGGAAGGCAGTAGCGTGAGCGCAGAGAGAGAGGATGCTCAAGAAGCACAGCAATCTGGCAGTCATGTTCCACAAGCTGCAGCATACTGCCAGGTTTGCTACAGCGATGAAGAGGGAGGGGATGATGAGGGCACTGACTCCACGTGGGTGCCTGGAAGGAGGGAGGAGGAGGAGGAGGAGGAGGAGGAGGAGGCACATGTCCAACGAGGCAGGATGCCCTCCGGGGGCCAGCTTAGGGGCAGCACACCGTCTGAATCACACCGCAGAGCTCCGCCTGCGGAGAGCGCTTCCTCTGCGCGTTATTCTAAAAGTTCTTTGGTGTGGGCCTTTTTTGAGACGAGTGCATCAGATCGCACCGCTGCTATTTGCAACATATGTGTCAAGCGTATCTCACGTGGCCAAAACATCAGCCGCTTGGTCACCACATGCTTGACCAGACATATGTTGACCTGCCATGCAGCTCGTTGGCAAGCGTACCTCAAAGACCCACACCAAAGAACAAAGCGGACCTCTCCTTGCTCCTCATCAGCTGGCATCTCCAACCCCACTAGACCTTCAGTCCTCTCTGAAACCTGCTCTGAGAGGAATGAAGATGTAGAATTAGGTGTGTCACAGCCTAGTGCTTCCGGGAACTCTGCTAGTGGTACATCCACGTCCGATTATAGCAGGAAAATGTCCCTGCCCCAGCTGCTGGACCGGCGGAAGAAATTTACTCCCAGCCATCCACATGCCCAGCGGTTGAATGCTAGCTTGGCTAAATTGCTAGCACTTCAACTGCTGCCTTTTCAGTTGGTAGACTCGGCCCCCTTCCGTGAGTTTGTACAATGTGCGGTTCCTCAGTGGCAGGTCCCCAAACGCCACTTTTTCTCACGGAAGGCGATTCCGGCTCTCTACCGGCATGTGGAAGGCAATGTCCTTGCCTCGCTGGACAGGGCGGTCAGCGGTAAGGTGCATATTACCGCTGACTCATGGTCCAGCAGGCATGGACAGGGACATTACCTGTCTTTCACGGCCCATTGGGTCACTCTTCTGGCTGCTGGGAAGGATGCAGGACAAGGTGCAGTAGTGTTGGAGGTTGTTCCGCCACCACGCCTCCAAAATGCTACTATTGGTTGTGACACACCTCTCTCCTCCACCCCCTCCTCTTCTTCTTCCTCCATGGCCTCTTCCAGTGCTCTGTCCTCAGAACCAGCGGTGCTCCGTAGGCATTCCAGGGGCTACGCAAGTACGCAGGAAAAATGATGCCATGCCGTGCTTGCGCTGGTTTGTTTGGGGGACAGGAGCCACACTGGGGCGGATGTTTTGTCAGCTCTGCAGGGGCAGGCCGCGAGGTGGTTGACGCCACGCCAGCTTAAGCCAGGAATGGTGGTTTGCGACAATGGCACCAACCTCCTCTCCGCCCTCCGACAGGGACAACTGACCCATGTGCCCTGTGTAGCTCACGTCCTTAACCTTGGGCAGGTACCCCGGCTTACATGATGTCCTGAAGCAGGCCAGGAAAGTCTGTGTGCATTTCCGCCGATCATTTAATGCCTGTGCTCGGCTGGCTGAGCTCCAAAAGGAGTTGAACCTGCCCAAGAACCGCCTTATATGTGACATGCCCACCAGATGGAACTCAACATTGGTCATGCTGCAGCGGCTGCACACGCAGCAGAGGGCCATCAATGAGTACCTGTGCGACTACGGCACCAGGACAGGGTCAGGGGAGCTTGGTTTTTTCTCACCACGCCAGTGGGGCATGATCAGGGATGCATGCACTGTCCTGTCACCGTTTGAGGAGGCCACAAGGATGGTGAGCAGTGACAGTGCATGCATCAGTGACACTGTACCTCTTGTCCACCTCTTGGAGCATACGCTGCGTGGAATAATGGACAGGGCACTTGAGGCAGAACAGAGGCAGGAAGAGGAGGACTTCCTTGCCTCTCAAGGCCCCCTTTATCCAGACAGTGTTCCTGCTGTGCCACCCATCACACAGGAAGAGGGTGAGGAGGAGGAAGAGGAGGAGGAGGATGATTGTGTCAGCATGGAGGTGGAGGCTGGCACTCAGCATCAGCAGCAGCAGTCTTATAGGGATGATTTACAGTCCCAAGAAACACGTGGATTTGTACGTGGCTGGGAGGAGGTAGCTGCGGATCATGTTGTCCTTAGTGACCCAGAGGACTCCGGACCGAATGCCTCAGCTAACCTACTCTGCATGGCCTCCCTGATCCTGCAAAGCCTGCGGAAGGATCCTCGTATTCTTCGGGTCAAGGAGAGGGACCATTACTGGCTGGCCACTCTCCTTGATCCATGGTACAAGGGTAAGGTTGCCGACCTTATCTTGCCATCGCAGAGGGAGCAGAGGATGAGACATCTCTGGGAGGCCTTGCAGAAAGCTCTGTGCAACGCGTTCCCAGAGACTGGGAGGTCACAAACTCCTGGTCCTGGACAACGTGTTGCTGAGGCATCAGTCAGAAGGAGCGGTGGAGAAGGTGGCTGTCTGACTGATGCTTTCAGACAATTTTTTAGTCCGCAGCCCCAAGGTATGATTGGTTCCAGCACCCATCGCCAGCGTCTAATTTACATGGTGCAGGAATACCTAGGGGCAAGGTCAGACTTGGACACCTTTCCCACTGAAAATCCTCTGGCTTACTGGGTCTTGAGGATGGATCACTGGCCAGAGCTTGCACAGTATGCAATTGAGCTACTGGCCTGTCCTGCATCCAGCGTTCTTTCGGAACGCACCTTCAGTGCTGCTGGTGGCTTTGTTACTGATCACAGGGTGCGCCTGTCCACCGAATCAGTTGATCGACTGACCTTCATCAAGATGAATCAGTCTTGGATCACCCACAGCTACCAAGCACCTGAAGCTGATGTAACCGAATAATTTTTTTTGAAATACCACATCCCTTCAAGACTGCCTATGCTGATGCTGAGTGACTGTCCTGTTATGTTGATTGTCTATCCTCTTCCTCCTCCGCTGATATGTTGGAAGAACATTTTTGGTTCTGGGTGATGCCAGCAGCCCAATTTTTCTGCCCCTGTTTAACAGGGGCGTTTAATTACAATTTTTGATGCAATGCTTTGCAGCAGGGCTAATTCCTGCAATAAAACTAGAGTATATGGCAGAGGTTGCAGTGTGATGGCACCAGTGCCTAAGGCCCAATTTTTCTGCCCCTGTTTAACAGGGACATGTAATTACAATTCTTGATATAATATTTCACAGGAGGGCCCCTTCCTGTGCCCACCCAGAGTAACGGTGAGGACTTATAGTGTTGTGGCACCAGCACCACAACCACCAAAGGTCAATTTTTCTACCACTGTTCAACAATGGCATGTAATTACAATTCTTGATATAATCGTTCACAGCAGGGCGCTCCAGCGCCCACCAAGAGTCACTTTGAGGGCTTACAATGTTGTGGCAAAACCAACACCTTGTTCCGCCATTTCTGCAGAGCATATAGGGCAGGCCCCTACTTTCAAACATCCAACTTACAAACATCAGACAGCAGCAAGTGAGATGAAAAAAGATGGACGACAAAACAAATTATACAGGGGTGATAACCCTTCCCTATGTTTTCCAAAAAGCTTAAAAATAGTTTTTTTGACTGGAGCTACACTTTAAAAATGTACCAGTTGAAAATTACAAACAAATTCAACTTAACACAACAAACCTACACAGTCCCTGTCTTGTTTGCACCACCTGTATACTGCTGTTCTGAGTATATAGGGCCTGGGGGCCACACGCATTTCCTTTTTTTAATATGGGTACGGGGTTCCCCTTAATATGCGTACAAGACCCAAATAGGCTGGTAATGGGCAGGGAGGGCTACCCATGCCATTTTTCTGAATGATTTTCAACCATATTGCAGGAACCAGATATAACATTAAAACCGCAAGCAGTTTTAAATGGTGTTATTTCCGTTTAATGTCATTTTGTGCAGGGACTGTTCTAAACAGGGGAAACACGTGGCACTTCACAGGCATACTACAGACACCCCCCAGGCACCATATTTAAAGGAATATTTCACTTTTTTCTTTCACTTTAATCGTCATTAAAATCAGTGCTCCCGCCAAAACGGCCATTTTTAAAACTTTTTTTTGCATTGACCCATGTCCCCTGAGGCAGGAGTCAGGTCCCCAAACCCTTTTTAGGACAATATCTTGCATATTAGCCGTTAAAATTAGCACTTTCCATTTCGAACGTACAAGTCCCATAGACTTCAATGGGGTTCTAACGTTCGTTACGAACGCGGGGTCCGTTCGAGAGTTCTGGTGCGAACCGAACCGGGGGGTGTTCGGCTCATCCCTAGTCTCCAACAATGGAAGCACATGCATTTAAATGGACAGGTCTGGGGCAGATAAACCCAGAGGGAGCCCTCCAGGGAGCGTAGGGGCACACCGAACACCCAGCCCATAGCACTATGCGTGTTGCCTGGGCAATATAATTCATAATACAAACAACCTTGTATCCCTAACACTCACCCTCCCTATAACCCTAACACTAACTTTCTTTGTGACCCTAACACCAACCTGCCCTGTAATTCTAACAACAAGCCTCCCTGTAACTCCCAAACTATTCATCCCTGTAACCCCAAAACTATTCATCCCTGTAACCCCAAAACTATTCATCCCTGTAACCCCAAAACTATTCATCCCTGTAACCCTAACCCTAACACCAACCCTCTCTGTGACCCTAACACTCATTCTCCTTGCAACACTAACCCTTCCTGTAATCCCAATACTAACTCTCTCTGTCATTCTAACCCACAGACTAATCCCCCATGTAACATTAAGCTTCCCTGTAACCCTAACACTAAGACTCACTGTAACCCCAACACTACCCCCTGAAACATCAACACTAACATTCCCTGTAACCCCAACACTAACCCTCCCTGTAAACCTAACACTAAGCCTCCTGTAACCCCAACACTAAGCCTCCCTGTAACCTTAACACTAATCCTCCCTGTAACCCCAACACTAGCACTCCCTGTAACCCTAACACTAAGCCTCCCTGTAACCTTAACACTAATCCTCCCTGTAACCCCAACACTAGCACTCCCTGTAACCCCAACACTAACCCTTCCTGTAACCCTAACACTAAGCCACCCTGTAACCCTAACCCTATCCCTCTGTAACCCTAACACTAACATTCCCTGTAACCCTAACACTAATCCTCCCTGTAACCCTGACACTACTCCTCCCTGTAACCCTAAAACTAACATTCCCTGTAACCCTAACATTAATCCTCCCTGTAACCCCAACACTAACCCTCCCTGCAACCCCAACACTAACCCTCCCTGTAACCCTAACACTAATCCCCCTGTAACCCTAACACTAATCCCCCTGTAACCCTAACACTAATCCAACCTGTGACCCCAACACTACCCCCCCATAATCCCAACACTAACATTCCCTGTAACCCTAACACTAATCCTCCCCGTAACCCTAACGCTATGCCTCCTGTAACCCCAATACTAACCCTCCCTGTAACCCTAACACTAATCCTCCCTGTAACCCCAACACTACCCCCCGTGACCCCAACACTAACATTCCCTGTAACCCCAACACTAACCCTTCCTGTAACCCCAACACTAACTGTCTCTGTCTTTCTAAAGCTAACCTACACACTAATCCCTCGTGTAACACTAACACTGACCCTACATGTAAACCCCTTGCAACCCCAACAATAACCCTTCCTATAATCCTAACAGCAACCCTCACTGTAACCCTAAAACAAATCCCCCTATAACCCTTACACTAGCCCTCACACTACACTTTCATGGTATCTTATTCTTTATTTGCATGCTCATTATAGACTAACCCTCTCTACACCTAAGGGCATCATCCTCAAAACTCCGGCATCATAACCCTGGCATCAGAACCCTGGCATCAGAACCTACTGTTCCGATAGGCACTTGCTGAAACTTCACAAAATACATTGAATTATTATTATACAGGATTTATATAGCGCTTTACAGCATGAGGGCAGAGAGTGGACAGTACAGTTACAATACAAATCAATACAGGAGGGATCAGAGGGCCCGGCTCATCAGAGCTTACAATCTAGAAGACACATTTAAAATTTACAGCAATAACTCCAAACCCAAACTTATTGTTTCCCTTTAAAACAACTCTGCCACTGTCCAAAATAAACATGTCCTTGAAAAGAAGTGTTGGCCGGTATTGTCTTTTAAAATTTTAATATTACCAGGCGGGACACATGAAGGCCAACGATAGTTCCCCGCTGCAAGCGGATTATTCCTCTGAATTATCTGTCATTCCATAAGCTCTGCGGTTCCTGCGGCCCTCGGACCGCTGCATCTGGCTGTTGGGGCAGGAAACACTCCTACTTCCTCAATGGAACTCTGGGGATTCCAGGGATGTTGGAACCAACGTTCTCTTTTCCTTACAAATCTCCTGTTTAACCCCGTTGTACTAATTTCCAGAAACCTACAAAGACACGTCAACCCCCCCTCCCCCACCCCCCCCTTCTTTTTTTTCTTCTTTTTTTTTAAATAGGAAATTAACCGTTTATTTTCATCCTAGGTAAATGGTTAGAAAATTGCAGCACGTTTAGTTGTAATGTCCAGGATAAAAGTCTCCCTGGCTTATTAAATCACCATTTGGCTTACATCAGAATGGGCCATTTATTAAATACGGTATACCATTTTCAATAAACGAAAACAGGCCGCACGCTGAAAATAGAAGCTCATTTTCACCCATAAAGAAACAATGATGGAGACTTTCCATCATCAGAGCTGTGAAGACGATAACAGAAGGCATCTCTGATGTTGAACGTAGTGAGGATTTGTCATGCGTTCGCAATGAATTCACATTCAATTATGTTTTTTTTTTTCGTTCTGTGGTTTCAAAAGAAATAGCAAAATAAAGAATCTAAAATTTAAAGGGCTAATCCACCCAAAAGTGGTATTTTAGTTTTAGGAGGAGCCTGCTCCATGGTTTCTTGTATGTTTTTGATATTCCAACAATGAGATCTGGCTTTGTTGCTATCCACCTTGAAGGTATGGGTGTTCCTGCTCACCTGTTCATAATATACATCAGTGATGGCGAACCTTGGCACTCCAGATGTTTTGGAACTACATTTCCCATGATGCTCAACTGCACTGCAGAGTGTTTGAGCATCATGGGAAATGTAGTTCCAAAACATCAGGGGTGCCAAGGTTCGCCATCACTGATATATAGAATAAATAAATGTCCAGTAGGGATGGTGGGAGCCCCTCATGTTGGGCACAGCAGGTTTGCAGACCGAGGAACTCAGCACAGGGATTGTGGGAACCCCTCATAATGGTCAAGACAGGTCTACAGACCTGGGAACTCAGCACAGGGTTGGCAGGAGCCCTTCATTATGGGCCAAGCAGGTGTGCAGACTTGCAAACTCAGCACCTAGATCAGTGATTCTCAACCAGGGTTCCCCCAGAGTAGTGATTTTCAACCAGGGTTCCTCCAGAGCAGTGATTCTCAACCAGGGTTCCTCCAGAGGTTGCTAGGGGCTCCTTTAGCATTGGGCCATTTCTGCCTCTCGGATAAGTTCCCACCGACACCATTGATCTTTTTAGCTATCTGTAAGGGGGGTAATTCTTCCCAATGACCACAAGTGTAAGGACCATTCTTCTCACTGACCATCGCACTAATGTATCATGAGTTGTAGATTTCTAATTTTTAAACGGGGTTCCCCGAGACCAAATAACTATTTCAAGGGTTCCTCTGTGTTGAAAAGGTTGAGAAAGGCTGCCCTAGATGGTAGGAACTCCTTCTTTTGGACACAGTAGGTGTGTAGACCTGGGAACTCAGCGCAGGGATGGTAACCTCTTATAATGGCCATATCAGGTGCACAGACCCGGGGACTCAGCACTGGGATGGAGGAAGCCCTTCATGAGTGCAGTAGGTTTTCAGACCCAAGAACTCAACACAAGGATGGTGGGAGCCCCTCATAATGGTTACAGCAGGTGTGCAAACTTAGGAACTCAGGGCAGAGATGGTGGGAACCCCTCATAGTTGGCAAATAAGGTATAAAGACTCAGGAACTCAGTGAAGGGATGATGGGGACCCCTCATTATGGGTATAGCAGGTGTGCAGACCTGCAAAATAAGCACAGGGATGGTGGCAACTCTTCATAATAGGCACAGCGGGTGTTCAGACCTGTAAGCTCAACACAGGGATGGTGGGAGCCCCTCATAATGGGCACAGCAGGTGTACAAACTTAGGACCCCTCATAATTGGCGAAGAAGCTGTAAAGACCCAGGAACTTAGTGAAGAGATGGTGGAAGCCCCTCATTATGGGTACAGCATGTGTGCAGACCTGCAAAATAAGCACAGGGATGGTGGCAACTCTTCATAATAGGCACAGCGGGTGTTCAGACCTGTAAGCTCAACACAGGGATGGTGGGAGCCCCTCATAATGGGCACAGCAGGTGTGCAAACTTAGGAACTCAGGGCAGAGAGGGTGGGAACCCCTCATAATTGGCAAATAAGGTATAAAGACTCAAGAACTCAGTGAAGGGATGGTGGGGACCACTCATAATGGGCACAGTAGACGTATAGACCCGGGAACTCACGGATGGCACTGTCGGTTGCGTCAGGGTCTGTAGGACCAGAGGGTGGCTGCCCATTGGAGCATCTTCAGATGCCTAATTATGAGTCTGCCATGTGTAAATATGTCCAGGTGAGCTTATGAGAAGCTGCTGGCTGGTGGACATGGCATAGGGATCTCATTATTCAGCTCTTTAATATATCTGTGATTGCTTGCATGGGGCCTGAAGACTGGTTCCTATCAGGCAGCTGCTAGTGCAGAATCTAGGGCCAACAATAGAGATATTTGAGGATCCATTGTCATTGGTAGGCTGCTACTGAAGAATCTTGGGCCACCAAATACTTGTTCTTTAACCACTTAAGCCCCGGACCATTTGGCTGGCAAAAGACCAGAGCGTTTTTTGCTATTTGGCACTGCGTCGATTTAACTGACAATTGCGTGGATGCGCGACGTGGCTCCCAAACAAAATTGACAGCCTTTTTTTCCCACAAATAGAGCTTTCTTTTGGTGGTATTTAATCACCTCTGCGGTTATTTTTTTCGCTATAAACAAAAAAATAGCGACAATTTTGAAAAAAAAAAAACCCTTTATTTTTTACTTTTTGCTATAATAAATATCCCCAAAAATATATAAAAAAAAAAAAATTCCCCGCAGTTTAGGCCGATACATATTCTTCTACATATTTTTGGTAACAAAAAAAAATAAAAAAAAATCGCAATAAGCGTATATTGATTGGTTTTATGGCATTTTTATTAATAATTTTTTTTTTACTAGTAATGGCGGCGATCAGACATTATGGCGGACAGATCGTACACCTGGCACTATTTTGGCACCATTCACATCTAAACAGGGATCAGTGCGATTAAAAATGCATTGATTACTGTGTAAATGTGACTGCCAGTGAAGGGATTAACCACGGGGGGGGGGGGGGTCTGTAGGGGTTAAGTGTGTCCTAGGGAGTGATTCTAACTGTGGGGGGGAGGGGCTGTGTGTGACACAACCCTGATCACCTCTCCCGATTACAGGGAGCGGTGATCAGTGACAGTGTCACTAGGCAGAATGGGGAAATACTTGTTTACATTAGCATTTCCCCGTTCTTCCTCTCTGTGAGATGATCGCGGACATCCCCACGGACATAGAGTCCGTTGGACCCACGATCACGTTCACGGAGCTCGCAGCGGCCGTGCGTGTATCCCCGCAAACCACTTCTTATAGGGCAACGTACAGGTACGTTAATATGCCTGTATATTTTTCTACCGATGTATATCGGAGTGAGCCAGTTGGCAAGCGGTTAAGGATCCATTTATAACTTGGAGGCTTCTATAGGGCCTGGAGGACCAGGAGGATGACTGGCTGCAGCCATCTTCCTGCTATAGCGCAGGCAGCAAGTGGTTAAAGAAGAAATATAGGCAAAACTTTAAAAAAAATTTTGGATAGAGTAAGGGAGGGTTATAACCCCTGTCAGTTTTTTTTCCCCGCCATCTGTATCCCATTGCAGATATTTTCCTTCACTTTTCAGTCCCATAGCCAAACAGGAAGTAGGAGGTAATTCCTGCAAATTAGGGGAATTTTTGGGGGATCCCAGTCTACCAGAACTAGCGTCCTCATTGGAAGATTACCCCCTCTATTACTTTAACGGGGGCTGCAGTAAAGAAGGTTTTTTTACCCTAATTCATGGAATGCATTAGAATGCTAATCCTTGAGACTTTACAATCACTCTATGGATTCATTGCCATTGGGACGCTGCTAATGAAGAATATTGGCCAATCATTTGCCATAAAGCCTCACTGTGCACTCCCAGCATAGAGGCCAAGCTTTGAAACACAGCCCTTGGTCCCAGCTAATGATTGGATCAGCTCCCGATCATATGACTACTGTGACAGCCATTCACAATGGTTGGTCAATCTTTTCCCGCCCCCTCGCATTAAGAACACTTGGGCAGGTGGGAAAGCAGTAAAGGGGTTGTAAACCCTCAGGTTTTTTCACCTTAATACATTCTATGCATTAAGGTGAAAAACCTCCTGTGCTGCAGCTGCCCCCCCCCGAGCCCCCCCTTTTACTTACCTGAACCCGGTCTTTCCAGCAGAGAGGACAAGCCCACCAGCTCCAGCTGCTGTCTTGGGTCCTCATTGAATAGATTGATAGCAGCAGGCGCCATTGGCTCCCGCTGCTGTCAATAAAATCCAGTGATGCGGGAGCCATGGGGGCGGAACCAAGTCCTGCTATCTGTGTCAATGGACGCAACAGCAGGACACGGGAGAACAGGAAGATGCCGATGTAAACAGCATCTCCCCATTCTGCCTAGTGACAGGACACCGATCGTCTGCTCCCTGTCATCGGTAGCAGCGATCAGTGTCGTGTCACTGCTAGCCCATCCCCCGGACAGTTAGGAACACTCCCCCAGGACACACTTAACCCCTTCCCCGCCCCCTAGTGGTTAACCCCTTCACTGCCAGTGACATTTTTACAGTAATCAATGCAATTTTATAGCATTGATCACTGTATTAATGCCAATGGTCCCAAAAATGGGTCAAAATTGTCCGATGTGTCCGCAACAATGTCGCAGTCATGATAAAAATCGCTGATCGCCACCATTATTAGTGTAGCACTAACTCCCGAAGGAGCTGCTGGTTTGATTGGGCTTACCGTTACCTTCTCTTCCTTGATCTATGCCCAGGGGTTCTCATGGTAGATGGCCCAGTAAACTCAGAGACTGACGACAGATCCGCATAAAGGGATTTTTATTTGCAAAACGTAGACAACTAACAGTCTCTTAAAATAGGATCGGAGGGTTAGGAAGGAAGTTCAGGTACTCTTATGCCGCGTACACACGGGCGGACTGTATGGCGTACTTAGTCCGTCGTACAATCCGACGGACAGTCCGTCATACTTTCGACTGAACGGACTTGACCACACACGGATACCCAAACAGTCCGTCGAAAGCTTGCGCGATGACGTGTACAGCACGTACGACGGGACTAGAACTAGGAAGTCCAATACACAGCAAAGCACCCTTCCGCCGTGTAAATCCTTTCTGGGCATGCGCCATTCTTAGTCCGTCGAACTAGCCTACTGACGAGCGGATTGTCCGCTGAAACCAAAGTACGACGGACAGAATTTCGAAAAATCTGAAATACTTAGTACGCCGGACTGCACGCTGAAAAAGTCCGCTGAAGCCCACACACGAGCGGACTGTCCGCTGAAATGTGTTTCGACGGACTAAGTACGCCATACAGTCCGCCCATGTGTACGCAGCATAAGTGTCAAAGTCAATAATGAAGAACTTGCTTACTTCGACTAAATCCAGAGAATAGCCATGCACAGCTGGATGATCACTCAGGTTGGACAGTCATTCTCTCACAAGGCCTAGCAGCCAACAAGGTGCTTACTCAGGAATAAGTCTCTGCCACAGACTACGTTGTAGAACAGGGGTGCTCAACCTGTGACTCTCCAGCTGTTGCGGAACTACAAGTCCCATGAGGCATAGCAAGACTCCGACTGCCACAAGCATGACACCCAGAGGCAGAGGCATGATGGGACTTGTAGTTTTGCAACAGCTGGAGAGCCACAGGTTGAGCACCCCTGTTGTAGAACATTCAGGAAACTAACACTTGTGGAACACTCATGTTATACCTGGATCTTTCAGCCAGCTTGGCGATACCCACGAGATTGGATTCACTTAGCTACTTCAGCCCCTCCAGGCTCTTGCTAAGAAACCAACCCGTACGTGGCCTTCTTCTGAAGAGTCCTCCCCTGGATAGCTATGAAGTTACTGGGCCTCTCCAACTACCAGAGACAGCACCGCGCCACCTCGGAATCCTTCTTTAGTTTCCTTGCCTCAGGCTAGCCAGCCCCGAGACAACAAGATCGGGTGGATCTGCACCCCAGGCCATAGCCTTCCTGGGGGCTGGTCAGGAGGACCAGGACCATGGAGTAAGAACATCCTTCTGGACCGGAACCCCCGAACCACGTGACATCTGCATCTTAAGTACCTCTCCCAGAAAGCACAGCAAGAGAGACACTCCCACTGGACGGGCTCCGAGAGAAAGTAACCTTAAAGCACCCAACTAGACTGTGGTTCCATGCCTGCCAGAAGAGACAGTGCCCCCAGTGGCCAGGCTGAACACCCTATAGTCCAGTCAGACTGATGCTGAGGTCCAAATTTAGAACAATTGTACCCAAACCAAACTGCAGTTCAGGTGTAACCTTAAATTTCAAAAAAGCATAGCGTGTGCTCTTCAGGAGCCGGCGCTACACTAGTGAAAGAAAAAGATTAATAAAAAATGCCATAAAACTATCTATTGTGTAGACGCTATAACTTTTGTGCAAACCAATCAATAAATGCTTATTGTGATTTTTTTTTACCAAAAATATGTAGAAGAATACATATCGGTCTAAACTGAGGGAGAATTTTTTTTTATATATATATATATTTTTGGGGGATATTTATTATAGCAAAAAATAAAAAAAATTGCTTTTTTTTCAAAAGTGGTGCTATTTTTTTGTTTAAAAAAATTTTGTTTGGGAGCCACGACCGCGCAATTGTCAGTTAAAGCGACGCAGTGCCGAATCGCAAAAAGTGCTCTGGTCAGAAAGGGGGTAATCCTTCCGGGGCTGAAGCGCTTAAAGACTGGAAACCGCTGAAGGCCTGAACAAGCTTTTAGGCCTGAGCTAAAGTTCTGGAATTGGTTGCTGAACAAAACTGAGCAGAACACCTGTAATTCACTAATATTGTCCCAAGCTTGAAAAGCTAAAAAAAAAAAACAAAAAAAAAAAACCCTGCTCCATGCGGAGTGGGAGGTGTGTGCAATTTCTAAAAAACAAAGCCTATTAAAATGTGTCAGAGGGTTTTTCCTGCTAACGGCACTTCAAAGTCTGAATTTTAAAGTGAGTTTTATAGTGGAAAATATACATTTGTGCTGTGCGCTGCGCTACAAAGGAGGGCGAAACATGTGGTCACCTTAAGTTGCCAGTCGGTGTTAATGAAAGTGCAGAACATGTGTTCAGCCGAAGCTCGGCTCTACCTTCCTCCGTCTGGCTTCATGAGACAATGCGATTACCCCCCCCCCCCCCCCCCCCCCCCGTCCTCTGTGATCCATCCCGTCTGCCAGAAATACA